>NC_142049.1:49081431-49417264 GCF_982192425.1 Myodes glareolus
AGACTCCTGGAAGTGGGAGTCAGGGTGTCTCTGATTCTTTTTGCTTGCTCCTGGGACCGTCTTTCTGCACTGGGTTCCTTCATCCAGCCTTGACAAGAGGGTTCATCTTGTTTTGCTGTTTTCTGTTGATGTCCCTGGGAGGCCTGCCCTTTTTTGGGGGGAGATGGAGAAGCAGAGTGGATCTTGGGATAGTGGGGGGAACTGGGAGGAGCGGACGGAGGGGAAGTTTCACTCGGGTTGTATTTTATGAGAGAAGAATGAGAGAAGAATAAACTTAAATCATTTTCTATCATTACTTCTTTTTGGGGGTGGTATCTTTTTTGAGGCGGGGTTTCTCTGGGTAGCTGTCTTGGAACTTACTATGTAGACCAGGCTGGCATTGAACTCTGAGTTCCACCTGCCTCTGCATCCCGAGTACTGGGATTAAAGGTGTTTCCTTGTTTCTACTTTTTCTTTGAGGACGAGAGTAGGATGAACAGAGAAAAAGAGTTTCTTAATGCACATAGAAGTTAACCAAGTTGAGGGCCGGGAAATGTAGCTCAGCTGGTTGAGTGCTTGCTCAATGTGCACAACGCCCTGGGTTCTAGCCCCACCATTGCTCAAGAGCAGGCGTGATGGCATGTGCCTATAGTCACAGTACTTGGGGGATGGAGATGGGGAGAATTTGAATAAAGACTTTTGTTATCCTTGAATACACAGCAAATTCTAGGCCATCTGGGCTACTTGAGACCCAATCTCAAAGACTGATCAATTTGGGGCTAACATTTGGGGCTGGAGAGATGGCTCAGTGGTTAAGAGCATTGCCTGCTCTTCCAGAGGTCCTGAGTTCAATTCCCGGCAACCACATGGTGGCTCACAACCATATGCAATGAGGTTTGGTGCCCTCTTCTGGCCTGCAGACATACACACAGACAGAATATTGTATACATAATAAATAAATAAATATTTGGAAAAAAATAATCCAGTGGGCAAAGGCACTTGCTACTGAGCATGGTGACCTCAGTTCAATTCCTGTACCCCACGTGAAGAGAGGAGAGAACCGACTCCCACACGGTGTCCTCTGACCCTCACACATGTGCCAGGACACATTCCACAGACACATGTCCACACAATCGTCAGTCAATACATGCGAAAATTTTTAAAAGTTAAGTATGTTGAGGAAGCAGGAGGCTTACCTATGGCAAACAAATCTTCATTACCATCAGATATTTTGCTCATATCAAAAATGAGACACACCTCCAAATAAAAAAGAAAATTTAGGGCCTCAAAATCTATGATGTTAGCAGTAGCCCTGACTCCAGTGCATCAGATAATAGTAATAATTTAACAACAGGTGAGTCATGTAATAAGGGGTAGAATTGCTTTTCTTGAAGACATTCAAAACCAGCTGCTGCAGAACAGAGTGTTTGACAATGTAAACGTTTGTTGCTTTTGTTTATGCTGCATTTTTTAACTATGTAAAGGTGTGTTGCTATTTCACCTTGCCTGCCGAAGGCACCTGATTGGTCTATTGGCCAATAGCTAGGAAGAGGAGGGATAGGCAGGGCTGGCTGGGAGAGAGAAAAGGAGAGTCAGCCAGTCAGCTAGGAGCCAGTCTGCCAAATGTGGAGGGAGCAGGGAAACAGGATGGAAATATGCAGATGAGGTAATTAAGCCTCAGGGCACCACCTAGATTAATAGAAATGGGTTAAGTTAAAAAAAAAACTAACTAGAAACAAACCTAAGCTAAGGCTGAGCGTTCATAGTTAATAATAAGTTGCCAAGTCATGGTTTGGGGTCTGGCGTCCAAGAAAACCTGCTACACTCTGCAGAACTGAAAACAAGTTTTCTGGAAAATTCAGTCACCTGGAGCTTTCAGTGACAGAACTGAGCACTGAATTTGATTCTTCGTTTACTTTATTTAACCATTTCTCTGTTTAGTACTCGGACCTTGTACATGCTAGGCAAGCACTCTCCCATTGGGCGAGCCACAGCCTCAGCTCCAGGGTTGAGCTCTGGCCAGCTGACCACTACTGATACCCTCTGACTCCTGCCATGTCGTGCCTGGCCCTTAAGCCTCCTCAGAAACACCCCTTCCACACATTTTACCTCCTTTCCCGGAACTATGGCTTCGGAAAGGAAAGCAAGCTGGTGTCCTGGCTCCTCCAAAACCGGAAATGGCTGTGCTCACCCAAAAGACCAGCCTTGAAGGGCAGTGGCGGCTGTGGGCGAGCCCTGAGGAGGCTGACTAGCCGGCTCACCTCCGGGAGGCAGGCAGTTTTCTGCGTTCTGAGAGAGAAGGGGCGCGGTGACCCTTGACCCCAGGACTCACTCCCTGCGGCCTGTGGAGAGCCTGGGGCTGCTGAATGGCTGCCCCTCACACCGTCCTGGCTGGCTCCCCTCACCCAGCCTCGGGATCCCTGGTAAGCTCTCCTGGGGCTGTTGAGGCGAAAGGGGCTCAGAGGCCTGGGCTGGAAGCTTAGCAACCTCTCCAGTCCTCCCGTGAGGCTGCTTCCACCTCATGAGCCCACGCGGCCTTTCCAGCCGTTTGATGCATATATGCCATTGCTATCCTCGCGCCTCCTCTGCAGACAGGCAGTCCCTTTTCCTCTCAGCCTTATACCCCATGTGACACACGTGCTGCCAAGTGAGGCAGAAATGGTGTGCTGGAAGACTCCGTGTGGATTTCAAGCCGCTGATATTTGCTCGCTGATACTTACTCAAACATTTACTATACTTGCTACTTTCAATAGCAGAATCAACATTCACCCCACCTGGCAGACTAGGGCTTTAGGGATAGCTGCTGAGAACTGAAAACGATCAGATAGGACACCAGTGTAGAAGGGAACTTGCCGCCCCGCCCCGCCTGATCATTGCGGTCCACCCCAGATCCCACGTGGAAAGGGAAGTGTCTCTTTCAGTCTGAGCATAAGATTAGAGGAATAACGGACCCAGAGAAATGGGAATGCCCCCTTAGGAATCTCATGCTGCGTAAAGGTGCCAACCAGAGGGTAACTTATCTCCCGATTTCAAGCTTGTCAGACACCTTACGGTTGAGGCCCAGACAGCGATGGGTCAGTGGCGGCCAGCACATCATGGACGGCTTAGATATGCATATTGCTAGCCCTCTATCTGCACTTCAGTCTCAAGTCAGGAGCCTGAGATGGATTGGAGGGGTCACTGACCTATTTGCCTCTTTCTGATGGGGCCACAGTGAATAAATCTTTTTCTGCTTTCCACTATTAATTCGGTTCTTTTAATTAGCTTACTGGGGATGAGTAGCCGAGCCTGGCTTGGGGCACAACCTGTGACAGGAAAGATCCAGCCCCCAAAAGTTATACACACACATACACACACACACACACACACACACACCTCATTCAAAATAAGGGAGTCAGGCATGGTGGATCACACCTTTAATCCCAGACTCAGGAGGCAGAGGCAGATGGATCGCTGTGAGTTCTAAGGCAGCCTGGTCTACATAGTGAGTTCCAGGACAGCCAGGACTACACAGAGAAACCCTGTATCAAAAAAACAAAAACAAAAACAGAAACAAAAAACAAAACAAAACAGGGAACAGCTTCTGAGGAATGACATCTGATGTTTGTCCTTCGGCCTCCAAATGCGTGTGTGCACTTGTGTGCCCTCATACACACATGAACACATAGCACATACACACACGAAAGAAGCGAGAAAGGAAGAAAGAAGAAAGGAGGAAACTGGGTGATAGGAACCACACACACACACACACACACCCCACTGTAAATCTATGAAGAACTGGGGACCTGACAAGTGTGAGGGACACATGGGTACATCATAGGAAACCATGGAGATGCTGGGTGTGCTAAATGACACCCCACTGCCGACGCCTGATTTTTCTGGCACCTCCTCCCCTTAGGTTTCTCCACAGAGGCAGGAAGTGCCACCTGAGGTTCACTTCCCCCACCGGATGTTCAGGCATTGCCTAGCTGCTCTCCTCACCCCTGGGACTGTCACACCTCCTTTGTCGCACTTTCACTTCCTCTGGTGTCCAACCCCAGCCCTGAGCACATGGGAGCACCTGTTCTGGGGGGGAGACCCAGAAAGACACACACACACACACACACACACACACACACACACACACACACACACACACGGCGAGGCCAAGAGGGACAAAGAGGGGCAGAGAAAGAGTTAGTTCAAGGGCTGTGGGTCCTAAACAGAGGACCGCAGGATGCAGGGGCGGAGCCAGTGAGCAGTGAGGTCAGAGTGTCTGTGAGGTTGGCCTCTGCAGACACAGCCCTGAGGTTCCAGGACCCAGATGTGGGTGGAAGTCCTTCAGGAGGCCCTGAGTACCCTCCCTGAGCCATGGACACCTGCGAGGGACCACCCATTGTGTCCTTGGTACCCACGTATTCCAAGGTACTGCTGTGTGCCCTGTGGAAGCCATGAAGAAGACAAGGACTCAGCTGACAGTCACTAAATGGAAAGGGCTGGGTGGAGCTCCACCCCTGGAACTTCCTCTTTCTCTGCCCTCTTCCTCTGTGCCTCCTTCTCTCAGTCTCTCTCTTTCTCCGACCATTATCCCCCTGGTCCCCTGTGGCCAACACCTCTTCTGTCTGGGTTCCTCAAGCTGGTCGCTCCCCATCTAGGAGAAGATGTCAGCCCAGGAGAGTTGCCTCAGCCTCATCAAGTACTTCCTCTTCGTTTTCAACCTCTTCTTCTTTGTGAGTTTACTCATGGCTGCCCGGCAGGGGTCCCAGGGCCACTGTGGCCCTGGATTGCCCACAACCTCCTTCTCTTCTCTTCCCGTAGGTACTAGGCAGCCTGTTTTTCTGCTTTGGCATCTGGGTCCTCATTGACAAGACCAGCTTTGCGTTCTTTATAGGTGAGGGAGCTGGGCAGTAAGGGAGGGTCTTCCCGGGGTGGACCTGACCCAGAACCCCACCCCAAGGCATCGCCTGGTATCTCCTTTGCCCCAGAGGCCCTTAGGAGTTACCAACTTTGCAGACGGGGCTCGCGTTCTAGTGGCCCATTGGCCACTGCCACCGTGCCTCCGTGCAGTGTCTTTCCCAGCAAACAGGGTGTGTAAACGGGATGTAGTGGTGCATGCCTACCATCCGAGCTCCAGGAGGTGGAGCGAGGGGAGCAGGAGCCTCCCCTTGCCTACACAGCGGGGTGGAGGCCAGGCTGGGCTCTGTGAGGGACTGGCTCAAAAACAACCGCAAGGAAGCGAGGTCATGATTCCAAACAATAACAGAAATGATAGACATCTCACAAATACTTCCTGTGTCACATCTTGGGCTGTGGCTCACAGACCCTCCCTTCTTGAGGTTCACAGAAGGGAAGTGTCTTGCTAGGTGTCACACAGCAGGGAAGGGGAAGAGCAGAAATAAGTTATACAAGGAAACTACTGATGAAGGGGGAATCAAATCCATAGCCTCGCAGCTGGGCGGTGGTGGCGCACGCCTTTAATCCCAGCACTCTGGAGGCAGAGGCAGGCGGATCTCTGTGAGTTCAGCCCAGCTTGGTCTACAGAGCAAGTTCCAGGACTGCCAGAGTTACACAGAGAAAGCCTATCTCAAAAAAACAAACAAACAAAAAAGCAACTCATTTACCACATTGATCACCGGGTTGAACAATGTTCTCATGCGTACTTCAGAACAATTCTAGGGTGTGTGTGATGTCTCACACCTGTTATCCCAGCACATGGGACGTGTGGGCAGGAAGATCAGAAGTTCCAGGTCACCCCTGGCTACAAAGTGAGTTCAAGGCTAGCCTGAGTTACAAGAGACTATCTTGGGGGCGGGGGGATGAAAAAGAAAAATTTAGGAAAATGTTCTCTAACCTGGTGGCCCTCCAAGGTTTAAGAAAGGGATCCAATACCACCGGACAAGTGACGCCACAGAAGCGAGACTACAAAGTCCAGAGAAGTGGGACCGGGAGCCAAAAAACAGGAGGAGAGTCTCAAAGGGAGAAAAACTAACTCAGGGCGGGAGATAGTGCTCTGCCTGGATGGCCAAGGGCAGTTGCTCTTTCCCGGGCCGCCCTCACTGACGTTCACCGCCTCAGGCTTGTCCTTCATGCCACTGCAGACCTGGGCCAAGGTCCTGGCTGTCTCCGGTGTCCTCACCATGACCCTAGCCCTCCTGGGTTGTTTGGGCGCTCTGAAGGAACTGCGCTGTCTTCTGGGCCTGGTGAGTAGCACTGCCCGTCACCGCTCCCCGTCATCCTGCCCCTTAGGGGCCTCCTTTCACCTGTCACCCCCCTCTCCGCTCCGTCCTCAGTACTTTGGAATGCTGCTGCTCCTGTTTGCCACACAGATCACCATGGGGATCCTCATCTACACTCAGCGGACCCGGGTGAGTTTGCCAACACTATTACCCCAACCAAGGATGCTGAGGGACAGGAGTGGGGAGAGAAACAGGCAGGTGGGCTCTGCCATCAACCAGGAAGCTGAGGCGCACAACAACGGCAGTCAGAAAGGCACAGGGACGGAGGCATAGAAAGGGAACGCTGGCGTGCTGTTGCATGTGGTCCTAGCTGTCACAGGCTAATATTAATCAGCCCAAGAGACCAAGGCTGGTCTGGGCAACAAAGTGAGGCCACATTTATTAAAAATGAAAGAAGGGGGCATGTGTGATGGCATACATCTTTAACCCCGGTATTCTGGAGGAAGAGGCAGGCAGGTCGCTTTGAAGACAGCTTGATCTATACAACAAATTCTAGGGCAGCCAGGGTTCCATAGAGAGATTCTGGAGAGGGAGGGGAGGATGAAGACAGAGGCAGACATAGACTGACTTCTGCTTAGCATTTATTCTGCTGGTGAGTGCTTGCCTAGCACTCATGAGGTGGCCGGTTTGGTCCCCAGTCATGGGTACCTGTAATTCCAGCACTTAGAGTTCCAGACCAATGTGGGTTACAGGAAAATAATTTTATTCCAAAATTAAACTCAAACTTAAAAAACAAAGAGGAAGAAGCAATGGAGATGTAAAAACCCGTAGAAACACTTCTGAGGTTCTGAGGAAGAGAGCCACTGCCAGTCATTCAGGAAGAAACCTAAGGGTGCAAAGCTGGGCTTCTGGGGTGAACACCATGGGCGGAGCTGGGGCAGTCGGGCTGGAGGACTCATTCCATCCTCACCCACACCCTCTCAGCTGGAACGAAAGGTGCAAGAGCTGGTGTTGCAGACGATCCAAGGTTATGGTGCCAACCTGGGTGATACAGCGGCTGAAGAGAACTGGGATTACACGCAGTTCCAGGTGTGTGAGCTCCCTACATCTCATGTTCCAGACAACACCCTGGACTCCGACGTGGTTCTAAAATCTCAGCTTAGGCCTGGGTTTCAAGAGACTCTGCCTCCGTGTGGGCCGCAGGTCACCTGTTCCCTCTTGCTTACACCCGTCACGCTGCTTGAGGACCCCCAGATGACAGTATCACTGTCCCCATGTAGCTAAGTCCCCAGACCCTTGGCCCTGACGTTGCTCCACCCCAATCCCAAAATTTCTATGCGAGGAACTCCCGTCCTTGCATGAAGTCCAGCTCTGGCATCCCAAGATAGAATCACAGGGGTGACCCACAGTCTCAGGTTCACCTGATGCTCCTGCAGAGCCCAGGTCACCCTGGCCCCATCGTATCTTACATACCCATCATCCCTACCCGGCTCCCAGGCTTGGCTGCACATCTACAGCCCAGACCTCGGGTCCCTGACTCTGTCCCCCATCCCATCAGCTGCGCTGCTGCGGCTGGCACTCTCCCCGGGACTGGATCAGCGCCCGAATGCTGAAAGGAAACGAGTCTGAGGGGCCCTTGGTGCCCTGCTCCTGCTACAACTCCACGGCAACCAATGACTCCTCAAGCTATGATAAGCTCCTCTCCCAGCGCATGGGGACCGCTGACCTATGCACTCTTCCCGCAAAAGCCCCCTACTACCGCGAGGTGGGACGGGCACTGGGGAGGTGTGCCGTCGGTGGGCGGGACCTCTAAAGGGCGGAGTCTTTAAGAAAGCGGGCTGGGCTTGGAGGGTGCGGCTAGATCAAAGGCGTGGCCCAAGGAGGTCAGGAGAAGCAGGTCCCCCAGAGGTGACTGTGACCCATACAAGCATGAGTCCAGAACAGAAAGGTAGGTGGGGCCCTCTGATGTGATCCAGGCCTACACGGGGCCGTGGCATCAGGCGGGCTTGGGAGGGGGCTGCTACAAGAAAAGACAGAGATCCTATATCAGTGGGCGTGACATACTCAGGAGCAGGTACCTGGAGGTCGGTGGTGCAGGAGCTCCATGGGATGGGCCCTCAGAGTGAGAGGAGAAACCTAAACAAGAGCGGAGCACAAGGCAAAGTTTGGAGAAGTCGTGTTTGGGCACCTAAAAGAAGATCTGAGGGGCTCCTGGGCTTGGGGGTGAGTTCCAGAAGCAGCAACACCTTTATTCTTTTCCTGCATCCCCAGGGCTGCGCGCAGAGCCTCCGGAAGTGGCTGCACAACAATCTCATCTCCATAATGGCTATCTGCCTGGGAGCTGGTCTTCTTGAGGTGACTTGGCCCCGCCCCCATCATCGATTGGTCTAGCTAGATGGTTTCCCGTTGCCGAGGAAACGCGCTTGCTTTGCGGTTGCGTCGTTATCTATGGCAGCACTAGCATGGGATGGGGCGGAGAACTGGCTTCTGCAAACTCTGGGCTGCCCGCTACACTCTCCCGCAGGTAAGCGAGATGGCGCTGTGTCTGCAGCTACATCGTAGAACGCTCAGCAAAGAGCCGGTGCTGCCGCTTCAGGGAGCCGAGGGTTCGAGCCCTACGCCCGGGCTGAGCGCTGATGGCAGCGGCGGGCGCCGGGTCGGGCTTAGCAGCAGCATCGGACGCAACAGCACCCCGTGGGGCAGCTGGGGCATAGCGGGTGCCTGCCCAACATGGGGGGACAAGGCACAAGGCAAGCTACCCATGGCTTTGGGGCCTTGGCCGTTGTGGGATACGGACGAGGAGCAGCTTGAAACGGAAAGCGCAGACGCTGAGTTGGAGGTCGGGGAACACGCAGAGACGGCCGCGTCTCCAGAATAAAGGACGCTGGGCTTGCCTCTGAGCTTTCAGACAGCCGCTGGGCTGCCCGCTCTCAGCGCCGCCAGTCACTCTAAGCTCCTGTGCACGCCCACTTTTTGCTTTTTTTTGGTTTTCCCTTCGGGCACCACCCCTTCTCCAACCCTGAAACACTGTCTTTCTCTGCAGCTCAGCTTCATGACGCTCTCAATATTCCTGTGTAGAAATCTGGACCACGTGTATGACCGGCTGGCCCGGTACCGCTAGGCCTGGCCCGTCGCATCGGCGCCCACGCACCTCCACGCAGCCAGGAAATGTTTCCTTCCTGGCTGGTCTTAGGGCTAGTGCCTTGGGATTCAATCCCTGGGGATCCAAGTGTCTGCCCTTACCGACAGTCATCACTTCCCCCACGGGGCCAGGGCCTTCCTTCTGTCCCCAGCTTCCTTCCCCATCCCCTCCTCTCCACACCATCTGTCTGCCACCTCCCACACGATACCTCAAATAAATACCCTTCGTTTTGGTAAAAATAGTTTTATTCTCCTTCGGAACATAAACCATCACTCTTGGGGAAAGGAAGGTGGCAGGGTGGTCTGAGGCTCACTTAAAATGGGTATGAGATTAAGAAGTCCCACCCCCACTGCTTGCCCTAGCTGAGATAACATTAATCTTAACACTGTGTATAAATATCTCCTTATATTAAAAAAAAAATTCAGGTCCCACTTCATTCTGCCCCCAGCTGGGAAGCCGTTATCTTCAATCTGTGACATCCCAGATCAGAGAAAGGGTGTGGGGAAGAGGCAGACATGGGGCGGGTGGAAAACAGGAAGAGTAAAGGCAATGAGTAATGTCTCCCACACCGCCAGGCTCCCTCTTGCAGAAGAGCACAGAGGGGCCCCGTAGAACCGAGACCAGTGCTGCACCTGTGGGCATGCACTCCTGTCCCCAATCCCTGATGCCCAGGAGTGAAGTGTCCTGTCAAATGCTCCCTGTGAGGTCGGCTCATTCAGCTCAACAAGTTTTGGGGTTCCCCTCTAATAGGAGCCAGCCCCCCCCCTTGCTCAAGCTTGAAATAGGCCTTTTATCATGGCCCTCTTCCAAATGAGGGGTACAGGGAGAGCCAAATGAGAGGCTCCTTCCTAGGAAGGGGGTGTTCTGAGGACAACCAGCAGCGGGGCCCCATCAGTCCCTAACCAGGCGGTAGATATGGTGTTGGGCTCCGTGTTCACTGGTGGAGACCTCAAAGACGTAGGCAGTGCACAGCAGCAGTTCCTGAGTGTCCCTGTTGGTCACCACCTGCCGGGAGAACAGGCTCATGCTGTGGCGAGGTGGTGTGGGGTCTGGGGCGCGGGGGGGGGGGGGGGGGGGGGGGGCAGGGGGCGGGACGACGACCTGCCCTGCCCGCCCCAGCATGTCACCTGGAGGATGGTGAAGTTCTCCAAGACACTGTTCATCATGTAGCGCTCGGGCAGCTGCCGCAGCTTGTGCAGAAAGTTAACCAGGTACTCACACATGGGGGAGCGCATCAGGCGGTACACAAAGCGCCCATCCTCCAGCTGGGCCCGCTCTGTCTGGGAGTGGGAAGTACAGTGGCCTAAGGACCAACCAGAGTCCCCCAGCACCCCACCTTTAATGACGGGGGCCTCTGAACCTGCAAACTAGGAACCTTGCATCCCCTCAGAGTCATGGTCTAAGACCTCAGTGACCCCCAAACACCCTCGATACCATCTCCAGACTGCGCCTGAGTCCCCCAGTCCCTCCTCACTCGATTCCTAGCACACCCTTAAGAACCTTTTACATCTTGTAGATTCGATCTCTAGACCTTTCAACCCTTGAAATGAGCCCTAGTTGTGGCTTTTAGTTGCTTATTCCTGTTTTGTTTGAGACAGGGTCTCGTAGGCCAGGCCAGCCTGGAACTCCTTCCGTAGCTGAGGATAGACCTGAAACTCCTGATGAGTGATCTACATGGTACAGGGCAAGCATTCCACCAACTAAACTACACCCTCAGCCTTCTGTGGAGTTAGTTCCTAGCACACGCACTGAGCCACCAGAGAGGTTGGGATGGCCCTCCCTCACCCCGCCCGCCCACATGCCTGTGACCGCTTACTCTGGATACAGGCTGTGCTCTAGCTTGGGGCCTCACCTCCACCTTCTCCACCACTTGCTTGCCAAAGGAGCAGACCTTGGAGGAGCAGGTAAGTGTCATGAGCTCCCGGCTCTCATACTGGCTGCTCACTCCATAGAAGCCACCGCTGCCTCCACTGGTCCCTGCCTCTTCACCACTTGGGCCCCAATTCAGGTCCGCCTGAAAGACAAGATAAAGAGACACAGTTGAACTGAGGAAAATCTGACAAATCCGGACCTCCAGGCTCCCTGAGCTGCACCCACTTGCTCTCCCCCCACACACCCCGTCTCAGCTTCCAAAGTCCCCGGGTCGGTACCGGTCCAAGAAGACTAGAGATGGAGGGTGTTGGGGATAGTATTTTCAGGTGTGTGATTTTTTTTTATCCTGCATTTGATTGACTGTGAAGCTGTGATGCTGTACCTGTCTAAAACACCCGATGGTCCAAATAAAGAGCTAAATGGCCAATAGCAAGGCAGGAGCAAGGATAGGCAGGGCAAGCAGGCAGAGAGTATAAATAGAAGGAGAAGGAAGAGGAACCAAAGAGAAGAAGAGGACACCAGGGGCCAGTCACACAGCTATACAGCAAGCCACAGAGAAGGAAGTAAAGAAAGGTATACAGAAATAGAGAACGATAAAAGCCCAGAGGCAAAAGGTAGTTGGGATAATTTAAGAAAAGCTGGCAAAAAAAAAAAAAAAAGCCAAGCTAAGGCCGGGCAATCATAACTAAGAATAAGCCTCTGTGTGTGATTTATTTGGAAGCTGGGTGGTGGCCCCCTCAAAGGAGGAGCTTAACATGATAAAACAGTAGGGGCCCCAGAATAGTCCTGACACTCACTATCTAGGAACCTAGGAGCCAGAGAACCCGAAAGCCCTAACTCCAGAGCTTCAGTCCAAGCATAACAGTGTAAGCTTATAATGCTAGCACTTGGGAGACTGATGCAGGAGGATTGTGAGTTTGAGACTAGCATGATCTATACACAAGAAACCATGTCTCTAAAATGGAAACAAAAGAAGTGGCTGGGGTTTAAGACAAAGAAAATGAAAATAAGAAAAAAAAGAAAAGGACTTTAGCCTCTGACAAGGGCCTAGTTACAAGCAGGCAAGTTACCCCCAGAGTTCCATATCCTCCTGCAACCTCCCACCTTCCCACCTCTCACCCGCAAAAGCGAGTGTTTTGACTCCCCACTATCAGCAGAGTCAGGCTCCTCCCCTTCCCGCCCATCCTCAGGAAAGCACCTGTACCTGTCACTCCAATGTCAGGCACAGACCAGGCCCCGAAGCCTGTGGCCTCCTTGAGAAGCAGATGCTGACTTTAGCTGCAGCTCTTTGGCCAGGACACTCACCTCAGAGCCCGACTCCACCCGCTACCCCAGCAACAGGGCATTTTGATGCAGGGCAAATCCCTATGCCTGTGGCCATGGTGGCCCACAGCTGGAACCCCAGCATTTGGGAGGCTGAGGCAAGGGGACTGTTGGTTGGAGGTTAGCCTAGTCTATAATGTGAAGGAGAGTCTGTCTCAAAAAAGGCCTCAGCCATGTGTGGTGGTGCACACTTTTAATCCCAGCACGCAGAGGCAGGTGGATTTCTGGACTTCAAGACCAACCTGGTCTACCAAGTGAGTTCCAGAACAGCCAGGGAGGAATGCCTTCTTGGCAGCTGCCTCCCCACCCCATCAGGAGCCAGGCTTCAGACAGCCGGAGGAGCCTCTGAAGCCTATGGTCAGTCTGCAGCAACCCACTTAGAGTCCTAACAGGCCTCCACACAGAGAGCTTAGGGGTTTTGTTGTTTTTGTCTTTTTCCAAGATTTATTTACTTTTATTTTATATGCATGAGTGTTCAGCTGCATGTATGTCTCAGCAACATACATGTGCAGTGCTATCAGAGACCAGAAGAGTTCCTCTGGAACTAGAATTACAGATACATGATGGTGCTGAATATTGAACCCGGGACCTCTGGAAGAACATCCAGTGCTCTTACCTGCTGAGCCATCTCTCCAGCCCCCTTTATTATTATTACTGCTTTTTGGGTTTTTTGGGTTTTGTTTGTTTGTTTGTTTTTTGGGTTTTTTGAGACAGGGTTTCCCAGTAGCTTTGGAGCCTGTCCTGAAACTCACTCTATAGACCAGGCTGGCCTCGAACTCACAGACAACACCTGCCTCTACCTCCCGCGTGCTGGGATTAAAGGTGTGCACCACCACTGGCTGGCTCTCTACTTATTTTTTGTTTGGTTTGGTTTGAGCTAAAGTCCCCCTAAATAGTTCAGGCTGTCCTTGAACTCTGTATTCTCCTGCCTCAGACTCTTGAGCATTGGAATGACAGGCATATACCATAATACAAGGCTCAAAAGCTCTATAGCCAGACACCCAGGGAAACCAAACTGACTGAAATCCCCTGAGCTCATCAGTGCCAGTCATACAACTGGACACCACCACAGTTGGTTACAGACAGCCCTCCATGTCCCCACGCTCGGCTCCACTCAGTGCCATCATAGAGCAGGCCTTAGGAAGCACGGCATTCAACCAACATACTCTCCCAGACAGTGTTTTATTATAGAATACTAGTTTAAGGTGTGCCACATTCATTTATGCTGTGGAATATTTGTTTAATGATGCAAAGATGTGCTGCAACTCTTTATGTTGCATTTGTTTAACTCTGTGAAGCTGTTACTTTGCCTGTCTAAAACACCTGATTGGTCTAATAAAGAGCTGAACGGCCAATAGCAAGGCAGGAGCAAGGATAGGTGGGGCTGGCAGGCAGAGAATAAGTAAGAGGAGAAATCTGAGAGGAGAGGAGGAAGGAACACTAAAAGGAAGCGAGGAGGACACCAGGGGCAGCCACGCAGCCACGCAGCCAAACACGGAGTAAGAGCGAAAGTAAGATACACAGAAGTAAGAAAAGGAAAAGCCCAGAGGCGTGAGGTTGACGGGATAATTTAAGTTAGAAAAGCTGGCTAAAAATAAATCAAGCTAGGGTGAGGCATTCATAAAAATACTCCGTGAGTGATTTATTTGGGAGCTGGGTGGCGGGGCCTCAAAGAGCAAAGAATAAGGAGTAAAACAAAACCCAACAACTACAGTGTTTGCTTTGTTTCTGAAGGGTGGCCCAAGCAGACCAAGACCCTCCTTGTGCCTGACTGGACTTAGGAACACTCACCCAGAACTTGACCAGGAAGAAGGCATGGGGTGGCCCTCGGTCATACAGCTCCCGGAGACCACCCTTTTTCTCAGGGAACTTGTCATAGATCTGCCGCACGTCCACGCTCTCCAGGGGCGGTGCTCCAGGACTGGGGCACTGCTGACTGATGTGGACAAACAGGTGCCTCTGGAACTGGACACAGGGTAAGGGGACATGATAGACCCAGATCCTCACCCAGTAGGCTGAGACCACACGCAGCCCGCTGGCCCCAGCAGTCTGTCCCAATCTGCTCACACCTCATCCTCTCCCAATCTCCAGTCTAACCTCTCCGACATTTTCCATCCCTCACACAGCTCCAGAGCTGACTCAGTTCCCAGAACCCAGCGCCTGCCCTCCTCTCTGCAAGGTTGCCACCTCCCACCATATTTTCATGTCATTAATTTCCTTGAAAATTCCATTTCTGTTCCTGAAATTTACAATGCGGCATCCTGCAAACTCCTATATAACCCTCAAAGCCCAGCTCACACGTGTCCTTTACAGGGAAGACTTCACTAGCCCCCCAGGGAGATCACCCTCTATACACACAAGAACTAGACGTGTTGTAGACTATTAGGTAAAGATGTGTTACATTTGCCCATGCTGTGGAATATTTGTTTAAATGATGCAAAGATGTGCTGCGTTCTTTTATGTTGCATTTGTTTTAACCCTGTGACCCTGTGTTACTTTGCTGTCCAAAACACTTGATTGCTCTAAGAAAGAGCTGAACAGCCTATTAGCTAGGCAGGAGAGAGGATGGGCGGGGCTCGTAGGCAGAGAGACCTGGAAGGAGAAGATCAAGGACCAAGGGCCCTAAGAGGAGGCACTGGGGCCGCCATCCGGCCATGGAGTAGGAAGTAAGGGAGGCTTTGAGAAAGGTAAAAGCCCAGAGGCAAGAGGCAGACGAGATAATTTAAGAAAAGCTGGCTATAAACAAGCCAAGCTGAGGCTAGGCATTCATAAGAAAGAATAAGTCTCCATGTTTTTACTTGAGAGCTGGGTGGCAAGCCCCAAAATGTAAGAAAGCCAACAACACTAGAGACAGGCTGATTGTATAGTCCTGGGGCTAAAGGACCACTAAGTCTCTGCGCTTGCTGGCTGGATGGCGGCCCCATCCTTGATCTTCTCCTCCCAGGTCTCTCCTACTTATTCTCTTCGCCTGGCAGCCCTGCCGCTCTCTCCTGCCTAGCTATTGATCATTCAGCTTTTTGTTAGACCAATCAGATATTTTAGACAGAATTCAGTCTACCATAGAGAAGGGAAGCATAAAATCAGCTTACAGATAATAGGAATGTCGGGAATAATTTATGTTATGAAAAATATCCTGGCAAGTATAGAAAAAGACTCAGAAGTGATAGTGTGTGAACCAGGTATGGCGGCATAAGCCTGCAAGAGAGGCGGCTCACAGCTGCAGCTGCAGCTGCAGGGGACCAGATGCTTCTCTTCTGGCCTCTTTGGGCACCTTGCAACACACACAGACACTTAAAGCCCCAATAAAAAGATAGGCACATGGTATTTTTCTAGGAGAAGGCTTGGGAAAGTCTCATGAGAAAATTTAGCCAGAGCCACTCACAGCAAGACCCAGAGATGGCCCTTACCAGACTGTGGGGAAGGCAGGCAGGAAGGTGCTGAAGCCGCAGGGGGCCACGATAAGTTCACAGGCAAGAGACCGCAGGAACAGAGTTCACATGGCAAAGGCATCTGTAAGCAGCTGAAGGGCTTCAGCTTGTGCCAAGTGGGATGTAAGGAGGTGCTTCAGTTTGGCTGTGGACATTTTGCTTGGTTTTCTTTTTGGGTTTTAGTTTTGTGTGTGTGTGTGTGTGTGTGTGTGTGTGTGTGTGTGTGTGTGTGTTGGGATTTTTGGGTTTTTACTTTTTGTTTTAGGTTTTGTTTTTATTGCTGCAGCTCATTTATTTCGCACTAGGGTCTCACTCTGTAGCTCTGCTGGCCTGGAACTCAGTGTCGCCTGCCTCTGCCTCACAGCGGTGGATTAAAGATGTGTGTCCCCACACCTGGCTCCTCTTCCTGGTTTTTGGGATAGGGTAACTTTCTGTAGCCCATGCTGACTTTGAAGTCACTATTATAGAGCAAATTGGTTTTGGGTTTTGTTTTGTTTTGTTTGAGACAGGGTCTCTCTGTGTACTGGCTGTCCTGAAACTCTCAGAGATTCTCCTGCATCTGTCTCCTGAGTGCTGGGATTAAAGGCACGCACTGCCTTGCCAGCTTGTGTTGTCTTGTTGAGACAGCGTCTTATATGTCCCTGCTTGGCCTCAGAATTCCCAGTGTGAAGAGGATAGCTGAGTTTCTGATCACCCTGCCCCCACCTGCAGGGTGTTGAGACTGCACATGTGTACCCCCACACCCAGTATACGCAGCCCGAGACTGCACGTGTGTACCCCATATCCAGTATACGCAGCCCCTGAGACTGCACTTGTGTACCCCATATCCAGTATACGCAGCCCCTGAGACTGCACGTGTGTATTCCACACCCAGTATACGCAGCCCCTGAGACTGCACGTGTGTACCCCACACCCAGTATACGCAGCCCTGGGGCTGGAAGCCAGAGCTTCATCTGTGCTTCCACTCTCCGGAGTGAAATCCCAGGCTTCAGGCTGACTTTTGAGCCCAAAGCAATGCTCCTCCAGGCTCCAGGGCTCTGGGATCACAGACTTCTCAGCAGCATCACCCTGTTTAGAAACCTTGACAGCCTGGTGGCTGGCTTTAGTGCGACTGCAGACACTGCATGCAGTGAGCATGCATCTCCCAGGCCTCTGCACTTGGGCATGAGCGCATGACTAAGGTCTGGCCAATGGCACGTGAACAGGCCCATAAAACCTCTCTCTTCCTCCACCTGCTGGTTGGATTCCGAGAACCCAGAAGATTCTGTATCACTAGAAAATGGCAGAGCCACAAACTGGCAAGGGTCAGGTCCTACATCACTGGGGTAGCCCTTCTGCTCAGCCCACCCGCTGAGAACTCACATGAAAAGCTGGCACTGTGGTGCACACTTGCCATAGCAGCCCTCAGGGAGCTGAGCTGGAGAGATCTCAGGAAGTTCAGGGCTAGCCTGAGCTACAGAGTGAGACCCACCTTAACAATAAAGAAACCAGAGAAGCAGAACTGTGGCTCTTTCCAGGTCCTTAGTGTGCCATTGCTAAGTTGGTCCAATGGCAAGAATTTGCTATTAGATGAATGACTGAATACCCCGTGTTCAATTCCCAGAACACCATAACAGGCTCGGCAACACGGGCCTGCAATTTCAATCCCCTTGAGCAGACTAGTTTATCCCCTGGCTCACTGCTTAGCCAGCCTGGGCTATTGGGTAAGCTCAAGCCCAGGCTCAAAACACAAGGTAGACACACCTCGGGCTGGCAACTGAGGACGGACACACACGCGCGCGCACGCACACGCACCAACACACCAACGATGACGACCAGCTGCTGTCTTCTGTCCTGCCCTTTTCCAATCCAGCATCACCCAGCAGGTTTTACTCACCGAGTCAACTGCGCCCGGTGGTTCCACAAAGGCTGAGAACTCTACCAGCTGCAGGCGTGCAGTGCCCAGGGCCCGAGCCTGCCAGGCTGGGGGAGATGGAGCAGGCGGGGGCAGGGGTGAGAGGGCTGGGGGCGGCTCATACCCTTGAAAGAGAAGAAAGAATTGCTCACAACAATGAACTATGTCCTCTTGGCCACCTCCACTTAGAGTTATAAGGAACTGGGATGGAGAGGCGGCTCATCTGGCAGGGCAGCTGCCTACTGTACAGGTAGCCCTGGGCCCTTTCCCCAGCACGACCTTAGAATAGCACACAACATCCTAGGGCTTGGGAGGGAAAGGCAGGAGCATGAGTTCAAAGTCATACTCAGCTACAAAGCAAGTTCCACCCTGGGATACATGAGGCTGCCTCAAAAAAAGGGTTAAGGTGGGGGCTGGAGAGATGGCTCCTTGTTAAGAGCACTGGGTGCTCTTTCAAAGACCTGGATTCACAATAGTCTGCAACTCCAGTGCCAAGGGATCCAGTGCACTCTCTTCTGGCCTCTGGAGACACCAAACACAATTACATGCAAGCAAATCACTCATACACATAAAATAATTTTTTTATAAAAAAAAAAAGCTTAAATAGTTCAAGACTCCCATGCTGCTAAAGGTGGTCATATAGTCCTTGCCAATGTGTCAGAGGAAATCTACCAAAAAATAATTCAAGAGATAAAATTTAAGAAAGCTTTTGAACCTGACCAAGTCTGGCTTGCAAGGGACATGGCAGAGTGGCAGCAGCCACGTCGGCATGATGAGGCAGGGAGGTAGCCATGTCGGCACGATGAGGCGGAGGCAACTCCAGAGGGACCTGGCCAGAATTCCAGACCTTGCATCAACTGGAATCAGTAAGCCTTTACTTTTCCTTGCTTTAATTTGGATAGTTTGCTATGTTGTAGAGTGTTTAACTAGGCAAAAATGTATTAATTTGTTTATGCTGCATTTGTTTAACTATTTAAAGATTGCATTTGGTTTAATTAAGTAAAATTAACCTGGGCGCAGAGAGGAGGGGCTAGCCGCTAGTTGACAGGAAGCGGCAGGAAGGAGCTGAGCATGGGTTTTTAGTTGGGGTGGTGCGGAGAGTGGTTTCCTGGGACACCAGCCGAGAAAGTCAGCTGCGACTCTAACTCTCTGAGCTGGCAGGTTTTCACCCTAGCCTTTGAATCTTGAATTTTATAAGAATGTAGAGATTTCGTTCAGGCTACTGTTAGCAGCAGCAGAGCCATTGTGGGGGGGGGGGGGGGGCGGACAGAATTCCCCTCAGGCTGCGGCCTTAGTGGCCCGGCAGCTAGCAGTGTGAAGAACAGCCACCATCTTCAGAAAGGTAGACCCACACTGCCGCTTGGAGCCACCGGCATTTTTAACTGTGTGGTGGCCTGCGTAGCTGTGGCCCACCGTGCTGTGTGGTAGGTTTAGGAGGTATGGCCTTGCCACTGGAAGGGGGCCTGGTACTTTCAAAGCCATATACCATTCCTAGTTTGTGTGGTTTAAGATGTGAGCCCACCCGCTGGACGTAGTGGCATGTGCCTTTAATCACCGCAATGGGAGGCAGAGACAGGCCACTGAGCGTTCCAGGCCAGCCTGGTCTACAGAGCAAGCGCTAGAACATGTCCCAGCAACAAAAAGAGACAAACCGGGGGGGGGGGGGGGGGGGGGGGGGTAAGAACTCTTTCACCAATCACTGTGGCCATTCCGTGGTCAAACTGGTGTAGAATTCTGGGCTTTTGGCAGAGCTACATGGGGATGAAGCTGCCACCAGGGAAGAGAAGGAAGCAGTCCCTAATGTTCACGCTGGGCTGCTACATCAGCCATGCCTGAAGCCGCCATTCTGTCCGTGGATTTCTTTCCTCCTCCTCCTCCTCTTGTTTCAGCACTCGGTTGTACACAGTTGAGAAAAAAGTGAAGGAAATGCTGCTGAGCTCAGGAACAGAAAGACGGAGCAGGGGAGCAGGCTCTCACCTGGTAGGTCGGTGGATGGGGGAGTCAGTGACACAGAGAACGGTGTCTGGGAGAAAGGCTTCACGCTGCAGGACAGAAGGAACCTGTGAGTGCAGTCAACAGTGTGGTCTGAAGCAGTAGTCATTGATCATGAAAGGCTAGGCTCCCGGACCAGAACGTTCCACAGATGACGGTGCAGTGGGTGCGATGACTGCTCCTCGTGGTTTTCACATGTGACTGAGGTCAGTGTCAACTGACCCCCCACAAAACCACACAGCCAGGGTGCCATAAAGCCTGGACTCCAACCCCAGTCATTCCCAACCATGAGGACTAGAATTGAACCTAGTGATACAAGTATGCTATGCATGTCCCCCTCTTCAGGGATCCTAGGCAGGGCTCTATCACTGTGCCACATCCCTAGCCCTCACTGGGGGACTCTAGACAGAGGCTCTACCGTTGAGCTGCACCCCAATTCCTGGTTTTGCTGCGGGGTCTTGCTGTGTAGCCGAGGCTTGCCTAGAACTCGAGATCCTTCTGCCTCAACCTCTGGAATGCTGGGATAACAGGAAAGAGCCACTACACCTGTTCTACACGAAGGACATGTTCCACCTCTGTGCTGTCCCAAGGTGGTGGACTGCCACTTAGCACTAGTCAAGCCTGAAGAATGGAACTCTTCGTGTAAATTTAATTCTTCTGTTTTTGAAACGGTCTCATTTGAGGCTGTCCTAGAACTCACAAAGACCCACCTCCCTGTCTCCCAGGGCATGGAACGCATGTGCAACCATGCCCAGCTGTAAATTTAGTCAATTCTAATTTAACTGGTGACTCACAAATAATCACTTAGACTCACACTCCAGAGGTCAGAGAGGTCAAGGGTCAACAGACCAAGATGAATAAGACAAACCCCAGGGACCTTCCCATTGGAATCCCAGGGCCTCTTCTTCCCAGCTCTCAAATATGTACTTCAATGGATTTCCCACAAGGCATGCTCTCCAGTCACCTGGCCATCACTCACATGTCAGCTCCTCAGGAAGACCCACCTAGCCTTCTAAAGCAGAACTTAGTGGGTATGGTGGCACAGTCAACATCACAGAAATTAGGGGGCGGGGCAGGAGGATCTAGATTGGGCTATAGAGCTGAGAATCTGTATCAAATAAAGAAAAAAACCAGACCCTTGAGGCTAGAGATGGACCCAGTGGTAGAACACTTGACTAAAGCACAAAGCCCTGGAATGAACCCAATTCTATAGATCTATATGTATGTATACATATGTATATATACACATGTTACATGCATATATGTGTGCGTGTGTATATATACATATACACATATATACACATGTTACACACATATATATTTCCTCTCCTCCTTCTTTCTTTACACATTCCAGGTCCAGGAATTTACAGCTTCCTGCTTTGTTCCTCAATAAGCGCACGCCCAGACACTATGTAGGTATTTAATAGTAAGCAGTGTCCCCTGTCACTGCAGAGGCTCACCTCAGTTTTCTGCCTGTGAGCCTCACACATGTTGTTTACCTGCCTAGAATATTCCCACCCCCACCTTTCGCCTGACTAAACCCTACTAACCTCAGAGAAAACCCCAGAACTTTCTCCCTCACCAGAAAACCCCCGGTGGTTCCTCACAACGCTGCACACTTCCAATGTGTATGCCTGAAAGTGAGGGCTTAATTAGCACTGGTCTCCCCCAGCGCCCAGCCACCCTCCTCTGCAGCGCACCTGCAGTTCCCGCAGCCCCTAGGGACTCGGCTGGACCCCACAACCTGTCATCTTATTCTCTGATAATACAAACCGGGTGCCTGGACCCCACAACCTGTCATCTTTTAGTCTCTCATAATACAAAACTCCCATGTTGCCCTCACACAGCCAGGCTACACCACCAGCATCCAGCCAAGCTAGGCTGGTTCTAGGGCTCCTTTTGTTTTGTTTTGTTTTGTTGTTTTTCGAGACAAGGTTTCACTGTAGCTATCAAGCCTGTCCTGAACTAGCTCTTACAGTGCATGCTGGCCTTGAACTCACAAAGATCGCCTGCCTCTGCCTCCCCGAGTGCTAAGATTAAAGGTGTGCGCCACCACTGCCCAGCTGGGTTCCTTTTTCTACAACACATCTGGTTATCCTCAGTGCCCAGGGAGTCTCCAGACACCTGAGACTCCTGTTCTCCCCACAATGAATGAATACAGTAGCCCCTTCCCCACCTTTAGCCCTCGGTGCCTGCCCCCCCAGGGGTCTAGAAGCGAGCCTTCACAAGCATTCTAATGGCCCCTCCCAGAAGTATCTTGGTCTATAACTGCCCTCCCATGATCCTCTGAGACCCACTCATCCTTCCCAGAAGCCTCTAGGTCTATTGTCTTCCTACAAGCATTTTGGGCACCCTTCATCTGTCCTTGAGCCTTGGACCTTAAGTTTCCCTTCTCGTAATACTTAGGAGTCCTCTGTCTCTCCAAGGAACCTTAAGACTTCCTCCCCAAAAGCTTCTGGGCCTTCTTCTCCCTTCCAGGACCACCTGTATCCATAACTGTCTTCCTACAGGACTTTATGGCTTCCTTTGTCTTTTATAGGAGCCTCTGGGTCTACAACTGCCTTCCCATGATTCTTTGGGCCCCCTACATCCCTCCAAGGTGATCCTTTGGGACCCATTCAACCCTTCCCAGGGGAACTTCACCAAACAACTGCCTTCCCATGATGCTTTAGAATTCCCATGCTCCTCCAGTAGCCTTTGGGCCTTACATCTGCCTTGCCGTGAGCCCCTAGAACTGATGTTCTCACTTAGGAGCCACGTTTTCCATGCACCCCTTTTCAGAGATGAGGGAAGGAGGCCCTAAGCATAGAAGGGGTCACCCCCAGCAAGACCCTAGCCAGCAAAGTGCAAGGCTAGACTTCAGAATCATCAGGCATGGCTCCAGAATCTATGTTCAAAATGGATGTAGGTGGGAGGGAAAGGAGAAGTGCAGGGGACACAAAGTACTCACTCTGGAACATTCCACGGTGGCCCAGAGTTCCCGGACCAGAACTGGAAAAGCTCAGTGGTCTAGGAAGAGACACAGATAATGGTCAGATATCCCCTGCTGGCCATTATAGCCCCATCCTTCTATCCCAGACCTCCACAGTTCCAACCCAGGCCACCTGAGGGCCAGAAGGACCCAGCTTGGCCTGGAGGGACGGTGCAGAGATGAGCTGTGCTGAAGACATGGTAGCCATCGTCTGGAAGGCCTTGTCCTTGGAGACTTGGTCCTGGGAAAAGGTAGAGGCCCAAGTTAGCGGGAGTTCTAGTCAAGACAGCCAGTGTGGATAATGTCAGGCTGTGGTAGGAGATGAAGGCATGGAGCTGACACAGGGTCCCCACCTACACTTTCTGCCCCTGCTGGCCTCCTCAGGAAGGGCAGTGTGGGAGGTACAGAGGTGTGAAGAGGGGCAAGGGGACTTACCACACTCAGAGTCTGACCCAGGGTGGGGGCGGGGTGCCAAGGGAACTGCAGGCTGCACCGGAACACACCCTGAGTCAGCCTGGCAGAGGCGAATGGGGGCTGCGCATGGAGCAGGATGCGCTTTACCTCAGAGGGAGAAAGGTTCCCAAGCCCAGGATAAGATACTAACGGGTTTTCTAAGTCAAGAAAGGGATAGACATAGTGTTTCCGCATGCCCAGGCTACAGGAAATGAGACTTCCAAAATCCCCTGGGAACAGGAAAGGGGTGTTTCGTATTCCAGACAGAACACAGAGGGGACTGAGAAAGTACAGAAAGATCGGAACCTCAGGGTTGCAGACCTACAGAAAAGGAAGGGAGCATTTCCAAGTAAAAGAACAGGAAGTAAGTCAGCAGTGGTGCTGCACACCCTAAATCCCAGCACTCAGGAGGCAGAGGCAGGAGGAGCTATGAGTTTGGGGTCCGTCTGGTCTACAGAGTGAGTTCCAGGACAGCCAGGACAGCTAAAGCTACACAGAGAAACTGTCTCAAAAAACCAAAACAAAACAGGAAATAATCTAGGCTAAAAGAAAAGAAATTGCACACAAAGCAACAGGGATGGGGATTCAGGCTGGAGGGCACAGGGCACTCACAGCGGCATGGACAGAGTAGATAGTACAATCCCCCACAGAAGGCACACGTGCAGGCTAAGGGAGGCAAGGATGGACCAGAGAAACAAAGAGGAAAAGAAATGAGACCAGCAGGGATGGAGGGAGGGGCTCTCACAGACAGAGACCAGCAGGGACGGAGGAAGGGGCTCTCGCAGACAGAGACCAGCAGGGACGGAGGGAGGAAAGGGCTCTCGCAGACAGAGACCAGCAGGGACGGAGGAAGGGGCTCTCGCAGATAGAGATCAGCAGGGACGGAGGAAGGGGCTCTCACAGATAGAGACCAGCAGGGACGGAGGGAGGAAGGGGCTCTCGCAGACAGAGACCAGCAGGGACGGAGGGAGGAAGGGGCTCTCGCAGACAGAGACCAGCAGGGACGGAGGGAGGAAGGGGCTCTCGCAGACAGAGACCAGCAGGGACGGAGGGAGGAAGGGGCTCTCGCAGACAGAGACCAGCAGGGACGGAGGGAGGGGCTCTCGCAGACAGAGACCAGCAGGGACGGAGGGAGGAAGGGGCTCTCACAGACAGAGACATCCTATCAGATACAGGAGTCATACAAACCTCTGCTTGATAAGCAGACCTGTACCTGCAGGCCAGGCCACTCCCTCAGGGTCTCTGGTCCCAATGGATCTCTCTCTTTATCTTCCCATTCCCTCCGTGTGGTGTGTGTGCCTGTCTGTCTGTTTCTCTGTCTCTGGATCTCCATCTCCTCCCACACCCATGTGTGTGTGCCCACCCCATCTCTCTCGGTCTCTGAATCTCTGTCCTTTTCTCAAATGGAATCTCTGATTCTGTACCTCCCCTTCGCCTTCTCTCCCTCCCTGCTCCCTCCGTCTCCCTCTCCCTGCCCAGCCTCTCTACCTTCTATTATCCTTACCTTCAACTTGGACTGAATTTCTCTTGATTTCCTTCTAGCCAAAACCTGAATGTGACTCGAGACCTGGAGGGATGAGAAGTAGATTTGAGCACAGGCCACGCCCCCACCTCGTCCCTGTAGCTGTACAGTGTTGTTTCTCCACAGGTGAGCACGCCCATCTGCAGGAGTAGAAGGGCAGCCTCCATGGCTGATCCTCCAGGCCCAGGTCCCTCCTGTCCTTCCTTCTTGGCTTTCAGTCTCTCTCTCTGAGCCCCTTTGTAATAACCCTCCTACAGAAGTCAGCTCAGACAAATCAGGTACAGGCACTTGGCACCAAACCTAATGCCTGAAGCTCCATCCCTGAGACCTACACGATGGAAGAAGAGAACCAACTCCTGAACGTTGTCTTCTGATTTCTACATGCATACCATGGCACATGGTTACACACACACACATACACACACACACAAAAAGTGTACTTAAAATTTTTTGTATTGGGCTGGAGAGATGGCTCAGAGGTTAAGAGCTGCTCTTCCAGAGGTCCTGAGTTCAATTCCCAGCAACCACAGGGTGGCTCACAACCATCTGCAATGAGATCTGGTGCCCCCTTCTGGCCTGCAGGCATCCATGCAGACAGAACACTGTACACATAATAAATAAATACATCTTTTTAAAAACATTCTGTATTACATTATGTGTGTGTGTGTGTGTGTGTGTGTGTGTGTGTGTGTGTGTGTGTGTGTATGGGTTCAAGTGCATCATGGTGCATATGCAGAGGTCAGAGGAAAAGTTGTGGGAGTTGGCTCTCCTACCATGTGGGTCCCACGGATGGAATTCATGTCAGGCTTAGCAGCAAGCCACTTTACCCACTGAGCCATTTCACAAGCACATAATCTAAATATTTTACAGAAATATCTGACATGCCTACAACACAGGGCATGAAACAGAGGTCAGGGTTCAGTCCGTAAAGTTTGCCCTTTATGCATGAGGATGTCAGTTCAATCCATGCAAATTTATAATCCTAGCACTAGAGGGTGCAGACAGGTGCGGGCTGGTACTTGCTGGCTACCCAGGCTGGTCAAATCAGCAAGCTTCGGGCCAGTGAGAGACCCAGTCTCCAAGCAGTGGCAGCTACTGAGATGAAACCTGAGGTCATCCACTTAACCTCCACATGCTCATTCATACATATGCATCAATACCCCTACACATACAAGCTTCATGCGCACACATGCCTAGATACCCCCACACATATACAAGCTTTATGCACACACATGCATCCATACCACCCCCCCACATACACCAATGCTCCCACACATACAGGCTTCATGCACACACATGCATGGATACCCCCACACACATACAAGCTTCATGCACACGTGTGGATCCCCTACACATACAGGCTTCATGCACACATATGTGTGGATCCACACACATACACGCTTCATGCACACACAAGCATGGATATACCACACACACAAGCTTTTTGTTTCCTTTTTAATCACATGAACCACATCTGCCTTGAACCTGAACGAGCACATTAAGATGGCCCTCAGGAAGTGCCTGGCCCCAAACGAAAGCCCCAAAGTGTCAGTTTTGAGACCTGCTTGCGAGTTCTCGTCTTCCCTGTCCTCAGCTTGATGTAACGGGCAATGAGTTCATTCCGGCCTGGAGGGGTCAAAATGGAAAAGAGCAAGACTATCAGCAGAACTTCCTGTCAGAGAAGATAAAGATGAGGGCTGAAGTTAGCAAGCCAACAATCCTCACTCATCTATAGCCAGGCCAGGCTGAGGGACTTCTCAGGGTCACCAGGTCAGTCATATACTAGCTATGTGGCCACTGACAAATCACTTAAGTCTTCTTGTGCCTCAGTTTCCCCTCATCTATGCAGAAAAAAAAATGCTAGTCTTTCTAAGTCATGGGAAGGGTACAATCCTCTGTTTTCTCAATTATTTATATATTTTTCTCTTTTCTTTTCTTTTCTTTTCTGAGACAGGTCTCTCTACATCGCCCTGCCTGTTCTGGAACTCACTATGTAGACCAGGCTGGCCTCAAACTCACAGAGATCCACCTGTCTCTGCCTCCTCCAGTACTGGGACTAAAGGCGTGCGCCACCACACCTGGCCTCATTTTTATTATTTTGAGCCAGGGTCTATAAAGACAAGGCGAGCATAGAGCTCAGAATGTAGCTGTGGGTGACCCTAAATGCTCACGGTGTGTGCCACCACAGCTGGCTAGACTCTGGACACGTCAGGGCGGCCACCGGGAACTCACCATACATCTTGCCCTCATCTGACAAGATGATCTTGCGTCGGCCGCACGGAGGATATATGGCCAGGGCCTCTTGAAAACTCTGCTCGATGTCGGGGCTCCACACACCCTCTGCATCAGGGCCCCCATCACCTCCAACACCCTCACTGCCTCCAGTGCCCTCCTCGCTGCCTTCCTCACTGCCCGTCCAAGCCCCGCCATCATCCAGGGGGGCCCCAGTCCGGGGTTCCCCCATCTGGGCCTGCAGAGACAAAGATCAGCAGCTGCGTCTGGTGTTGCAAGAACACGGCGGGAGCCCTGACTGGGGAAGTTAGGCCTGGACCTCTGAGTTGAAGCCTCGACCCCTGGGTCTGAGGGAGGAGAGAAACCTAAGCCTGGCACCTGGGGGGCTGTTCTCCCGAGGAACTTGCATTGGGTTGAAGTCACCTGACCATTTCAGAGCGGTGCCTGAGACCATGTAGACTAAGGCTGCGTCCGGATCTCCGATTTTAGGGAAGACCTGAGTCTGATTAGTTGCCAGGAGTGAAAACCTCCAGTTCCACTAAGAAGGAACGGGTGCTAAGACAGGAGCAGCAGCTGCAGGAAAAGGAGAGGCTGAGTCCAAGATCCAGCGAGAGGGTGGAGCAGAGACCCAGGGACAGAGACCCAGATAGGCACAGAGACAGGAGCATCGTCATGGCTTTCTGGCTGAGACCAGAAAGTAACCACAGAACCAGGTGGGGCTTGAGCTAGGGCGCCCATCAAGCCTCAGGCATTGGCACTCAGTAGTCCAGCCATCTGGAGGCCAGAACAAAGAGCCCAGGCATCCCCTCCCCCAGTCCCCATAACCCCCGCTGTGGGCGGGGCCTGCGTGCAAGCAGCCTCCACGGCCCGCCCCCTCCCCCTGGGCTCCGCTCCAACCCAAGCTCCCGTAGACTTTCCGGAGGCCAGGAACAGGGAAAACTTTTCCCGTACTGTCCGATACCGCCTCCCTGGAGGTTCCATGTCTTCCAGAACTTTCCCAGGCTCCCAAAGTTCTGAGTCCCATCCCCTCCTATGGACTCTCTACCTGGTGAAGGTTAAGCGAACAAAGACACCACCACCCCCAGGCCCAGCCCAGTGTGGTAGCAGCGTTCAGGACCCAACCCAGCCCACCTCCATGTGGCCAGACAAAGAGACAAACGAGCCTGGCAAGACAGACATCCCTAATGTCGTGCCCTGGTCCCCAAGCCTCAGAAGAGCATGGACGTAGGTACAAGGGGCCTCGTGGCTCTCGCCCAGCCACCCCCGCGCCTGATCTGCTCCGTGAGGGGGGCCACATGCCCACAGGGCGGACACTTGCAGAAAGGATGGCCCGGGAGGCGCGCGCCTCGCACCAACAGGAGAGCTGTGGCCCTTCGCTGCATGTCCTGTGTCCGCAGCCCCCCGGCCACCCCGCGCGCTCCTCCTGCCGCAGGCCATCCCCAGGCCCCTAACTCCGAGAAAGTTCCAGCGCCACACTACGGCTGTATCCCAACGCAAACTCGGGCCCCTAGGCAGAAAGAGGGCGGCGGGCAATTCCCACGCGGTCCCAGAAACACGCACCTCACCTCATCGCGCGGAACTTCCCACCCCAACTCACACACCCCAAGCAGAATCCCGATTCCCGCCGGCGCCTTCCTACCTCCCGGCCTGGGCTGGGGAGCCGCGGGCGGGCGGGGCAACACAGGGAGAAAGTTGCCGGGAGCTTTGTTTGGGAAAAGTGGGAGGGACCGCGGTGGGGGGGGCGGGCCCGGCAACGGGCTCGGGATCCCACCGTGACACTCGCGGCAAGGTGTTTGCTTTGGGAGTGTGAGGCCATCTAAACACTGGGTGCAGAAGTTGGGGTCTCTAGGAAAGGAGGTAGTTATGGGGGTCTGGATTCCTGGCTGTGAGGGAGGAGGCTGGGTCTTGGAGCCCTGGTTTTGAGAGAAGAGTATTGGGATCTGGACCCTGGGTCTGAGGGAGGAGGGCTGGGACATGGACTCCGGTGTCTGGGGGAGAAGGTATTGAACGTTGGGAGTTGAGGGAAGAGAGTCAACTCCTAGTTCTGATGGAGTGGGGACGCGACCTAAGTCACACCGGCGGGAATCGGGATTCTGCTTGGGGTGTGTGAGTTGGGGTGGGAAGTTCCGCGCGATAAGGTGAGGAGCGTGTTTCTGGGACCGCGTGGGAATTGCACGCCGCCCTCTTTCTGCCTGGGGGCCCGAGTTTGCGTTGTAATTTGTGTTTGCTGAGGATGTGGAATTGGCAAGGAAACAAAATAATCTTTACCAATTTTATATGTGTTTTTATTCTTATTCTGTTTCTAGATTTTTAAATTTTATTTCTGTATGAGCGTTTTTCTACATGTCTGCCAGAGGCCAGAAGAGGGCACTGGATCCCCTGTAACTGGAGTTACAGATAGTTGTGGTCCACCTGTGTGCGTGAGTCAAATAAATCCAGGTCCTCTGGAAGAGCAGCCGGTGTTCTAAACCACTGGGCCATCTCTGCAGTCGCGCGCGCGCGCGTTTGTTTATGCGTGTGTAACTGGAGATGAAACTCAGAACCCTGAGTCTCACGTGTGCTAGACAGACGTTCCACCGGAGCTGCCTCTGGTCCAACCTGTTTCTGCTTGATAAGTAGGGGGTTGAGGTGGGTTTGTTTACTTCTGAGAAGGACACAGCTTCCCTGTGAGCCAGAGTCAAGCCTGTTGGGCTGGACCCCCCAGAGTTCCTGAAGATCCAAGGAAGTGTAGACTCCTCATTACACAGGCACGAGTGGCTGCAAGTGGTACCTGTCGCAGAATAGAGGCGGAGCCTGGGGGCCTGGGGGCCAAAGAGTTAGGGTCCTGGGTCTTACTCTTTTAAATATAAAAGTCTAAGTAAAAATGACACCACTCATCTATATTCCCAGCGCTTGGGAGGTTGAGGCTGGCCTGGATGTCCTGGTTTGTTTTCTACTGCTGTGAAAACTGCCATGATCAAAGTAACTTGGGGAGTAATGGTTTTATCTAAGATGACAGTTATAGTTCATCTTGAAAGGAAGTCAGAGCAGGAAGTCAAACCAAGAACCTGGAGGCAGGAGCTGAAGCAGAGGCCGTGAGGAAGTGCTGCTCACTGGCTGGCTCCCTCCATGGCTTGCTCACAGCACCTAGGAACGGTGGGGGGGGGGGGATATGGAACCGCCCACAGTGGGCTGGGCCCTTCAATGTGATCATTAATCCAGACCGCGCTACAGACTTGCCTATAGGCCAGTTTGATAGGGACATTTTCTAACCAAAGCTCCCTCTTCCCAGATGACTCAGGATGACTCATGCTCTTGTTCATGAAGAGCTAAGCCGTGTGATGAACTACAGACTTTCTCTAAGAAAATAGACAAACAGAACCCCCAAAACAACAAAGAAAGCACGGTCGTGAGACGGACAGGTGACTCAAGGAAAAGGCTACCGCCACCGTTGTCCACTTGATGGTGGGAAGAACAGCGTCCTGAAAGTTGCCACCTGATCTCTGCACCTGCTTATGGTGCACACACAGATCCAAGGCCATGTTGCACTGCACAGCTTAAGGCCAGTCGAGGATGCATAAGACCCTATTTCTACATTTAAAAGGCAAGAAATGAGAAAAAAATGGAAGAAACCGGGCGGTGGTGGCGCACGCCTTTAATCCCAGCACTCGGGAGGCAGAGGCAGGCTGATCTCCGTGAGTTCGAGGCCAGCCTGGTCTACAGGAGCTAGTTCCAGGACAGGCACCAAAAGCTACAGAGAAACCCTGTCTCAAAAATCAAAAAAAAAAAAAAAAGAAAGAAAGAAAGAAAGAAAGAAATGGAAGAAGACAGGATAGTTGTCTCCAAATTCACAGCCAAGCGTGACTGGCATATGGGCTCTGTGGGTTCGGGAATTTGGGGTTTTCTTGGAAAAAATATAACAAAGGACTGTAATTAGGCTTTTTTTTAAAATAGTTGGACTTTGGGGGCTGGAGAGATGGCTCAGTAGTTAAGAGCATTGCCTGCTCTTCCAAAGGTCCTGAGTTCAATTTCTGGCAACCACATGGCGGCTCACAACCATCTGTAATGAGGTCTGGTGCCCTCTTCTGGCCTGCAGACATACACACAGACAGAATATTGTATACATAATAAATAAATAAATATTAAAAAAAATAAATAAGGGGGCTAGAGAGATGGCTCAGAGGTTAAGAGCACTGGCTGCTCTTCCAGAGGTTCTGAGTTCAATTCCCAGCAACCACATGGTGGCTCACAGCCATCTGTATGAGATCTGGTGCCCTCTTCTGGCCTGCAGACACACATGGAAGGAATGTTGTATACATAATAAATAAATCTTTTTAAAAAATAAAATAAAAATAAATAAATAGTTGTACTTTTTACATGAAATCAGCTGGAAAATGAGAAGACATCTATGGTAGTGATCAGAGGTAGTCAATGAATGAGGGTAAATCAAATCCCTTAGCAATGAAGGCATTTACAGTCAAACCTAAGTTCGACCTGAGGCCAGAATCAACTCTTCAAAGTTGCCCTCTGACCTCCACATATGCACCATGGCATTCCTATGTGCTAACACTCTGCTAAATAAAATTAATGATCTTAGACCCGAATATGGGATAAACAGAGGTCCAGGGAGTTCTGGGATACAGAAGCAGTACTCTGACTTAAAGGGCGCGGCCACCCGTGATTGTTGGTTGACTCCCATTGGAAAGTCGGGAGGGGGAGGCAGAGAACTCTGGGCGGACTAAGGGTTCCAAGGCCTGAGATCAGTGTTTAGGGCGTGGCTCTGCGACGGGGGCGTGGCCAATACCCGATGGGGCGCAGAGGCCAGGCCAGGTAATATAATAGAGGGTAAGATCATCTGGTGGGAGCATGGTTATAGAACAGGGCCTTGATCTGACTTAAGGAAAGTAATGAAGAGTGGAGGCATGACTCTGTATGCAGGGGCAGGACCGCGGAAGGAAGGCCTGGCTCATCCATGAGGTTATCAGCGGGGTCGGAGGCAGAGAGACAAAAGGCTGTGCCTTAAGGGACGTGACAGGCGTGTATTTTAGAGATCAGAGTTTAGGAAGATATGCTGGTGGATCTCTGTGAGTTCGAGGCCAGCCTGTCTACAAAGAGAGTTCCAGGATAGCCATAACCGTTTCACAGAGAAACCCTGTCTCGAAAAACCAAAAAGAGAGAGGAGGGGAGAGATGTGTGATTAATGAACAATAGAGGTATGGATTCGGTGGTGCCGTAATGGTGATACTACGGTGGTCGCGGGGTGGGCGTGGTCAGACAATTGGGGCGTGGCCAGTCTCGCGGAGTGGTGGCACCCAACGAACCCTTCAGTAATCTGCCCAGGCTCGAGGCCAAAACTGGATATTAACTGTCCCGGTCCGGCGGTGTCCGGAGCCGGGTGGCCGAACTGTGTCCAGGAGAAGGAGCGGATGTAGGCAAAGGTGAGGAACCGGGTCTGAGTGTGGTCGAACCCGAATGAACTGTGCCCGAAATGGAGAGTGCAAACAAGAGCCGAGAGACGCTGGGCAGGTGGGCGGGCGGGAGCTTCCCAGAGACCCGGGCCTGGGAAGGGGCCACAGAGGCTGAAACTGCCCTTGTTACAGCCTACCACCCGCAATGTGTCGACTGGGGGTTCTGCTGCTGCTGCTCCCCTCAGCCTTCGTGTCCTCTTTTGCTGTCCCGATCCATGATGCCGTCGCTCAGGAGAACTCCTCCGGGTTTCTGGGCCTTCAAAGTCTTCTCCAAAGCTTCAGTCGACTGTTTCTAAAAGTGAGTAATGGCAAGGCTTGGGGGACAGAGAGAGATGGGCCAGGCAGGAGATAAGAAAAGGAGTCAACGGAACACAGAGGTCTGGAATCGTGTCTCCGAAGGCAGAATGATTGTCTAGCATGCATGCAGCCTGGGCTTGATTGCCAGGCACTCAGGAGGGGGAGGCAGAAGGAACAAGAGTCCAAAACCACCTTCTCCTACACAGAAAGTTTGAGACCAGCCTGGGATACATGAGACTTTATCTCAAGGAAAAGCAGGATTATAAGGTTGAACAGACAGGTGATGGGGAACCGGCAGCACAAAAATAGGAAGAGAAACTGGGCGTGGCCAAGGAAAGCCCAGCATCCCAGGCAGCAGGTCCTTGGCTCACTCGAAAAAAAAAGTTCAAGGTCAACCTAGGCAACTTAAATCAAACTGTGTTTCAAAAAATAAAAAGAGCCAGACCTGGTTACCCATGCACTTGGGAGGTAAAGTCAGGACACTGTCTGTGAATTTGAAACCAGTCTGGTCTGCATACTGAGTTCCAGGTCAGTCAGACCTACATAGTGAGACCCAGTCAAAATAAATACATAGAAGAGGGCTGGGGTTGTAGTGGCTGAGAGGTGGAGCCCCCCCAGTCAGGGGTGCCAAGCTTGCCTATGTATGGGGTAAGAGGTGAAAAAAAGAGGAGAGGTGGTAGCCAGACAGCAAGGCACTGGGACAGAAAGACAGATGAATATTGTGGCAAGCGGCTCTGGGGACCAGAGGATCGAGGGGAAAGGGACACCCTGGATGTGCAGCAGGCGTACACACTGTTTTTCTCTGACCCTAGGATGACCTGCTACGAGACCTGGACAACTTCTTCTCCTCCCCCATGGACTTCCGGGACCTTCCCAAGAACTTCCATCAGGAAGAGAATCAAGAGCACAGAATGGGGAACCATACCCTCTCCAGCCATCTGCAGATAGACAAGGTGCCTCTCCACCACCCATGGTGCTGCTTTCCTGACAAGAGAGAGGAAAGCAGGTGTGTTCTGATTCTCTCGTATCACCCTCACAGATGACTGACAACAGGACAGGGGAGGTGGTTGTCTCTGAGAAGGTGGTGGCCTCCATTGAGCCAGAGGGGAGCACAGAAGGCGACTGGAAGGTAAGGACCTCCCTTGCCCCAGGAATCAGCATTTTTCTTTAGTTGAGAAAGTCCACTGTGCCACACTGTTCCAGTTCCCCTTCTGTTGCTGTCATAAACTATGTTAGCCAAAAGCAGCGTGGGGAAGGAATGGGTTTGTCTGGTTCACAACCCATCCTTAGGGGAACTCATGACATCAGCCATTCCTACTGTCAAGGGTAAAGAGAGAAAAAAACACATCTTTACTTGCTTTGCCTGTCTTAGGTGGTTCAGGATCTAAGGAGTGGTGCTGCCCACGAGGGATTGGTCTTCCCACATCCATTAACAACCTTGACCTAGTTCATTTCCCATTCAGGGCCTCTTCCCAGGTGATACTAGGCTGTGGCAAGTTGGTATTTAAGATTAGCCAGTGCATACTCTGTACATGGAATATCCTCCAAATTTCAGTGTGTCTGTGTCAGAAGGGCAGGTCAATAGGTGCGGCTGTAAACATAGACGATCCCAGTGCTTGAAAGACTGAGACAGGAGGATTGCCACAATTTCAGGCCAGAGACAAGAGGATCTCTGTGAGTTGGAGGCCAGCCTGATCTATAAAGCAAGTGGCAGGCCAGCCTGGGCTACATATCAGGACCCTGTCTCAAAACAAACCCAAAAAGTCTACTTGTAAACTTCAGAAAGTGTTTTGATCTTCTCAGAGAGTTTTAGCATCTCCAATGGCTTTGTGAACTTCAGTCTTTGAAAAGTCCAGCAATTGCAGTAGTACAGGGCACATCTCAGAGATTTTTTGTTTATTTTGGTTTAGTTTGGGATTTGTGTGTCTATCTGTGCCCACACAGGGGATGCCCAAGTAGGGCAATCACTCTCTACCTACTTGTTTTTATTTTTATTGTTTTTGAGATAGGGTCTCATTATGTAGCTGGATGGCCTTGAACTCACTGGGATTGCCCCCCACTCCCTGCTTTTGCCTGAGTGCTGGGATTGAAGGTGTGGGACACAATAGGCCTCTATCTTATTTTGGGGGGACAGAGTTTCTCACTGAATCTAAAGCTCATTCATCCAGTCAAGCTGACTGGCAGGAACCCCAGGGATCCTCCAGCCTCTGCCCTCCCAACCAAGTGTGGCCATTACCAGCATGTGCTGCCCCTGGCTCCTCCGTGAACGCTGGAGACTGAACTCGAGTTCTCAGAGCTGGGCACAAGCACTTCACTGACGGAGCCTTTTTTTGAGACAGGTCTCACTCTGTAGCCTACGCTAGCCCTGAACTTGCACCATTAAGCCCAGATGAGGTTAGGGTGATTTCAGAAAGAGAAATTTGGTATAGACAACCAGGAATGGTGACATGCCATGTTTGTTTTTGTGTTTTATGTTATTTTGGTTTGGTTTTCGGTTTTGGTTTTTTTGAGACAGGATCTCTCTATGTCATAGCCCTAGCTGTCCTGGAACTTGCTTTGTATTGCAAGCTGACCTTTAACTCTGAGATCCACCTACCTCTGCCTCCTAGATGCTGGGTTTAAAGACATGTGCCACCACGCCTGGCATAGTTTAAGATGTTTGATTTAGGGTGACCCAATATTTATGCCTCTACCTCCCAAATGTTGGGGTTCAAACTTAATGCTTTCTTTTTTGTTTGTTCTGGGTTTGGTTTTGGTTTTTTGATATAAGTTTTTTTCCTATGTAACCCTGGCTGGCCTGGAACTTACTCTGTAGAGTAGGCTAGTCTTGAACTCACAGAAATTTCGCTGCTACTTCTGCCTCCTGAGTGCTAGGATCAAAGGTGTGTGCCACCAACACCCAGCTAATACATTTGGTTAAGAACACTCGCTGTGGGCTGGAGAGATGGCTCAGAGGTTAAGAGCACTGACTGCTCTTCCAGAGGTCCTGAGTTCAATTCCCAGCAACCACATGGTGGCTTACAGACATCTGTAATGAGATCTGGCACCCTCTTCTGGCATGCAAGCATGCATGGAGGAGATATTGTATACATAATAAATAAATCTTTAAAAAAAAAAAAAAAAGAGCACTCTCTGTTTTTCCAGAGGATCCACAAGGCAGCTCACAACTGTAAATCCAGTTCCAAGGGACCTAACACCCTCATAAAAAATAAAATAAATTATATAGATAGATATCTATAGATATAGATATTTAGGCCAGCAGTAGTGGTGCACGTCTTTAAGCCCAGCACTCAGGAGGCAGAAGCAGGTGGATCTCTGAGTTCACTGAGTTAGAGGCCAGCCTGGTCTACGAGAGTGAGTTCCAGGATAGCTAGGACTATTAAACAAAAAAATCCTTTCTCAAAAAAAAAAAAAAATTGACAGGTCAGAGAGGGCATCAGGTGAGTCTGATGAGCTTGCGAGGTTCCTCCACGGGTGCTGGGACCCCAGCTCACATTCTCCGCAAGAGCACTGCTGATGCATGCAAGTGGAACACATAGTTAACATTCAGGGACCCCATATTATTGGGGCCTTTGAGATCAGCCTCAGCACCCTCAGGGTTCAGAACAGCACGGGAAAACTGAGAGTGAACAAATCAGCTCAGACCCATCTCCTCCTCATGTCTCTTTATTCTTCGAAAAAAGGGGTTTGCTCCCCACAAGGCTTCCACCAGACACAATTTACAATTCTTTAGGTAATAGCAATGATACCAAGCATGCGTTTCACAGACCCAGGAAAACTGATGACTTCTGGCAAGACGGGTGCCTGTTAGCTTACTACTGCCTGGGGGGGAGGGGGGCGTGCCTGTGAAGCTCCCAGCACCCACATGGCAGTTCACAACTGTAACTCCAATTCCGGGAATCTGGCATCCTTACACAGACATACATAAAGGCAAAGCACTAATTCAAATAAAAATAAATAAATCTTTCAAAAAATAAGTAAATAATAAATAATAAAACCAAACGTATTCCACAAAGAATGCAGCTGGCCAGACAGAAAACAGAACTATCGTCCCAAAAAGGGCTTTTTAACCGAAAAGCACCCAGTGAGCTGAAATGCAGGTTGAGGCGGTCCAGCTCCTTGGATGTGTGGCATTTGACCAGCATGTCCCCGTGCCTTATTCCTAGGTGCCCAAAGTGGAGGAAGGAGATACCCTGGTGCCTGTGCAGAAGGCCATAGATAATTTTCACCCAGAGCCCCGGCGGGTGGCTTTCTGGATCATGAAGATGCCAAGGCGGAGGACCCAGCCAGATGTCCAGGATGGGAGCCGCTGGCTCATAGAAAAGCGACATCGCTTGCAGGCCATCCGGGATGGGCTTCGTGGAGGTGCGCATGAGGACAACCTCGAGGAAGAGGTCCGTATCCCCCAACACGCCAAGCTGCCTGTACGAAAGACACACTTTCTCTACATCCTCAGGCCGTCCCAGCAACTGTAGAGTGGGGACCAATGTCCCTGCATAGTCCTTACCCCGCCCCAGCACCGTATGGAAATAAAGTGTTTTCTTCAATCTAACCTTTTGATATCCGTTCCCAACAAAGCCACAGTAGCTACTTCCTCTAACACATGCATTCAGCACACACATTGAGCTCTGAGTGTGGCTGGGCCAGCTCTTGCCTATGTCCCATTCAGAACACTCGCTGTCTTGGTCAGGGTTTCTACTGCGGCGACAAAACAGCAGGACCAAAGAGCAAGTTGGGGAGGAAAGGGTTTGTTTGGCGTACACTTCAGCATTGCTGTCCATCACTAAAGGAAGTCAGAATAGAAACTCAAGCAGGGCAGGATCCTGGAAGTAGGAGTTGATGGAGGGGAGCTGTGTACTGGCTTACTACCCAGAGTTGGCTCAGCCCACCTCCTTCCCCCCCCCCCCCAGACAGGGTTTCCCTGTGAAACAGGCCTGGCTATCCTAGAACTCACTCTGTAGACCAGACTGGCCTATAACTCACAGAGATCCACCTGCCTCTGCCTCCTAAGTGCTGGGATTAAAGGCACACCTTCTCATAGAACCCAGGACCAACAGTCCAGCACCACCGATGATGCATTGGGCCCTTCCCTCCCTCTGGGGCCTCCCCGCCCCCCCCATCTCCCCTTCCCCGTCCCTCATTGATCACAAAATGAGAAAATGGCTTACTACTGGATCTATCTCAAGGAGGCCTTTCCTCAGCTGAGGCTCCTTCCTCTGATGATGACTCCAGCTTGTGTCAAGTTGACACACAAACCAATCAGTCCACCGTTTCTTGGTTGGGCAACTTGGTCTCCTGTGGCATCATGGTGTGCACCTAGTACTGAAGCCTTTGGTCCAGCATGTCTGCCCTTTCAAGCCCCCAAGTTTTTAAAGGAACCGACCTGCCAGGTCACACCAGCTTTTTTTGGTTTTGGTTTTGGTTTTTTTTGAGACAGGGTTTCTCTGCAGCTTTGGAGGCTGTCCTGGAACTAGCTCTTGTAGACCAGCCTGATCTCAAACTCACAGAGATTGCCTGCCTCTGCCTCCCAAGTGCTGGGATTAAAGGCGTGCGCCACCACTGCCCGGCCCAAATATGTGTTTTAGATTTTACAAAATTATCAGAGATCTTACAAAAGGAAAAACAAATATTGAAAGGTTAATGTTTGTAAACATAAAAATATTTCTTGTTAAAAATATGAATTTTGTTTAAAAATTTGTTGCTAAAATTTTTATTTTTTATTCTTATTTTTGGCTTTTCAAGACAGGATTTCTCTGTGTATCCCTGGCTATCCTGAAACTCACTCTGAAGATGACACTGGCCTCAAACTCAGAGAGATCCGCCTACCTCTGCCTCCTGAGTGCTGGGATTAAGGTGTGTACTGCCACCACCTGGCTGAAAGATTAATATTTGTAATTTATGTGTATAACTGTTTTGTCTGCATGTATGTCTATGCACCATATATGTGCCTAGAGTCAGGAAGAAGGTCATTAGAGCTGTGGAGAGTGGAGTTACAGACCTTCTGAGCTGCCATGTGGTGCTGGGAATCCAGGCCTTCTGGAACAAAGCCATTGCCCTTGACCACTGATTTATCTCTACAGCCCCAGGAATAAATTCTGCTAATAAATACTGACAAAGCTAACAGTGTCCACCATGCCCCACAACCTGTGCTGAAAACAGTTGGCATACCTTTTTTTTCAAGATCAAGATGTGTCCTCGTTTGCTTTCTATTGCTACGACGAACACCATGATCAAAAACAGCTCAGGGAGTAAAGGGTTTATTTCATTGTCCCCATGTTTCTCAGATCACATGCACTGCAAGGAAGTCATGCAAGCGCTGAAAGCAGGATTGAAGCAAAGGTCATTCTCACAGAGATCCACCTGCCTCTGCCTCCCCAGTGCTGCCCCACCACTTGCCTCTGCCTCCCCAGTGCTGCCCCACCACCTGACTCTGCCTCCCCAGTGCTGCCCCACCACCTGCCTCTGCCTCCCCAGTGCTGCCCCACCACCTGCCTCTGCCTCCCCAGTGCTGCCCCACCACCATGCCCAAGTCACTGGCAGCTGAGCTACATGTCCAGCTCCTATCATTAATTGCATTTGTGTGTTTTTAAACAAAGGGGAGGAGGGTACACATATGACATAGTATGACGTGGATTCAGAGGACCTCCTTCCACCATGTAGGTTCTAGGGATTCATCCCAGGTCACCAGGATGGGTTACAATATCTTCACTTGCTGAATCAATGCACCAGCTTTTTTTTTTTTTTTTTTTTTTTTTTTTTTTTTTTTTTTTTTTATAATCTCACTATGTAATTGGGCCAACCTAGGACTTTGTAGACCAGGCTGACCTCACTTTCCTCTGTCTTCCTGCCCTTGCCTCCTGTGCACTGACTGTTATGCCCAAATCACAGAGTCCCCCCTTCCCCAAAACCAAGTCCTGTATGTAAAAGCAAAGGACCTTTATTCTTACACAAGTTCGTGAACTCGGACTCCCCGATAAAGGAGTAATTGGAGAGCCCAAGCTCAGTTGGGGTGGGGTTTTTATAATAGCAGAGGTAGGGGTGAGGGATTTCTAAGGTTCAGGACCCCTGATTGACTGACATTTGTCTAGGGGTGTCCTGGTGAAAAGCGATGGGTGTGTGCTGGCAGGTGATCCTATTTACAACGTTTGGAATGCTAGGAATTTCCTTTGGATGGTCTGTTCCTGGGTGGTGCCTGGGTGGTCTCTGCTGTCTTTCTTGGAATGAGGTATTGCCTTAGGGCAAACTACTGAGACCCAGGCTTCTATTGAGACTCATGGCTGGGTCCTACCCTGACAATGCCCAATTAAACAAAAAATGTTAAGCACCTCGTCATTCTGTTAGTGCCCATTTTGCGTAGAGCTCCCGAACCCTGGAGCGGTGCTTACGAATATTACTTGATGGACCCTGAACAGATTAAGCAGACCCAGAGGCGAAGGAAAGTGCGACAGGAGGCTTTGCCGTGGTTTCTGAAGTGGCAAACAGAAGAGCGGTTGGAGTCTTCTGTTCCAAATATCTTTGGAATTAGTCCAGTCACCTGCTCCTTCTACACTGCCATAGGGTTTAAAAAAAAAAAAAAAAAGCCCTCCTTCCTCTTGAATTTCCATTCAAGGTACCAGCCTGGACTAAATAGCTAGGCAATGTCTCAATAAATAAGAAAGTAAATAAATTATAAGTTTTGAAGGAAGATTGGGTTCATATTAATGCCAAAGGAGGGCATGGAGCGGAAGTGAGCTGGATCAGGCTGCGTATCATTGTGACGGTAGCGGGCGGGCTGGACCCAAGAGAAGACAGAAAGGACTCGGTTCTGTGACTGACGGGAAGCTAGGGATAAACAGGAAGTCCTTCAGTCAAACCCTACCCCACTATTTCGCCAAGCAGAAGGGGAAGATCCTGTGCCGGTGGTCTAGCGCCAAGGCTCGCTCCATCACTGCGCATGCGCTCGCTCAGGTCTAAGCGATTCTCCCGAGATAGTCTACGCACGCGCCAGCTCTGGGCTCACGGTAAGGGATCGGCTAGCGTCTTCGACCTGGTATGCGCCTGCGTGAAGACTATAGCCCCTGGAGGGGCGGGGCTTGAGGAAGGCCCGCTCATTTGCATTTCTGGCGGGAAAGGCGCGTGCGAGCACGCCTCTTTTGCGCCCTTCGCAACCGCCATTCGTCGTCGGTGGCCCTCAGCTGTGTCCCGAGAGGCACGACTCCAGGTACGCCCTGCCTGTGGCGACTTTCCCAAGAGGAGCCACGTCAGTCACTCCCGAAATTACTACGGGACTCCCCAGTAACATCACCAGCCAACTCCTTTTAAAAAATGCTCCTAGTTCTGACCAGATCCCCTCCTAAGTGTATGAAATCACCCCTCTTGGAAACTTTTTTAGTTAGTTGCTTTTGTTTGTCTGTTTCTTTGTTTGTTTCCCGAGACACGGTTTCTCTGTGTAGTTCTGACTGTCAAGGAACTCACAGAGAGCCGCCTGCCTCTGCCTCCCGAGTGCTCAGATTAAAGGTGTGCGCCACCACCGCCTGGCTTTGTTTTGCTTTGTTTAGACGCATTTATTTTATGTGTATGAGCGTTTTGCCTGCTTATGTGTATGTGCACCAGAAAAGGTTGTTGGACCCCAGGAACTAAAATTGCAGATGGTTGTGAGCTGCCTTGTGGGTGGTGGAACGGAACCCAGGTCTTCCGGAAGAGATGCCTCTCGGGAGCTCTGCTTTGGTTTTTGAGACAGGCCGTGCTCAATGTTGAATCCTGCCGCGTCAGCCCCCTGAGCGCTGATACCATGTCATCAGCTAGGATCTTCAAGATAGCCCTTCAGATTCTCCCTCAAAACTTGTCACAGGGGGCTGGAGAGATGGCTCAGCGGTTAAGAGCATTGCTTACTCTTCCAAAGGTCCTGAGTTCAATTCCCGGCAACCACATGGTGGCTCACAACCATCTGTAATGAGGTCTGGTGCCCTCTTCTGGCCTGCAGACATACACGCAGACAGAATATTATATACAGAATATTGTATACTAAATAAATAAATATTTTTTAAAAAAAAACTTGTCACAGACTCTTGCTGTGAAAACCAAGGCCTGCTGCATACACTACAAGTTCACCGCGGACCCTGAAATCCAGGGGCGCCGTAGGAATGCAGCCCTTGAATTCTAGTTCAGGAACCCTCCCAGACTTCCTCTTAGAATAGGGGGACCCACCCATGTCCAAGGCCTCTCAAACACCCACCAGAAACTTGATCTTCCTACTTCTTGAAGGAATCCTTTCTCCTCCCCTTGTCCCTTTTCCGCCTACTGAGTTCCTGAATGTCCCTGAAAGATCTCCCTTCCCCAGTGCCCTCTAAAAGTCCCTGGGCTGGACAGTAGGAGGATCACCACTATGAAGGCCAGCCTGGTCTACCCAGATTCAGAAGGCCCGCTGAAGCTCCAAAAGCCAAATAATAATGTTTCCAGAAAATGTGCAGTTAGTGCAGAGTGGTGGTTGCACTTCACAAGAGACAGAGAGGCAAGCAGGTAGGAACCGAACCCTCTGACCCTGTTGCCTGGCACCTGGGGGAATTGCCCTTTCTTTTGAAGGTGACCTTTACTTTTATTTTCATTTGTTTGGTTGATTGGTTTTTTGTTTTTTGAGATAGGGTTTCTCTGTAGTTTTGGAGCCTGTCCTGGAACTAGCTCTTGGAGACCAAGCTGGCCTCGAACTTACAGAGATCTGCCTGCCTCGGAGGGCTGGGATTAAAGGTGTGCGCCGCCACCACCCAACTGGTTGGGGTTTTTCGTTTGTTTGTTTGGGGTTTTGTTTGTTTTTCAAGACGGGTCTCTCTGTGCAGTAGTATTGGCTGTCCAGGAATTTACTCTGTAGACCAGGCCGGCCTCGAACTCACAGAGATCCACCTGTCTCTGTCTCTCAAGTACTGGGATTCAAGGTGTGCACCACCTGGCAAAAGTGACACTTTTAACTGACCTGACGGTAAGAGGAGCAAGCCAGCCCTGTCAGGGTGCAGAGGAGTGATCCCTATGTTGACAAGGGCCTTTGAGGGTCAGGCCGGGAGCTGGGAACCCAGGGAGCAGCAGGCCTGGGGACATGGAGACCACTGATGGAGAGGAAGCATGGCTCAGTGGTTAAGAGCACTTGTTCTGTGTCACCTTGATGGCTCACACCTTTAATCCCAGCACTCTGAAGCAGGTGGATCTCGGAGTTCAAAGCTGGGCTGGTCTTTGTATCAAGTTCTGGGCCAGTGAGGGATACAAAGAGGGACCTTGTTTTGTTTTTCAAAAAACAAACAAACAAACCTGAAACACTACAAATGTCCCAGTTTCATTCCCAGCACCCACACGGCAGTCCACAGCCATCTGTAACTCCATCCCAACGCCCACACGGCAGTCCACAGCCATATGTAACTCTATCCCAGAGCCCACATGGCAGTCCACAGCCATCTGTAACTCCAGTTCCAAGAGAGCTGATGCCCTCCTCTGGCCGCCAAAGGTATCACACACACATGCAGACAATACACTCACACATAAAATAAAAAATAAACCTAAAGGGAAAAAAGGCAAGGAAGCAGCAGTCCTGTGATACATATTCCTGGTGTGGCAAAAAGACCACAAATTCAAGGCCAACCTGACCATTGTAGGGTGGACCTGTTTCAATGAGAAGGCTGAAGTGCGGCTTAGCAGTAAAGTCCCTGTCTGGAATTGACTAATGAGGGACTGGTGTGTGGTTCAGTATATAGCACTTGCCTAGCATTTGCCAAGGAAAGACTGACAGTGTGACTTGCTGAGAAAAGTATGTGGAAGCAGGGGAGAGCAACGCTGAAAGTGGCTCAAATCCAGGATCAGATGGGCAGTCTCTAGGTCGTACAGGAGCCTGTTGAGCTTGGTGTTCAGCTCAGGAGGAATGAGATGTTTCTAGGCAACGAGACAGGGAGGCAAGGAGCGTCCCAGACAGAGACCACAGTAGGAGCCACAGGCCACTTTACAGAACACAGTGCAGGTTAGAGCTGCTCGTAGATACAGGGAGAGAAAGCAGCTGACCCAAGCAGGTACTCGCCCCAAGGTGATGGGGAACGATGTCCAGGCAGGTCAGCTCTGCAGCCTGTGGGAAGGGACTAGAGCCTAGGAGGAGGCTGGGCCATGGGCCTGGAGAGAAGGACCGCAGGCAAGACTGTGAGGAAAGTGAGACCAGCACAAGGCAGAGTCGCAAGGACAGAGATGGTGACTTGGTAGGGGAACAGAGGTGGCCACAAGGCCTGGGGCAGCAGTTAGCCCCACCCTCTTGCCACCCCCTTTGATCTTGCTACCTACTCTCAGTGCTCAGGTTGCCATCCCATACATAAACCCATAAAACAGGTTGGAGTTGGGGTGGGGATGGCAAACAGGTTCCGAGAACCCTGGGGGCCTGGGGCAGAGATGGAGCGGTTAGAGCACAGCTGGTCTGAGGAAACCATTACTCTGCCTGTCCTTGTAGGAGCTGTCTGGGCAGGCTGCCCCTTTCCCAGCCCTCCCTGCAGTGGAGCGGAGGTGAGACCTTCACCAGCAGCAGCGGAGGTGCAGGAGTGGTCCATGGACCTGCCAGAGGACCCGGCTAGTTCCACTGGACAAAGTAGGTGTCTGCCTGGAAGAGGAGGAAGAGGGAGCAGGAGAAGTGGGCTACTGGGGACAGGAGGCTCCGCACACGTAACGTCCCCCTCTTCCACCAACTCCTCCTGTGTTCAGGTCGTGGGCCAGTGATACCTTTCCTCTGGGTAAAACGAGTGCCCTGACCCTCTCTCTTCTGCTGCACCTTTCCCAACACTGGCATCTGTCTGTCACCTGCTTAGAGCATGGCTCCACAGACCTTATGCCCTTCTTGCCGGTATTCCCCAGTGTGTGTCCGTGTGCACACGCACATATAGACAGTCTTACAGTGCAGGAGATGGAATCCAGGGTTTGTGTGTGTTAGGCAATCAGCACTGAGCTGTTTTTGTTTCTGAGACAGGTCTGGCTTTGCACTTTCACCCCTCCTATATCTTCTTCTCAAATGTTGAGACTGCATATGTGCACCACTATGCTCAGCTTACAAGTGTAACTTTTAACTTCTTAAAAGAGAAAAGTTGGCAAGGGACTCCTACCTGTAGTCCTGGAACTAAGGGGCTAAGGCAAGATGATAGAAAGGTCAAGACCACATCAAGCAGGAGATGCGAACGGTGTTAACTGACTCTATTTAACTCTACAATTACAAACTGTTTTCTGCATTAAGCAGCATAAAAACATGCAGAGTTATTCCTGTGTTTTCAGACATCTTTGAGAGCTAGTGTGTGCTGCTTCCCACGAACAGAGCCCTGCTCCCCTACAGCAGCCTCTGCCCACTGGTGCTGCCACCTCAGAACAATTGGAAACTTGGTGCCTTGTAGGTGGATGCAGATACGTAGGTGTGGGTGCCGGCACACATCGCTCAGGGAGGGCCATCTTCTGTGGGCCAGACTCTGTCTCTTCTCTCACTCCTGTTCTCTTTCCTGCCCTGTCTCAGCAGCTCTGTTCCCAAGTATCTCTCCTTCCTCTGTTGTCATGGTCTCTTCCCTCACCTTATCTCCAATTGCTCTCTCTCCATCTCCTGAGGATGTACTAACAGGGAGAGTCAGTCTGATTAAGAACCTCTTGCCTCTAGATATACAGTTGGGGTCATTGCAGGAGTATCTTGCCTTTGCTCCTGGGTGTCCACAAGTGGGCCTGCAGCTTTGCTCAAGGCTGAGACCTGCACCTCAGCCTCAGGAGTAACCTCTGCAAATAAGGGTTTACAGGTAGACAGGTACCAGCGTGCTAGGACTAGGAGGCTGCCTGGCTTACCTCGCCTGCACCAGCAGAGGGCGTGTGGCTACCAGGAACTATGACCATAGCCAAGTCTACTCCTGAGACTGCCCTGGGAAAGGGAAGAACTCACACAGGAAACGCAAAGGTTGAAAGACAGGGATGGCAAAGGAGAGAGAAGACACTGGAACAAGATGGAGGACAGGAGAAAACAGGATCAAGGGGACTTATGAGAGAGGTTGGAAAAGAAGTAGAAGAAAGATCCTGAAAGAAAAGTTGAGCTGGGCGGTGGTGGCACACACCTTTAATCCCAGTAAGGCAAGTGGATCTCTGTGAGTTCGAGGCCAGCCTGATCTATAGAGTGAGTTCCAGGACAGCCACAGGTACACAGAGAAATTTTTGTCTCAAAAAAGAAAAGAAAAAGAGTCTGGAGAGATGGCTCAGTGGTTGAGAGCACTGGCTGTTCTTCCAGAGGACTTGGGTTCAATTCCCAGCACCCACATGGCAGCTCACAACTGTCTGTAACTCCAATCCCAGGGGATCCAGCATCCTCACAAAAAATGAAAGAAAAAGAAAAAAGAAAGGCCGGGCAGAGCTGGGAAATGAAGGAGGAGGGGCAGAAACGGTGTCTGTCTTGGGAAGGGGCTATGTCCCAGTGGCCTTACTTGGCCATAGTAACATGGAGGATAAAGAGCAGTGGGCCAGCCCAAGTCCACCTCCCCTAACTAACCTGGGCCCTTATGCCCTCCCTTGGGAGCCAGGAAGGGTCCAGGTCAAACCAGTGCCCTGAAGTGTGAGAGCGAGAGGGGGCTCTCCTGTGAGGAAGGTGACTTCGGCAGCTCTGGTGCTCCTGCCTCAGACTCATCTCTAGGAAGAGCAGCTGCCATGGTTCTAATGCTCCATAAGTGCCTGTGGTTATGTGCCAAGCAGAGTGCCTACCCACACTTTATCCCATTCTTCTCTAGGAGGGAGGTAGCTTTCCTGAAGGACACTGCTGAGGCTCAAAGTTGAGTCCTGAGCCTGCTGGGGGTGTGGAGCAGATTGCTCTCTTCATCCCCAGCTCAGCCTCTGCACTGCAGCCATGTGCAGTAGGCACCACCCCAGCAAGCAGGCCGGTGAGGGGTGAAAGCCTCCTCTAATTTGGAGACACTGTATGACATGGGGCATTTATTGAGTGCCTGCTGTATTCATGCCGTGTGAATATAGCTGAAGACCAACAGATTCAAGAAGACAGGCACATAGACACACATACACAATGGATCTGAGCCAGGTGAGAGCTGCTCTGCCAACACACACACCACCTAGACATATATGCACATACATACACACGCCACACACACATGTATGCATGCCCTCTCAGTCCTCTCGAGGCAGGATTTTACTGGCATGGAAACAGACCTCCCAAAGAAAAGTCTTGCCACAGACATGCTGTGGTGCTGCTGACTCGGGAGTCTGACAGGAGGCTCAGCTCCTAACCAGTCCCCTGCTACCCCCGCTGAGACAGCCCCATCCCTCCTCTTCCTCTCGGTCTGGGTCTGAGCTCCTTCAGCTCTGATGACGCCATGCTAGGGATGTAGAGATGAGAGACCTAGTCCCTGGGGAACTGGAAGAAGGGCTGCAGCAAGCGGGATCGATCTAGGCTGCCCGCGCCTTATCGGATTGTTCCTGGCTCTTCCCAGAATCCTCCTCCTTGTTTTCCTCAAGCCTGGTCCCCTCTGCCCGTAGTCTGGGAGGGTGGAGAAGGGCAGAGGTGAGTGAGGGTTATTTCAGAGCTCATTAATGGCTCCTGAGCCCATTGGATACAAAACGTTAAACAGACAGCAGGGGGCACTCCCTGGCCTGAGAGATGGGACTCACTTGGGAGCAGTGACTCAAAAACCCTCATGTTGCCCCCTTATTGGAAGCCTCCTCCTGTCCTTTACCAGTCCCCACCACAGACAGCTCTGAATAAATGATCCCCCAACTCAGCAGTGCCCGGTGTCCACTCACACGGGCTGGGCCCTCTCTTCTCTGCAGTGTACCTCTGGGAGCAGCCTGAGGAAGTGACTTCAGGACCGCTGCTCAGCCTGGAGGAACAGATTCTTAACTCCACATTTGAAGCCTGTGACCCTCACAAGACAGGTGGGGGCTGGGGAGCCACAGGGAGGGCTGGGCTAAATCCCTCCTTAGGGGTCCTCCAGGACCAGGAAAAGGACATGGATAAGGGGATGGAGTAGGAAGGACTTAAGGCCTCTAGCCAGCTACAGCAGTAGGTACTGTCCTGCCTCATCCTCTTTGTCCACTCTGAGATGGACTAGAAAATTTGGCTCAGGGGAGGGACTTGCCCCAGGTTCCTCTCCATGTTGTGGGGCAGGAGCACCACCAAACCCGCTGACGACAGGCACTGTTCCCAAGCCAGCCTGCCCCACTGGCCGTTGCCCAGTCCAGTCCTCCCCACCATACTCTGTCCCAGGCACTGTGGCTGTAACCCACCTCCTGGCCTACCTGGAGGCTGTGACAGGGCAAGGCCCCCAGGACGTGCGTCTCCAAACACTGGCCCGAAGCTTGGACCCTTATGGGAAGGGTGATGGAGCTACTGTGGAGTTGGACACCTTTCTGGTGGTCATGAGGGACTGGATTGCTGCCTGTCAATTGCATGGGTGAGTCCCTACACCAACAGCCTCCCGCCTGGGAAGTCTTGCGAGTTTGCTCTGCAGGTAGTACCAGTTAGACCCAGGAAGCCCATGTGGTTGACTTGAGGCTAAGAAAAGACCTATGAGAAGATATGGAGGGGTAAAGGGGTCTGAGACCTTGGATGATGGTGCAGGGGTTCAGGATGTAGAACTAGAAAGGACTGACAGTAGCAAGAGCTGTCATTCACAGCCTAGGCCCTGCCATCTGGCCTTACCCTCCGCCCATAAAGCCACTCTTACCCGCCTGCCCTCCCTTCCACCACCCAGACCTCTGCAGACACAGGTCATGGATATGGTGGCTGCAGGGGATCTGAGCCTCTTGCCTTTGATACAGGGGATTAGAGCGGGCAGAGGAGACGGCCTTCGGGGGAGCCCTAGCTTCTCCACACCTGCCATCTGGTGAGACTATTTATAGAAGGAGGCGGGTGGCAGGGGTCAGCAGGGGGGTTAGCAGGGACCTCTCATCTACTGGCTCCACACAGCAAGGGCTAAAGAGCTCAGCCTGCAGCTGTGGTGTCTCTGTGGGACAGTCCCCTCATCCTGGACATTGGGGTCAGGTTGTCCATTCCACCGCCAGCTCCAGCCCTAGTGCAGAGGCTGAGGAGACTGCAGCTTCCTTGCTCTCCAGCTGAGGCACCTGCCCTGTGGAAATCTTCCTATGGCACAGGCTCCTCCTCTTGGCCCTGCCCACACACACCCTTACACCTGCTTGCCTTTCCTTGGGAACAGGCACCTGTCCAGCCGTATTCCAGCCCTACGCTAAGACCCCACACCTCAGAGGTGCACCTCTAAAAGTGGCCCTCCAGAACCCAGCCTGCAGCTTTCTTGGCATTCTCTTTTTCTGTTTGATTGGCTTGATTTCAGTTTGGGTTTTTTGAGACAGGGATTCTCTGTGTATCCCTGGCTGTCCTGGAACTCACTGTATGGACCAGGCTGGCCTTGAACTCACAGACTGCTAGAACTAAAGGTACCACCACACCCAGTTCTTGGTATTCTCTTGAACCTTGAGGCTTCTTCAGTCTTGGGGGCCAGGGAAGTCTGTGAGCAGCAGAGGGGTAGGCCAGATCAAGTAGGGAAAGAGAGAGAGAGAAAGGAGGCTTAGGCAGAGGCTGGGGAGTGCCTAGGGAGAGGGTGAGGCAGAGTGAGGGTGGGGATGGTAGTGTAGAGTCTAATGGGCTGGACTCAAAAGATGACAGGCTGGGGCTGATGAGTACCTGGGGGCCTTAAAGATTGGGGAGAGCACCGGGCGGCAGTGGCACATGCCTTTAATCCCAGCACTTATGAGGCAGAGACAGGTGGATCTCTATGAGTTCGAGACCAGCCTGGTCTACAGAGCGAGTTCCAGGACAGGCTCCAAAGCTACAGAGAAACCCTGTCTTGAAAACAACAATAACAACAAAACAAAGAAAACAAAAAATCAAAAAAAAAATCTCTGGAGAAAGCTGGGAACAGAAGAATGGGCTTGGGGAATTAGAAGGTACCGTACCCCCTGGTGACTGGCTCTGAAGACCTAACTAGCTCCAGGCGAACATGAGCAAGCAGCCTGTGTAATAAGAGTAATTGAGCCCAGGGAACCCCAAAGCTACATGTGGAATCCTGAAACAATCTCAGGGTCCTTGGGTACCCCAATTTTTAAAGTCGCCAGAGAGTCCAACCTCTTCTTGTTTGTTTCTCCCTTTCTAGCATGCCCAGAAGCTGAGGAGCCAGCCAACTTAGAGAGCTTTGGAGGAGAAGACCCCAGGCCTGAGGGGTGCTTGTCCTCCCCACTCCCACCCCACTCAATTTTCTCCAGCCTGTCTGGGGCCAGGGAGTGGGGAGATTGGTATCCTTTGGCTCAGAGGAGCCTTAGAGTCTCATTCTGATTTGTCTTCAGAGGAACCCTTCCCTGTCCCACCTGGGAAGCTGGGGTGGGAGCAGGAGCACAGCTGGTGACTAGGCCCTTGCTGCCCTCAGGCCTGCCACAGCTGAGCTGCTGAGCAGCCTGGAGGACCTGGAGCTCAGCAACCGGCGACTTGCTGGAGAGAACGCCAAGCTGCAGCACAGCGTTGAGACTGCTGAGGAAAGTTCAGCGCGCCTAGGGGAGGAGATTGCATCCCTGCGCAAGCAGCTGCGAAGGTGAGAGCCTATGTCTTTCTTCCTGCCAAAGAGCTTGAGCCTCGGCTCCAGGTAAGCATGCCACTGCCCAACCCTGTCTTCCATTTCCCTCTCTCTGCATCCTGCCTTCTGGCCCTGTGGGTTCGTTCTGACTGTCTCCTTCCAGTTTTTGCTGTCATTCTCTGTCCTCTACCTCCTTTCTTTCTTTTCTGTGTGACCCATGCACCCTTCCTCCAGTGAAGAGTGAGCACTGTCGACACCCCACTCTGCATGCCCCTTGCCTTAGCTTATGTCTGGTCATAGTCTTCCTCATAGTCTGGGATGCTCTGCTTTGCTTCTCTGCCTGCCTCCGCTCACATCTGTGCCACCTGTCAGCACCCAGCAGGCCCTGCAGGTGGCCAAGGCTTTGGATGAAGAACTAGAGGACCTGAAGACTCTGGCCAAGAGCCTGGAAGAGCAGAATCGCAGCCTGATGGCCCAGGCCCGGCACACAGTGAGTGCTTACAGAGCACATCTGTTTGCAGCAAAAGGACAGAGGTGAAGGGGCAAAGGTTACCTGACTTCCAGGTCCTGTTCACCCACACTTCCCCAGGCCTACCTGCCATCCCTCATGAGCCCTCCTCAACCCAAGTCTTGAGTGATGCAAGTGCTGACTGCACTCCATCCTCAGGGGGGATGATGGAGCAGGGCTGGAACTGATTCTGTCCTCTCTGGGGGGGCAGGAGAAGGAGCAGCAGCACCTGGTGGCTGAGGTGGAGACGCTACAGGAGGAGGTAAGCTGAGGCCCGTCCTCCTTTAAGGGTTGCTGGCCCTGTCCTGCAAACCAAGGGGGCCCAGCATCCCACAGGCTGTCTTAGTCCCTAGGTTCATCTTGAGCCAGTTCTTCCTTTGTCTGCATTATGGTGCCCACCATCAGGAGCAAGCCAGTGGCTTCACTTCATGGGGTAGTATGAGGTTTAAACCAGAAGATGTTCAGAAAGTTCCTAACTCAAGGTAGGAGATGTAGGGTATATGCAGTAAAATCCAGCAAACTGGCATAGTGTTCCATGCCTGTCATCCCAGTATTAGGGAGTCTGAAGCAGGAGGATTTTGATTTCAAGGCCAGCCTGAGCTATATAACAAGACTATCTGGGGAAAAAAATCAGCTCTCATTATTTATATCAGCATGTTGTGGGTTTGATCCTTGGCAGTGCAAGTGAAACTGCAAGGCAGTTTAAACAGTTTGTTTGTTTGTTTGTTTGTTTGTTTTGGTTTTTCGAGACCGGATTTCTCTGTAGCTTTGGAGCCTGTCCTGTAACTAGCTCTTGTAGACCAGGCTGGCCTCGAACTCACAGAGATCCACCTGCCTCTTCCTCCTGAGTGCTGGGATTAAAGGTGTGCATTTGAACTTTTTAAAAAATATTTATTTATTATATATACAATACTCTGTCTATGTATATGCCAGAAGAGGGCACCAGACCTCATTACAGATGGTTGTGAGCCACCATATGGTTGCTGGGAATTGAACTCAGGACCTTTGGAAGAACAGGCAGTGCTCTTAACCGCTGAGCCATCTCTCCAGCCCTCGTTTAAACGGATTTTGGGGGGGGGGTTGTTTTTTGTTGTTGTTGTTGTTGTTGTTTTTTGGGTTATTTGAGACAAGGTTTCTCTGTAGCTTTGGAGCCTGTCCTGGAACTAGATCTTGTAGACCAGGCTGGCCTTGAACTCACAGAGATCCGCCTGCCTCTGCCTCCCGAGTCCTGGGATTAAAGGCGTGTGCCACCACCGCCCGGCCACTCTGAGTTCTTGTCCACATTGAAATTCATCTAGCATTAAATGATATCCACACTATCCCTCCTCCCCAAGGTAGCAGAGCAGTTGCAGATCCATGGTGGGTTCACATCCCAGGCAGCATCGGTCCTCACTTGACACCCATCCTCTGCTGTCCCTACAGATGGACAGCCTTCATTCCATCTACTTAGCCATCCATGGGCAGGCCAGAACTGCCTTCAAATCTGCTGTGCCCGTCTCCTTTCCTGGGTCACCCAGGGGAACTGGCTGCTTTCCTGTGGAGACACACAGCTGCACCTGTGTGGTCTACCTCTGCTGCCCTGCAGTAGCTCTGTGTGAGCTAGGAGGGAGGCTCACTCAGCATCAGGTGTCCCTGGTTCCGAGGTTCCCCTCCTTGCCAGTCACAGCTCAGGGCCTCTGAGCTTTTCAGCCCCAGCTAGAAGTTCTCTGTTTTGTGGGCCCTGGCTCCTGTCCTGAGTCTCTGCCTGTGTCTGTACTGGGCTTTTTACTGAAACCCTAGGTTTCCCTTCTTTACTTTTCAGTGGCTCCTTTGTAAACTGTCATTCCCCTTCCAGGGCAATGGGAGCCCCTGGGCAGCATGGCTGCTGCCTTGAAACCTGCATTCAGTCGGGATAAAAGAATCTATTTTATGTCTGTCTGTGCATCATCTGAGTGCCTAGTCCATGTAGAGACCAAAAGAGGGTGTGGAATCCTCTGGAACTGGCTACATAGGTTATGAGCTACCATGTAGGTTCTGGGAATTGAACCTGGGTCCTCTGGAAGAACAGCCAGTGCTCTTAACCACTGTGCCATCTCTCCGGCCCCCAGAATAGTTTTTTTTAAGAAAGAAGGAAATCTTATCCTAACACTTGGGAGGCAGAGGCAGGCAAACTCTATGAGTTCAAGGCTTGTGTGGTCTACCTAGTGAATTTCAGGACAACCAGAGTTAAGTAGAGGGACCTTGTCACCAAAGGAGGGAAGAATTGCCCAAAGTAGTTTCTGATGTCTGGGTTATCTGGTGGCTCGACGGCTTTTTTCTTTTTCTTCTTCTTCTTCTTTTTTATATTTTGTTTGTTTGTTTGTGTTTATGTATGAGTTTTCTGTGTGTATGCCTGCATGCCAGAAAAAGGCATCAGATACCATTATAGATGGTTGAGCCACCATGTGGTTGCTGGGAATTGAACTCAGGTCCTCTGGAAGAACAGCCAGTGCTCTTAACTACTAAACCATCTCTCCAGTCCTGGCTTTTTTTTTTCTTAAGTGAGAGTATGCTGAGAATGAACACAGAGTCACATGTGTTAGGCAAGCAATGCTGAGCCACATCCCCAGCCCTGTGGTTTTTGTAGCAGGGTCTCACTGTGCAGTGTGCAGGCTGGCTTTGAACTCCTAATCCTTCTGCCTTAGCAGGTAAGGCAAGTTCCTGCATACCCAGTCTCTTGACAGCCTTTTTTCCTGCTTGTGGCCTCATAGTCACAGATGACTTAATGCAGGTGGGGAGGCACCAGCTACACACACACACACTCCTGCCTCTCTCCACACTATGTCAACAACCATCTTCACCATATCATTGCATTGGCTGGGGAGGATTCCTAAACCACAGCTGCAAGGGGGCCTGGGAGGATGTCTTGCCTTCAGTCTGGAGCAGAGACAGCCAGGAGGGGCTAGGGTAGCTGTTCCTTTAGCAGCCAGGTTTCCTTATCACTGCCCCCAGGACATGTCATGCAACCAGCCAAAGCCAGCCCAGTGAACAGGCCACCATCACCCCTGACTCCTGCCCCAGGCCCTATGTCTGCAGAGAAATGTCCCTAGGCATGCTAACTCCATAGCTGAAGCTATTCTCAGCTCCTTGCTGGCCTGCTGCAGCTACCCACTGGGAAATAGAGATTGAGATCTCAGGTTACAGCAGGGCCTGGGAGGGTAATGGGACACAGCCTCCAATGGTCTGACTGCTGGCTGAATCCCAAAAACCCACAGCCAGTGCTTCTGCAGGAGACTGCAGGGTGTTTTTGGGTCCCCCCCACCAGGTGGACAGGTGTTGACACAGCACTCCCAGCTGTCCTTCCTCTACCCTTCACCCAGCAGCATCCCAGGCTGCTGCAGTGAGTGAGAGGCACTGATGACCTGGGGCAGGGACAGGCTGGAGACCAGAAGACCTGGCCTCTGTCTCCTGGGCTCTGGAGAAGGATGAGGTTTGCCAGACTTCAGGGGCCTGGGGCCTGGGACTCTGAATGGTCATATCCTTCCTTCCTTCCTTGGTTTGTTTTTCCAGGGCAGGTTTCTTCTATCCAACAGTCCTGGCTGTCCTGAACTCACTCTGTAGACCAGGTTGGCCTCACAGAGATCCGCCTGCCTCTGCCTCCCCAGTGCTGGGATTAAAGGTGTGCACCACCACCACCCAGCTGAAATGTCAAATTCTTTTATTTTATTTTGTTTTTAATTTTTGAGACAAGGTCTTGTTATGTGGCCCAGGCTGGCCTGGTACTCAAACCAATCCTCTTACTTCAGCTTCCCTGGTGCTGAGATGATAGGTGTTTTCCTCACACCCAGCTTTGAGCCATTTTATTCTTAGGTCCCACTGGGACCTTGCATCGAACTTTTCCTGAGCTCACTGCCTCCCCTTGGGAGGCTCAGACAGGCAACACCTCTCATCAAGCCCTGTTCGGGCCTCCTCAGTGAGCTTGGCATTGTCAGCTTCTCACAGGTCCTTCCCCTCAGAGGCTGAGTATTAGAGGTGGGACTGGACATCACAGACTACGGTTTGCTAAAGGAAATAATTGTATGAGTAGGTAAACACTGGGGTTGCTCCAGGGGAAACTGGACAGGAAAGCAAAAGATATGGATAAAAGAAGAAACCAGGGGCTGGAGAGATGGCTCAGAGGTTAAGAGCACTGACTGCTCTTCTGGAGGTCGTGAGTTCAATTCCCAGCAACCACATGGTGGCTCACAGCCATCTGTAATGAGATCTGGTGCCCTCTTCTGGCCTGCAGGCAGATACACAGACAGAATATTGTATACATAATAAATAAATAAATATTTTAAAAAAAAAAAAGAAGAAACCAAAATATAATTATTGGTGCCGGGCATGAAGATTAGGTGTGGTGGCCCTACCCGCTGAATCAGGAGGATCACAAGTTCAAAGCCTGCCCAAGCTATATAGTAATATTGTGTGTGTGCGTGTGTGTGTTCTGGGCTCATACTTTCCTTTAGTTTTGTATGTTAGGAAATATGAGTTTCTTTAAGTATCTATAAATGTTCATCTCTAACACTTATAGGAGGTGCACAACTCTGCTGACTCTGCTCTATCTGTTGTCATTAGTAGAAGAGCTGTGTGAACTGGAATAAATCCCTCAATCCCTCTGTGCCTGAGCTGCCTTTATCTTTAAAAATGGAAAGAGAGTTGGAATCTCCTGTGCAAAGTGCTTGGAAGTTACTATTTGCAGGGACCCCGTGACATCCTGTTGTCCCCTGATCAGTGGGAAAATGGAAATTTCAGCAGAGGTCCCAGCAGGGCAGGGGGAGAAGAAAGGGCTAACTGGGGTGCACACATGACAGTAAGTAAGCAAGGCTGTTCCTCCCTCCAGAATGGGAAGCTACTAGCAGAGCGAGATGGAGTGAAGAGGCGGAGTGAGGAGCTAGCCACAGAGAAAGATGCTTTGAAGGTGCATCATTTGTGCGAGGGACTGCTCACCTCCCCGCACCCAAGTCAGCACTGCAGCTGCTGAGAAGAGGCTCTTGCATCAGACTCCACATACCTCACAGCTGCCCAGGCAGAGCAGCTGACCCCCATGGGTGTCACTGGAGGCTGAGGGGAGATGTGGGGGGCTCTTGGGGGCTGGGTGGAGAATTGATAGGCTCCTTCCTTGGCAGCGGCAGCTCCGTGAGTGCGAACAGCTCATTTGTCAGCGGGAAGCAGTCCTCTCAGAGGTGAGGGCCAGGGCGGGGGCAGGCCTGCGCTTAGCATGCCTTCCTAGCCCCTGCCTTGTGTGGCAGGAGCCCACCCAGCTCTGAGCCCTGGGCAAGCGGCCCAGACTGGCCTCCTTGGGTCTCAGGGTGGCCTGCAGGGTCTGGAAGCTTCTGCCCCAGGCTTTCTCAACTCAGCCAGCCCCCACTTCAGCAGCTTCATGTCTTAGGGGATTGAACCCTGCCTCTGTTCCCCAGCGTACCCGCCATGCAGAGAGTCTGGCCCAGACTCTGGAGGAGTACAGAACCACCACCCAGGTAACAAGTGCCAATCTTTATGGGGTCTCAGCATCTGCTGCTTTCCTCCCCACTAGACCACTGCGTCTCTCTGCCCTCCCTTCCTCACTCTGCATCCCACAGCACTCACCTTGGGAGCTCCTGTCCCCTCCATGGGCAGAGGCTGCCTGGGTGGCTCCATTGTCAGTTTTCTCTGAGTCTGTTCTGCTTTTGTGATGTTCCTGGCTGTGCCTTATGTTCTGGGCTTGGCTTCTGTGCTCTTTGGGAGTTTCTGCCACTGCTTCTTCATCCTGCTCCCTTGGCAATATGTGTCTGGCAAGAGAAGCCCAAGATATGTGGGGCTCCACCAGAGACCATGCTCTGCCCTCCTTGCAGGAACTAAGGCAAGAAATCTCAAACTTGGAGGAGCAGTTGAGTCTGAGCCAGGAAGGCCCAGAGGAGTGAGTGGATAGTCAGGAGGGGACAGGACGTGGAGGGGAGGACGGTCAGGCATGAAAGGGGCATGATAAAGGTTTCAAACTGGTCCAAAAGATAGGACTCCCCGCTGTGTGGCCAGGCTCCTGGAACAGGCTGAGGCAGGAAGAGTAGGCTGGATCATGGCAGCACCCCCATCACTGGACTTGGAGATTCAGGCTATCCGGCAGGTAGGCTCTGCTTCTGTGAAATGTTCTAGAGGACACAAAGGCAGAAACTCCATGTGTCCCTGTGCGGACCCTCACTTCTGGCTCACAGTCCTAAAGGGCACTTGGTGACTCTAGCTCACACAGCTGCCACGTAGTACCTCCCAGTCACCTGCCCTTCTCCAGCTTGCTCTGTCTCAACCTCAGCTGTGAAAACTTCCTGTGGCCATGTTCCCTAACATCTCCTACCAATCTATGGCCCCGTCACCAATTCCCTCTGCACCTGTTCCATACCTTCCCACCTATCAGCTTGTCCCAGCCACACACCTGAGCCCCTCTATCCTGCCTGGGGCCTCACCTTACTCTGGCCCTGCAAGGTTTAGATACAACTTCTGTTTCTAGGAGCAGGATGCATCGTGTGTTGGCCTTTCCAGTCCTCTGTATGGAGTGTGGCAGTGGGAGGAGGCTGAGCCGCATGAGGAAGCTGAGTTTCCCTCTGAGGACCCTGCTAGGGGACAGGTGAGCAGAGGAGTCTCTGAGCCACAAAACTCCTGGGGCCCCCAAGGGGATTGCAGGATCCCACTGACTCTTCTAGCCCTCTTGCTGTGTTGTCTACTCCTGAGTTTAACTCTGAGGAAGCAGCCCTAGCCAACAGGACACACCCCTGCCCTCAAGGGACAGGCAAACTAAGCTGCCCTGTAGAAATCCTGTCATGATTCCCTTATTTACAATTGTTCATATTGTGGGAGACATGAAGTGTCTTTAAGAAAAGCTGCTGGGGCCGGGCAGTGGTGGTGGACACCTTTAATCCCAGCACTCAGGAAACAGAGCTGCTGGGGCTGGGCAGTGGTGGTGACACCTTTAATCCCAGCACTCGGGAAACAGAGGCAGGCAGATCTCTGATTCCGAGGCCAGCCTAGTCTAAAGAGCAAGTGCCAGGACAGGCTCCAAAGCTACAGAGAAACCCTTTCCGGGGGGGGGGGGGGACAAAAGGATGCTGGGCAGTGGTAGCATGCACCTTTAATCCCAGCACTTGAGAGGCAGAGGCAGGCAAATCTCTGGGTTCAAGTCCAGACTAGTCTACAGAGTGAGTTCCAGGTCAGACAGAGTTACACACAGAAACCCTGTCTCAACCCCCCTCCAAAAAAAAAAAAGAGAGAGAGAGAGAAAAGAAAAGAAAGAAAAGCTTAGTACTTAAATAAGTCTGAGCTACACAGAGATCCTGTCTCAAAAAAAGGGGTTGGGGCGGGCAGAAAGGCAAACATGGCAGCTTAGCAGGCTCACCATGGTTAAATTCCCTCTTTCCCTGAGGACAGAACCCAAGTCTGCACTATGCAAGGCAAGTGCTCTATCTACCACTGAGCAGAGGCCCCTGTGCTGGCTCTGCACACAGCTGACACCTCACAAAAGTCAACCCCAGTGGGCCAGCTGGTTCAGGCGACAGCTGGCCTGGGACAGAGGTGGAGACAGAGAGGGAAAGTGACCTTGCCTTAGGCCTGGAGAAGCTTGGGGACGGTTTACCAGACAGTATGACTTGGGTGAGGAAGTGACCAGGCCAAGGGGATTGTGCCCATCTCAGGAGGGCAGTGCTGAGAAAGGAGTGGGGAAAGACATCAAGTTTATGTGAAGTGACATCTTAGAGGACATCTGGGGGCGACCAGAGGCAGCAGGTGCACAGGCCTGGAGGTCACTCTTAGGACTCACTCTGTAATTCTGGAACTGGGAAGACATAAGCAAGAGGCTTAACATGAATTTGAGGTCGGCCTGAGCTATAGAGTTAGATCCTATCTCAAAAAAGAGCAATGTGGGGCAAGGTGGCCAGGCAGTAGAAGTGGAAGCAGGGGTTCTAGGCCATCCTCTGTACATACCAGCTTGGGCAACACAAGACCCTGTCTCAGCAAAACAGAACAACAGTAACGAAAGTGTCCGGTTAGTGGAGTTTGTGACTGAGGTCCCAGGCACAAAAGAGACGTCTCTGGATCTGGGCCCTTCGGAGGAACAGGGAGCAGCCTGAGACCCACAGAGGGAAGCGAGGAGAACAGGCTGGTAGGCGAAGACACCCTGGAAACACTAATGTCTGGTCCTCAGAAGGAGCTCAGTAGTTACCAGTGTCCATGGCACATGTGTTCCTGGGTGCTGAGAGGGAATCCCATGGGAAGCTTAAAAACTTGTATCCCTGGGGTCATCCACCTCAGTCTGGACCTCAAGTAGAGGGTGTCTGGATGGGCTACTGGTGCGAAGATAAGGAGACTAAACCTTAATGTTCTGCAGAGAAACTTCCAGAGAGAGCCACTGCATGCTCTAGAAGGAAGCAGAACACCATCCTCAAGGTAAGGAGTAGGTTGACGGAGTCCTCCCTCTGTGGATTCTGGCTGGGAGAGGATGAGAACTGGTGGCACCCTGCAGAATAAGCACACCCCTCCACCCCTCAATCTGTGAGCACATCCTGACCCTGAACCCCAGAGAGGCTTTCAAGGGCCGTGGGGGGCACCCCAAAGACCAGCCTGGATGGTATAGGTTTGCAGTTGTTACCCTACAGGAAGCCAGAGATGCAGGAACAAGGCTGATAGACACCTTGAGGGCTCCTAGCCATGGAAGACCCTGCAGGTTCTTCCAGAACCAATCTTGAGCCCCCATTCCTTGAGGGGCCTCTATGAGCCTCCATAGATCCCGAGTCCAGCTCTGTGACTGATGGGATGTGTTTTGAGGCCTTACTCGGGCTTTGAGTAAGAATGGAAAACACTGGATGTCTGGTCACAGCGCCCCCAGCTTCCTGTGGTGCCCCCCCTCCTCCAGACTCCTGCTGTCACAGCTAATGAGGCCCCTATACAATCTCTAATTGGACTTGCCTGGGCAGAGCTGAGATTGGGCTGCCTGGGTGCTCTGAGCAGTGTGACCTCCTCCTACGTCATGAGGGTAGAAGGAGGAAGGATGGGACTGCTATCAGCACATTTCCAGGGTGGCACCCAGCCCACTTTCCTCTAGAAAGCAGAGGACTGAGGTAACAAACACTGCGGCCCAAGATGGGATGAGGCTGGGGCCTGACCTCAAGGGGTTGGGGACTCAACAGCCTACAGCCCACATGAGCATTTCAGGGGCTCACACAGCCTGGACTGGGAGCAGCTGTGTCTCTGGGGCTGCTGGCTTGATAGCAGCTGCAGGGCTAGATCCCTGATCCTCAGGCATAGGCTGGTGTCAGGGGCACCTGGGTCCCTGTGGAGCCATCAGCCTCTGGAGCTTGTACCAGGGCCTCCAAAGCTGTGTCCCTGAAGCATAGGCTTGGGGAGACAGGGGCTAGCACACCTAGAGAAGTGGTTTGGACATGCGGGTCCCAAATAGAGAGGTTCAGAGCTGAGAGAGGGGAGGTACTTTTCCAGTCTCTGACAAGACCTGAAAGATCAAGGCTAAGAAATGGCCTAGCACCCCCAAACGGGGGTGCCCAGAGTTCACATACCCTGGGGTCTCTGGTATTGGGGGTAAAGCACAGACTTTGTTTCTGCCTGGGGATCAGCTGGAAAGGGACAAGTAGGAAAGCCTAGGTCAAGGGCTTCTGAGCCTTTTGGGGGTCACAACCTCCCAGATTTGATTGTTTTCAATCTCGGAAAAGTATACACAGGAGCCCCCATCAGACTGAGGACTGTTGTATCTGCAGCTTCCGGTGGGTAAGAGAACTGGGAAGGAGAGGTGTCCAATGACTCTGTTTGCTATAGGTTGTCCAGAAGACAGGAAGAAGAGGAAGAAGAAGAGAGCTGGGTACTGGTAGGCAATCCCTAGCACCCTTCCTATCCCTAAGAGCTGAGCAACTAATCCCAGCCCCTTCCCCCCAGCTTGAAGTCCTCGGGAACAGACAGAAAAATCATTTGGTCAGGCGATAACAAGGCCCTCAGTGCAGCTAATGAGAGGCGGGGGTGGGAATGGAAAGGGGGAGGCTGGAGGCAGTTGCCAGCCAGGATGTTCCCCAGAGACCCCAGTCACATACCTATAGGCTGTAATCCTCACAGTCTGAGCCTGGAGCCTCACAGCTAACGGCTACACCCCCACTGCACCGCAAACTCCCACACAGTCCCACTCACCAAAGAACTAGTGACCTCAGTGATTGGTCAGACTGCCTGGGCCTGGACGGATCCACCTTTCTCCACGGCTAGACAAAATGAAGGTCTCAGGCCAGCTCTGCTGAAGGGAAGGTAAAGGAACGCGATGAGAGATGAGTCCAGGGCTTGCTGAGGGATAGAGGGCAGGCTCTGGAGTCCTGACTGCCGCAGTGAGGAAGTCCGGCTCTTTTTCTCTGCCCTCAACTCAGGGCCAGGCAACATGGGAGCAGGAGCTCACAGTCGGGAGTGACATGCTAGCTGGTTCGTCATTGTTGTGGCCACTGTATTAGGAGCAGATGTGGGCATGTGAAGCCCTGACTGGCAGAAAGGTCCAGAGAGACAGGAGGAGTGGCAACAGGCTGGCAGAGCCTTCAGTAATTGGTCACACATGTGTCTAGCACAGGGACAGACACCTGTAAACCACTGCCCCGGAGGTAGAAACTTAGAGAATCAGTTGGGAGGGGGAGAGAGCTTGCTAAAAGCTCACACCCTTATTGACTACTGCGTGGACACTGCCTTGCCTTCTTTCCCCCCTTCTGTCAGCCCCGTGAAGGAGAGGGCTGTCATTATCCCTGACCAGGGACATGTGGCCTCGTGTGTGTGTGTGTGTGTGTGTGTGTGTGTGTGTGTGTGTGTGTAGTCAGAATCCAGGGTGCTGTCCAAAACCTCTGCAGAATGAGTGAGTGGATGTGCTGTGTCCTTTCTCCACCCAGGTTGGTCCCACCAGCCCTCTGGGAACCCCTCACTATGAGCTTGACCCAGGAAGCTCTCCTGAGAGGTAAAGGGGACCCATGGGAACTGGAAAGGGACCTAGGACAGAGCAGACCTAGCAGCCCGCCTGCCTTCCAGCTGTCAGGATGTGCCGGAGGTGCAGCGAGCCCTCGTGCCTGCGGTGAGAGAGCTGGTGCCAGCCAGGAGGCCCTGGGCCCAGCACTCCCCAGGGCTCAGGTGTGCCCTTCGGGTGTCTCCAGAAGCGGGTGGGGAGTCACATGTTGATAATAAGACCAGTCTCTCTGGGGCCACCTTCAGCCTCTCCTGCCTCCCCCCCAGAATCAGCCAACATCCACTGGTGCCCACACCCGTCTTGGGCCTGCTGCTGCTGCTCCTGCTCTCCATCCTGCTGCTGAGCCAGTCCCCGACACCCACTTGGCCACACCTGCAGCTCTACTACCTGCAGCCCCCACCAGTGTGAGACACCGTACCCCACTGTGCCTCCTTCTGTCCCTGATTCAGAGTCAGGACACGGGGCCAACATCCCTAAGTTGTTTTTATGTGACCATGACCTCCCCTGGCTTTTTCCTGTTTTCTTGACAATAACAAATCATGCAGTAATGACTTCAGCACAGGATGATTACCTCACCAAACAAGTTCAGGGAGTAGGGCACCTGGGCCTCGATTGAGTCACAGTGGGACTCAAGGTCCCTAGACTTTTTCCATCCTCTCCTGCTTCGGAAGCTGCTACTGCAGCATGGTGCTGGGCTGGGGAGAGCTCGCTGTTCCTGAGTTGTGTCCATGTGGTAGACGCTGCTGCAAGCGAGGCCCGTAGACCAGGGCTGGTCCTGCACTGCAAGTGCACTGTCTGCTCAGTCAGGGCGTGTCTGAAGCAGGCAAACCAGAGGCTTCTCTGACAGCTCCTCATTGGCAACTCCACAAAACACTGGGTCACGCAAGACCCCCTGCTTGCAGGTCTCTGAGCCCTCGAGTTGCCAGACTGCTGTGAAAGGGCCTCTGAACCTTAAGCGCGCCACAGGATCCTGCGCCAATAACTCTGGCGGCATCCTCAGCTTTCCCATGATTTACAAAGAGAGCCAAGTGGGATGCATCCTGGGAACACCACTCCCAACCCCACGCGTTCAGTTTTGAAAAGCGGCGCAGATGGGATACAGGCGGCAGGGGAGGATATTACAGGCTGAGAAGTAGGCTAGCCGGACAGCCCGGTCGCGGGAAGGAGACCCAGGGGTGGGTGATTTAGGAAAGGCAGGCTGGCAGCCACAGCGGGCTCTGCGAGTAAGATGCAGAAGTGGGACTGGAACCCCAGGCCATAAGCTGTTCCCAGTGCCCAGGAGAGGGTTGAGGAGGGCAGGCCCAAGCACTGGGAACGAGACCCGCTGCCTATGGGGCGGGGTGGGGATGGAGCCAGGAGGTCTGAGCCGATCCAAGTGCGGGAGGACAGGCCTGAGCTGGCGGGAGGAGGGGGTTTGAAGAAACGTGAGCCTGGTGTGATCTGTTGGAGACAGCGGTCAAAACTCGGATTTCTGGGCGTGAGGTAACGCCTCGTTACCAACCGGATTGATGTAGGCGCCGCCCGCTAACCGGTTCGGCACGGTAGCCCGGGCTTCCGAGGAGCAAGCAGCAGCTCCGCCCTCACAGCGTAAGAGCCAATAAGGATTCGGTCCGCCTCCAGAAAATGCAAATTTAGGAGAGCGGACTCTCGGGCCTGCTCTAGACCAATCAGGGCGCGGTCCGCTCGCTCCGTGTGCTCTCCGAAAAGACCGGTGTCCTGGGGCGGGGTGGGGGGGGGGGGAAATGGGGCCGCCGGGAGCTACGAGCTCTGATTGGTTGTCTGCTCCCCGAATCCCACGAACTCTTGCGAAGACCTTGAAGACCTCCTGGGTCAGTTGAACAACAGGCCCAGAAAGGTTGAGAAACTCCGACCCTATCTGGGCGTGGTGACACACGCCTTGCAGAGGCAGACAGATCTCTGTGAGTTCGAGGCCAACCTGGTCTACAAAATGAGTTTCGGGACAACCAGGATTGTTACAAAGAGGAACCCTGTCTTGACAAACCTAGGAAGAGGAGAGGGAAAAAAACCTGACCCAGGCGGTGGTGACACTCGCGTTTAATCCTAGCACTTGGGAGGATCTCTGAGTTCTAGGCCAGCCCGGTCTACAAGAGTGAGTTCCAGGACAGCCAGGGCTTACACAGAGAAACCCTGTCTCGAGAAAAGAAAAAAAAAAAAAAAGGAAAACCTCGACCCATCATAGAGCTGGATCAGGGCCCCACTACTGTGACAAAAGTAGAGCAGAGTGGCGACGGGATCTGGAGAGGGCAGAGACTCGGACAGACACTCGAAAGGGACCCCGGAGGCTGCGAAAACCAGTGAGGACGAGGAGGGGCCCCTCCCCACACACCCCTGCCAGGGCGGCTCAGCAAGAAGGCGTAGTCGCTGCGGGGCAGGCTCTTTATTGGGCTCAGGGCGCGTCCAGTAGCAACAGCTTCTGCATGTACGAGTCTAGCCAGCGGCGGCGCTCCAGGGCTGCTAGCAGGCGCGCGCGCTCCCGAAAGGCTGCGTCGTCCGCTAGCGCCAGGCTGCGCCGAGACAGGGGAGTACCCAAGTCCGCCCAGGCCCTGCCTGGGGCGCGGAGGCTGCGGGAAGAGAAGTGCAGGGGCTGAGCGCCAGGCCCCACGGACCGCCAGGCCCCATTGTGTTCTAACGTCAAACCCACCTCCACCCCGGCGTGTTATCTCGCCTTCCCTTGGGGTGTCTCTTCCCTTTCCTGGGAGTCGGGGGACCTCACACCTACCTGAACACACCAGTGAGGGGCAGGGCAACACCCGAGGCAGGGCCGGTGCCCCAGGGCACAAGCAGCAGCAGCAGCAAAAGCAGCAGCCGCCGCTCTCGGGGGCTCCTGGACACCTGGAAGGTCTCCATCACCTGTGGACACAGGGGACAGGATCTTGATGTCGTCATACAGCCCTGAACCTGGGAGCCCACGGTCCAACACTCACCATCAGCCTCCCTCCGGGCCCCCTACCGTGCAGTTAGCTCAGGCAGCGATGCTCACACCCTCCCTTATATACCAGCACAACCCCCGCCTTGGCAGTGACGCAGGCCGGGCAGGGGGCGCGGGGTCACTCCACCCCACGCTCATTAGGAGCCGCCAGCGGTAATGAGAAGCCTGGTGGGGGCCTCCGCTGCTGTGGCCGCCACCAACTAATTGGGACCCAGAGCTGGTACTGAAGAAGGGGAATGGGGGAAACAGACAGAGAGAAGGACACAAGGGGTGTGTCAGAGGGATAAAAATAGAGACTGCAGAGGGGGACCATTAGAGCACCAGTCGGGGACACAGAGAGAGGCAGAGAAGAGAGAGAGAAGAGGAATCTAAGAGGAGAAAGAGGGAAGGAATAACCTCCAGACAAGACAAAGACAGGGTGCCCTCGGAAGGAAATAGCAGGAAGAGAGGAAGGCCTGAGGGCTCTGGAGATGGGGAGGAAGGCTGAGAGAAGAGGGTGGGAAAGGATGTCAAGCTCAGCAGAGACAGGCAGGGAGGGAGAGAGGAGCAGGCAGCGTGCAAACAAGTGAAGTCACCACTGTGAAGCTGGACACAGCCCAGGGCTTCCACAGGTCTGTCTTACCCCTCCCCCCAGGGGACACCTGCACATGGTGAGGATAAAGCCCCGTCCTCCATACCTGGCATGTTTAAAGGGGGCTCCCAAGGACACCCCATAGTGTAGTACACCTCATGCCAGCACTCAGAAGGCAGAAGCAGGAGAATCCCCGCAAATCTGAGGCATGTGTGTGCTACATAAGACTGTCTCAAAGGAGGGGCAAATAGAGACCCTTCTCCCATACCATGGGCAAAGGCGGGGGACGCGAGCTTGAGAGGAGAAGTCTAAGTCTGGGATCCCAAACCTGAAGGTGGTCGAGACAGGGCCTTAGACCCCTGGGTTCTGGCAAGGGGGATACGTGGAAGCCTGGATTCTTTATTGTGAAGGGGACAGAGTCACCTAGTGGGATTAAAGTGGAAAGGTACCAGGGACTTGGGTTTGGTTGGGGAAATTGGAGAGGGCCCAGGACTTTTTTGTTTGTTTTCAAGACAGATTTCTCTGTGTAGCCCTGGTTGTCCTGGAACTCGCTCTATAGATCAAGCTGACCCAGAACTCACAGAGATCTGCTTCCCAGCTGCTAGGATTAAAGGTGTGTACCACCACTGCACAGCTGGGCCCAGGGCTCTTATATATGGGGAGTTTGTTTTGTGTCTGTTGGGCTGGTAGTTTTCAGGAGGTTTTTTATGTGTGTTTAATTGGTTGGTTTTATTTTTGTTTTAGAGTCAAGGCTTCACACTGCAGCCCAGGCTGGCCTGGAACTGGTTCTGTAGCCCAGGATGGCCTCAAATTTATGGCAGCTTTCCTAAAAGCCTCAGCCTCCCAGATGCTGGAATCAAAGGCATGGACCACCACCTGGGACCACCACCTGGGACCACCACCTGGCTCTTGTTTTATTTTGATACTGTCCTGCTAGGTAGCCTAGGCTGGCCTGGATCTCACTATGGTCACCCAAAGATGACTTTGAACTCATAATCCCACCTCAGCCCTCCAAGAACAGAGATCACAGGCCTGTACCATCATACCTGGCCAAACCTTGGCTTCAGAAGGAAAATAACTTAGTTAAATCCTAACTTCCTTCTCTGCCATAGTGATGAGGTCCTATGTCTGTTTCTTTAAGAACCTCAGCTTGTTGCTAGGCTCCCAGGATTCCCCAGGGAGGGGGTCAGGTGCGTCACCTGTGTGCCGCTGGGACCCTAGCGCCTGCCCCTTCCAGCGCCATTCAGCAGCACTCCCTGCCTGCCTCTTTGTCAGCGCTGGTCATCTGTTGTTGTCTTGGACACCACTGCACAGGTAAGAGACCCCATGACCCCAAGTGACCCTGTCCCACCCTCGCTCACTCCTCCATCTCTAGGCCACCATAGAAGCCATGGGTCCATCCTCTATAAACAGGGGACAGAGTTTACTGTCCTGCCTCCACCCCCTCAGGCCGAGGAGTCTATACCTCACATCCCTGTTTCTCAAAGGCCTGGAGCACAGATCCCAACATCATCTGACCCATGGTCCAAGGATCCCATGGCCTTTCCCCTGTAACCCTCAGCCCTTCACTCTGTAGGACTCAGAGCCCAGTAGCTTCCTTTCGGGGCCTTGGAGTCTTCCTCGAAGACTTCCTCTAACTCAGCTTGGGTCCCGGCATCTTGGGTCCTGATGTCTTAAGAGTCCTGGGAGGAGAAGGTCACCCCATGTCCCCTTGGCCATCTGATACCTTCTGAAGGTAGAATCTAATATTTGTGGGGCCATGGTATCATTGTGTCCCAAGTTTTCAGGGACCCCACTGGGAAATGCACTACCACTCTCGAATCCCTGAACTCCCGTAACCTTAGTGACCACAGTTATCAGCCCACACCAGGGACTTGCAATTGGGTTTTGCTGGAGTCCCTGGACAGACCTGGTCCTTCTGGAAGCCAGGGAGTGTGGCCCCTGGGAGTGTGTGTGACTCCAGCATGCTTTGGCTTTAACCTTTTCCTACCTACTCCTTCCACAGCTATAGAGTTCTCTGAGCCATGCAGCCCTTCCGCCCCATCTTCCTACTCTTCCTCCTTGGTTGTTTGGGTGCCAATGCGGCTCCCTCAGCCTCTCTGCCTGTGGGCTCCGACCCCCAGGGGACGGTCCAGCCCTCTAGGATGCCCATTGGTGCCCTAGATAATTCTCCTGGAGATGGGCCCACCCTGGGACACCCTGCAACAGTTCTTCCTGAGCCCTCCAAGTCACCCTCAGCTTCCCCTCATATTTCCAGGAAAAACTTAAGTGAGACCCCCAGCCCCAGCCTCTCAGATTCTCCAGAGACCCTCATGCCTGTCCAGCTCACAACCTCAGGCACAGAATCCCAGGATGCCTCACAAACAAACCCCTCCAAAACAATACTGCCAGAATCTTCTGAGACCCCCAAACCTGACCTGACTGCAATTTCCCAGTCTGGGTTTCTTGAAACCCAAAACCCTGATCCCTTCACAGCCTCACCCCCAGAATCTCCTGACGCTGAATATATTGACCCTACACCAACAGCACACCAAGACTCCCCTGAGACCCCCAAAGGACATACCCCCCAAATCACTCCTGGCGAAGAGCCTAAGACACCAAGTCCTGGCCCCACCCAACTCCTCGGCTCAAAATCCCTAGAGACCTATGACCCTGGTACCCCCAGAACCCTAAATTCTGCCTTACTGCCAACCACTCATCCTGACCTGACTGGAACTCCCCAGCCAGCATCTCTCATCACCCACAATTCCAATACCACTGACACCCCCCAAACACAGTTCCCCACAGCCCTCAACCAAAAGGCAACAGAGACAGCTGTGAGCTCTGACTTGGAAATCACCACTAGTCTTCCCGCCCAACCAGCAGCAACCTTCGGGGAGGAAACAACCACACCCAGTGAGCCAGGCTTGAGTCCCAGCCCAGCAGCCCCTGCAGCCACCCAAGCTGCCACTCCTGGCCTGTCCACCTCAGATTTCCTAGGAACCAAAGAGCTTAACGTACCCCAGAACTCGGGCCCTAATGGTCCAGATACCCCTCCTCCCTCGGCACGGATTGCAGGCCCCCCAGCTGCTATAGACAACCCCAATCAGGTAGCCCCTGGGATGCCACAGGCCCCTCAGAGACACAGCCGAGGAGAGACAGTCAACACTATCATCGTGGTGGAACGGGTGAAGGAGACTGGTGAGAACCTCAAGGCAGACGGCTGGGCCTGGACCTGGGTCTGAGAGAGGAGGGCTGGGCCTGGGCAGTGGGTCTGAGAGAGGAGGGCTGGGCCTGGGCAGTGGGTCTGAGGGAGGAGGGCTAGACCTGGGCAGTGGGTCTGAGGGTGGAGGGCTGGGCCAGGAGCCTTGGGTTTGAGGGAGGAGGGCTGGGCCTGGGCAGTGGGTCTGAGGGAGGAGGGCTGGGCCTGGGCAGTGGGTCTGAGGGAGGAGGGCTGGGCCTGGGCAGTGGGTCTGAGGGAGGAGGGCTGGGCCTGGGCAGTGGGTCTGAGGGAGGAGGGCTGGGCCTGGGCAGTGGGTCTGAGGGAGGAGGCTGGGCCTGGGCAGTGGGTCTGAGAGAGGAACACAGGGCCTGAAGTCTTGGATGTGAGGGAGGAGGGCTGGGTCTGAAGGATGAAGCACTCAGTTCAAATGGCTGTGTCATCTCTCAGGGGTGACTCTGGTCAGCCGCCCACGAGGCTCCATCAGTGGAGCCCTGTGCCTGTTCTTCGCGGGGACAGGGATGCTAATTGGCATCTTCCTCCTGCTGTGGTGTCTGTACCGCCGAGCCGCCAGACACAGGTCCTTTGCCCACCACCGGCTCCAGGACAGTGGAGATGAGCCAGGTGAGTCTTGCTCTCTGTGGAGTGCCCTCAGGGTTCCTTATCCAGTTTTCTGGGAACTTAGCACTCCCTTCTAAAGAACACAGACCCCACCCCCACCCCTGGGGCTGGAGAGATGGCTCAGAAGGTTCCAGAAGACTCAGGTTCAATTCCCAGCACCTACATGGCAGCTCATAACTGTCTGTAGCTCCAGTTTCAGGTGGTGTGACACCTTCACACAGGCATACATGCAAGCAAAACACAAGTACACATGAAATAAAATAAATTAAAAAAAAGAAAGAAAAACACAGACACCCCCCCCCGTAAATCTGGTCCTCCCCTCCCCCATCCTCCTCCTCTGAGATAGGCTCTCACTGTGTAGCCCAGTTTCACACACACACACACACACACACGCCTGACCCCACCCTCGCCCCTGCAGCTTTGCACCTGGACGCCCCGAAGGACCCCGTGGACCTCTACTTCTATGCCCCCGACGCGTGGGTGCCCTCGCACATCGCCACGCAGCAGCCGCCTCCCACGCCCGCACTGCCGCCCAAGCTGCCCCCTCCGCCCCGCGGGCCGCAGCGCCTGGAAGCCCTGTCCCCGGCCGCGCTGTCTCCCAACTTTGTCTGAAGACAGCAGCACCGCAGGCCCAAGCCTGCTTTGACGCCTAGAGGAGCCGCAGAGCCAAGCAGAGGTTCCCAATAAACCATCTTCCCCCACCAGCGTCTGCGCCGAGTGCTTGGCGAAGGGCGGGGGGTGGAGAAACTGAGGCCCGGGCTGGGGTGAAGCCTGGGTCTGCACACCCGCGCTCCCTAGGCCAGGCCTGGGGTCCGCCCGGCCCCGCGGCTCTTGTGACCCACATCCGGCGACAGCCTAGTCTGTACACCAAAGCGTTTATTGGGAGTGGATGGGGCAGGGCAGGGTTCACGGCACAGAGACAGACACCAGGACACAGCCCTGCCCCGGGAGCAGCCCCTGCCCCCAAGCCTGCTCCTCTCCTGGAGCTCCTTCGCTTCTCCCACACCTTCCCCAGATTGCTGAGCTGAAAGAGGGGTGTCCATGAGGGAAGCACCCCAGATTTGGAGTCATTTAGCCCCTGAGGGACACAACAAACGGTCACTGAGAAACTGAGGGCAGTATGACCCACCCAGGGGAGTAAAGTGCAAGGATTTGTGGGGGAAAGGGAGACCCTGAAACCGCCCCCCTCGGGGGGAGGGGAAGAAGTGACGGCTTCCAGCCACTACTTAGACCTGAAAACTGAGTCAGAAAAAGAGCACGGGTGAGCGGAGCCACGTCGGCCATTTCCCTGGACATTGTACTAAACTAAGGACAAGGCCTGGCAAACCGCTGATGCTGGGGGGCGGGGGAGAAGGAAGGGGTGGGGGGGACTTGAAACCGCCATTTTCCCCTCAAAACGCTGGTGAGAATCGGTCCTTGGAATGGCGGGCGAGGTTGGTGGCTGGTCGAACCAACCGGGGAAATGCAGAATTAACCTGGAAAGCCCTGGAACTGACAGGGGATGACCATGGATCTTTCAGAGTTGGGGACCAGCTGAATAGTCTTGGGGTAGCCTGAGAATCCCTGGGGTCCTAGGAAAAGGTGTAACCTCGAAAGCACAAGAGAAAGAGGTTGAACTGTCCATCCAAACAAAGCCCTGAAAGGAGAGATTTGAAACCACACAGGCAGACAGGCGGAGAACCACCTCCGGGGGGTTGGGTAGCCGTGAAACTGCTACTGCAGCTTCACCCCTTGAGGAGGAGAGAAGGGGAAAGGGTGGCTGGACAGCACTGCGAACGAGGGAGACTTGCATCTTAGGCCTGAGGCAGGACAGCGGAGTCGGGTTCCTCCACACTGCCGCCAGGCTAGAGGTGTGTCAGTGGAGGTCCTGGAAACTGCCAATCAGTGGGAGGCACGTGGTCAGTAGTCCCGGACTGGGGGCGGGGGCCTCGGAGGCTGAACTGTGCTGTGCGTGGCCCCATAGGAAGGGGGAGGCGCTGGGGGCGCCCCCGGGGGCTCAGCCTCATCTTCCATTTCACTGTCATCACTGCCAGCCAGCTGGTCGTGGCCAACAAAGCCACACTTCTCCTCGCTCATCTCCTCTGGCTCTGCCCACGGCTGCTTCTCTCCCGAGGCAAAGACCCCATAGAAGATGACACCCCCATAGTGCACCAGGGAGGCGATGAGGAACACGTACTGCCACTCCTCCCGAGTCTGGGGGCAGACAACACAACACGGCAGAACGTCAAAAGGGGGCGGGACACGGGAGGACGACCAGCATGGGCCGCAGGAGATGCTGGCTTTAAAAAGACATGTATGGGGGCTGAAAGGATTGCCCAGAGGTTGAAGGGTCTTGGTGCTTTTACGGAAGTTCAGTTCCCAGCACCCACATTAGGCACTCACAATGACCCGTTGGGCGCCCCCTGGCCTCTGTGGGCACAGCACTTCACGTGCACACACAATTGAGAATAACAGGAGGCCAGTGTGGCAGCGCACGCCTTTCACCGGGCACACGAGGCAGAGGCAGGCGGGTCTCCGTGAGTTCGAGGCCAGCCAGGACCACATGATGAGCCTCTGACTAAAAGAATAGCGTTGCTGAGGCGGCTCAGCGGCTAGAGGCGCTACCGCCCTTCCGGCCTGATTCTATCCCTGGGACTCACGTGGTGGAAAGAGGGAACCAACACACATCCCATAGCACAAAATAGCTCACACGCTCTAAGTCGATAAAAAAAATTAAACTAATAAAAATAGATTTTTTGAGATAAAATCTCTGAGTTTGAGGCCAGCCTGATCTACAGAGTAAATTCCTGGGAAGCCAGGACTGCACAGAGAAACCTGTCTTGAAAAAAAGAAAAAAAAGAAAGAAAAATGAAGAGATAAAAGAAAGGGAGAGGAGGGAGGCTGGTACTGGAAGGTTCCAGGCATTCATCGGGAGGTCTGTGCTAACCTTGTGCTTTGTCATTGCACCCACGATGATGGGGCACACCATCCCAGACAGTGTGCCCACGCCATTGGAGATGCCCATCAAGATGCTGGCATAGCGAGGGGCGATGTCCAGGTGGTTCACGTTAAACCCTGGTGGAGCATCAAGTCAGCAAACGTCACACCAGACCCTCACTGCAGGGTCGCACCCGCCCCCTCCTCCGCTCTCCTGAGGCACTCATTTTTAAAACATATATGTATTATGTGTATGTCTGTGAGGATATATACGTATGAGTGTAATGCCCATAGAGGCCAGAAGGGGGCATCTGATTCACTACTGGTGGTTAGGTAGCCCGTGGGAACCAAATTCAGGTCATCTGGGAGAGTAGCAAGTCTTCATTGCTGAGACAGCTCTGTTGCTCCCGAGGAGCCCATTCCAGTACTGACTCCATACCCCCAGCTACCCATCTGGGGTTCTCACCAGAGATGGCAAAGCCGCTGAAGCCCACAGCCAGGACAAGAAAGGAGATGGCCACACCCTTGGAGTGTGAGTATCCAACCACCAGCAGCAGCGTGGCTTCCATCCCAAAGCCTGTGAAGGACCAAGTCTCCCGAGTCTCTACTGTGACCCCACTGGCCACCCTGCACACATACCCAGTCGATTTCACCCCAGCCCCCTTCTTTTGACCCCATCTGGTGACCTCTGACCTGTGGAAGACCTGACTCCAGTTCCACCAAACCAGAGTGGATCCTGCTTCCCCAAGACGCAACCCAGCCCATGTGTTCTGGCTGCTCTGCCTTAAAAGGGCCCACTGTGATCCCACCTTCTGACTGGGCCACACTCTGTAAGACCCAACACCCCATGTCTGAACACTCAGAACTCAGACCTGTCCTTATTGCATAATGAAGCCTGGGACCCCACTCTCAACCATCTTGCTAGGTCCCCACCCATGACCTGTCTCCCTGAAACCCCAGTTACGGCCACTTTAGGGTGACTCCTGGTTTTAGAGTCATATAGGACTCAGGCCCCCTCCTTCCGCTTGGATTATCTCTACACCACCTGGGTCTGTACTCATCCGCCTAAGATTTCCACGTGGTGGTCTCCAAACCTGACGTCACGAAACTGTTGCACGCTGCCCTTACTCAGGCGGGGCCGGGTCAGCCATGCCCTTTGACCCCCCCGCCCCCCCGCTGTGCTCCGCCCGGGCCCCACCACTCACCCCCGCAGTTCATCAACTTTCGCACATTGGTAGTGGACATTATCCGGCGACTGCGCAGAAAGTCGGCAATCTGGCCCCCGATGGGCACGATGATGGTCATGACCAGGTGGGGCAGCGCAGACACCAGGCCCACCTGTGAGAACAGGTCATGGGCAGCCACTCCTCCATCCTCGCCTGGGGATGCAGGCACCTTCTCCCTCACCCCCACTGAGTCCCCTACGCCTGCCCTCCAACCTTGCTGATCTCAAAGCCAAACACTTCTTCAAAGTAGGCAGGCTGGGAGATGAGGAGCAGATAGAAGGTCCAGCTGCGGCAAAAGTTGGCCACAATGATGGCATAGACGGGCATGGATGTGAAGAAGCGCCTCCAGGGCGTGTTAAACTTCTGTGGGAGGGGAGGGCAGGGGAGGGGAGGGAAGGGGGGGAGGGGAGGGGAGGGGAAGGGAGGGGAGGGGAGGAGAGGGGAGGAGAGGGGAGGAGAGGGGAGGGGAAGGGAGGGCAGGGGAGGAGAGGGGAGGAGAGGGGAGGAGAGGGGAGGGGAGGGGAAGGGAGGGGAGGAGAGGGGAGGGGAGGGGAAGGGAGGGGAGGGGAGGGGAGGGGAGGGGAGGGGAGGGGAGGGGAGGGGAAGGCAGAGCAGACCATGCTTAGACAGATACCTGGGCTTGGGAACAGTATGTCCCTTCAGGGACCCCACCATAGCTCACTGAAGCCTCAGACATGGGCCTCATCTTTACTCTCAGGGCCTTAGGAATTCTAAAACTCCAGCTTTAAGGTTGCATCGTAAGGATGAAGGACGGGTCCTGACCCCAGAGGTCCTTCAGTTTCAGATGCTGAGCCTCATGAGAACCCATAAATGTGAGCCCAGCAGAATGTTAGGTCAGTCACTCCACAGAGTTTAGCCATAGCCACAGCAACACTGACTCAGCCCACCTTATACCTAGGCTCTAGGTCTGAGCTCCATCCAGTCTAATATGGAAACTAGCCCAGTTATTTTCATTTTCTTTTCTGTTGTTTGTTTGTTTGTTTTCAGTAGTGGGAATAGAATCCATGACCTCATGTATGCTAGCCAGGCACTCTGTCATTGAGCCACACCCCACCCCTCACTGAGGGATTCTGGGCAAATAATCTACCTGTGAGCTACACCCCTAACCCACTTTTCACTTTTTAACAAAGCTTCACCAAATTTCCTAGCTTGGCCCTGAACTCACTTTATAGCCTGACCTGGAACTTGCAATTCTCCTGCCTCAGCCCCTCAAGTAGCTGGGATGACAGGTCTTTATTACCAAGCCCCATTTGGCCCCAGCCTTTTGCTTGGTAGTCCTGTCTCCTGAGATTTGAGCCAGCCCCTCCTCTCTGCCCTGCCCAGCCCTACAGCCTCAAGACGACCAACCGTCACAGGGTTCATGAGCTTGGCACTCTCTCCGATGGCATCCTCGATGTATTTGCGCTCCTCTTCTGAGATGCTGGGGTGCAGTGCAGGGGACTCATAGGAGACCAGTAACCAGAATAGGTACCAGAAGATCCCGAAGCTGCCTGGGGGTGGGCAAGAGGGAGATGGGAGCAGGGTGACATCTGGCCTCACTCAGCCCCGGTGCCACCCAGAGCCACGCATTCAAGTCCCTCACCATAGACATAGAAGACAGAGCTCCATCCTGAATACTGCACCAGGACCCCAGCGAGGGGCATGGCAACCACTGCCCCAGCATAGGAACCTAAGGGAACAAGGAGAGTAGAAAACAGGTCTGTCGTCCCTGGATCCAGGAGAGCGGACCCTCAACCCCCGGAACCTACCACCTAAGCTGAGATCACAGCTCAGCCCCCCTCACACAGGAGCCGGCCCCCAGCCCCCTCTTACCACAAAAGGCCGTCGTCGCCAGGCGACTCCGTTCTAAGGGAGGGGCCCATTTGCTCCAGATGCCGTGGCAGGCAGGGTATGTGACCCCCTAGGGAGGGAGTACAGAGGTCAGCGAGAAGATGCTGGGTCACAGCGGGGAGCAGGGCTTACGGGACAGACTTTACCTCCACCAATCCCTGCAAGATCCTCACGAAAATGACACAGCCATAGTGGACACGGGCTGCTGAGGGGATCAACATGTTTAGGGTGGAGGTAGCCACAATGGCAAAGCCAAAGACCCTGTTGGAAAAGGTGGGGGAAACGGCAGGAGCAGTGAGGCAGGCACGTGGTCCCAGCCGTCTAGCCTTCCCAGCATCCCTAAAATTTTGCCTCTCCTGCCCACAACAGGACCTAAGGCCACCTCTGAGATTTGCCCTCAAACAAGGACCCTCCCAGCTTCCTGCAGCCAAGTCCAGGACCACGCTCGAGCTCCGCCACACACAACTAACTGCACTTTCTGCCACCCCGAGACTCCACCACTGTACCTGTTGGCTGCGAATTTTTGGCAGATAAATCCTCCGGGAATCTGAGTGACAATGTAGCCCCAGAAAAAGGAGCCATGGATGAGGCCGACGGTCTCTGGATCCCAGTTGAACTGGGCTTTCTGCGGGTCAAAATACACATCAAACTAGCCACCCTCCAGACTCATCCCTCCGCCAATCAGCACCCATAGACTTAGCGACTCAGGCCATCAGCAACAAGATCCCCTCCCCTTCCCCAAACCTGCCAATCAGAGCTCACTGGAGCTCCGCCCTTCTATGTTGCCAGGGCTTGCATTTTAGCTATAAGCTCTGCTGCCTAGTTCTACTTGCTTGCTTACCTCAGTATCCCCTCCCTGAACATCCCCAAGCGTGGGGGTGACTGCCTCCTGTTTGTGGACAGACCTGTATGGGGTCTAGGCAGGGCCAAGAAGCAGCTAAATTAGGGGTGTTCCCTGTGTATTGCAGCAAAGGTTGGGGCTTCAGGTAAGCTACAGACCAAACTAAGATTTTTTTTTCTTTTCCCAATTATGGGCATGGCTTCTGGAATACCCAAGTTAAAATAGCATAAATCTGAGCTTGGACGAGGCTTTATGTGTGGGCCAGAACTAATCAGGTGGACAAAGGCAGAGGGCAGAGGTCAATCTGGAAAGGATCTTAAAACAGGAGTGAAACTGTTTACATGTAACCCTGGGACGCAAACGCGGGACGCAAACGCGGGACACAGCTGTAAGTGAACTGGCTACAAGGTTCAAAAGTGGACCCAGGTAATGAATATCAAACCTAATACCGGTGTGACCATTCCTAATCTAGGCTGGAAAAGGGCGGAGCTTTCTTTATAACAGGGCGGGGCTTAGGAAGGCGGGGATTGCAAGAGTAAGGTCGGATCTATAGAGAGGCACGGATGGGCAGGACTATGGAATTGTAGCTGGGAAGGAGTGTGAACTGGCCGCTTGCGCCAACATGGGCCGTGAGCAGGGCTCGCCAGAGCAGCTACCTGCACCACAACGTGGCCCCCACGATGGGTCGTGCTGTTGTTGACCATGGACACGATGGCCACACCCAGGTTGCAGCGGATGCCGAAGCTGATGCAGAAACCCAGGCCGCTCATGATGGCGATGATGTAGCGGCGCGGCAGGCCAAAGCAGGTGCAGTCCACCACAGGCGGGTCCCGTGTGTGCGTGGTCACTGGGCGACCGTCGGCGCTCAGCTCCAGTGTCTCTGCGCCTTCCTGACGCTTCTCTAGCAACCTGCAGGGCAGCGAGAAGCAAAGACTCAGCAGTCCAGGCCCCTCCTCCCGGTGACACAGGGGTTCCCGGCTTAACCTTGCTTTGCTGTTCTCTCCAGGATGCAGGCATCTCTAGTCCTGTCTTTCCCTCCCTCCATCCAAGAACTCAGGGTTCTTTCTCCTCCTTGTGACACAGCAGTGCGCGGAAAAACCCATGTCTCTTGTCAGACCTCAGAATTCCTTCCAGTCCCAGGGGTCCAGGCCACCAGCTCGCTCCTGCCTGGATTCCACTCTAAGGTCAAGAGGTTCAATCACCTCCCCAGCCTTCTCCCCTCTCACCACTAGGGAGTTAGAGATTCTACACTATCCTTTGGGATCACAGAGCAGGTGCCTGCAAGCCCCTACTGCCAGCTCCAGGACTGTCCCCAGCCCCCTCCAGCAGATGCAGAGTCGAGTCTATTTGAGTCAGCAAAGGTACAAAGAAGGGACCTGTGTGCAAAGGTGTCAACAAAGCAGATGCTTCCAAGCCACCCCGGCTATATATACAGACCCCTCCCCCTGCCCCGGTCGCCCTGCTTCTAAGCCCCAGATATAGGGCTGAAGTCCATTCCCACATGTGTGGGTTCGGGAGTCCCTGTAGGTGCTGAGTCCAGCAGTTTGACTTGAGCCCCCCGGGGAATCTAGGGTTCAGACTGTCAGCCTGAGGAGCAGGGAGGGGGAGTGATGGCTGGTGTCCTGGCGGGGGACAGATGGCCCTGGTAGGGAGACTGGTGCATTCATTCCCGAGCACGACTCTCGCCTCCGCCCGATCTGCATCCAGGATTGAGTGTGAGGATGGATAGGGCTCATGGAAGGGCTGTCTCCCAGCCAAAGAGAGGCTGCTGGAGACAGATGGGGAGAGACCAGAGGGTGGGGAGATTGCTGAGATGGGGCGACAAAGACTGGGGCAGAAACATGGGAGGTAGACAGAGAACTAGCCAAAGATTTGGGGAAGGGGCAGGAACCTAATGGAAGGCTAGAGACTGAGAGAGAGAGAGAGAGAGAGAGAGAGAGAGAGAGAGAGAGAGAGAGAGAGACCAAAAGGGGGAGATGACAGAGACCTAGAGAAAGGGAGAGAGGGCCAGAGAATGAGACAGACAGACAGACTCAGGAGAGACAGCAGGAACTGACTGACATCCAAGTTAACAGACACAGACGTGGGTGAGATGGGCAGAGTCTCTGATATCAGAAAATGGAGAGATGAGGGGACCTCAGGACTAACGGGCAAGGTCAGTGAGGTCCCTGAAGTATGGAGACCTCGAGACTTCAACGCGGCCCCTCTGAGGCGGGTAGGTAGTTAGGGGATCGGGCTGAATCCCAGTAAGGGGCCAGAACAGATGGAGGTGAGGGAGACTAGGGCGGGGGAGGAAAGAACAGCCAGACGGGCTGGGGGGAGGGAGGACCAAAGAACTTAAGGAGGTGGGGAGGGGCAGGCAAGAAAGGGGTGGAGGCAGAAACCAGGCCTGTAATCCCAGCACTTGTGAGGCTGAGGCAGGAGGATTGCTACAATTTCAAGACCAGCCTGGGCTCCCGAGTGAGACGATGAGGGACAGCGGAGATGGAGCCCAGGTGGCAGTGCTGTACAAAGGTCTGAGTTCTAATCCCACCATTGTATATGCCAGGTGTATCGGCGCACATCTGTAATCACAACACTTGGCAGAGGCAGGAGGATCAGGAGTTCAAGGTCATCCTTGGCTATATAGTTGAAGCCAGCCTGGCTAACACCAGACTTTGTCTCAACAAAACAAGCCATATGGGGACGCTCACCTTTAGCTACAGTGCAATACGGCAGAGGGAGGGTCTCTCTTGAGTTCCAGGCCAGTCAGGGTGCACAAGAGCCTGTCAAAAAAGGGGGGGGGCTGGCCTGGGGATAGAAAGAGGGGGGGCCTGGCTTGGAGATAGAAGGGGGGCTGGCCTGGGGATAGAAAGAGGGGGTCCTGGCTTGGAGATAGAAGGGGGGCCTGGCCTGTGGAGAAAGAGAGAGGGTGTGGGGAACATCAAGGAAAGGAAGATAGAAAGAAACAGGGAGGAGTCAAAGACTGGGACTCAACACCCCCAGAATGAACATAGGCTAGAGCACCCCGCATGTTTGCCTCCATAGAACATTACCTGTGAGACTGGAGTTTGACCCAGGCTGATTTCTGATATCTGACTGACTGCAGGTGTGGGTCTAGCCCCAGAATGTCGATATGTGCTGTTTACATTAGGTGTGGGATCTCGCTAAGGGTTTTCAGACAGGGATTCTGAATCGCATACAGAACACAGGGCAGTGCAGGTGGGGCAGGCTAGGCGATGTGTGCATCCAGTCTCAGCACTGGGGAGACAGAGGCAAGGCGATCCGTGAAGGGGCCAGCTTGGGCTACCGGAGCCCTTGTCTCAGAATAACAAGAGTCACAGAGAAGCCCCATTTCCTCTCTGAATGACCCCAACTAGGCCAAGGATTTGGTGAGGGATGTGTTCCTTAGGGTGGAGTGTCCCCAAAGGAAGACGTGTCTCAACTGCTCTCTCAAGATACCTGCCCACTCCCTGCATCTCTTTCTCCCTATGCCTTGGTAGTTTTTTTTTTTTTTTCTTGTTTCTTCCTATTATAGAACTAGGAAACTGAGACTCCAAAAACAGATGTCACAGGTCCAAGGTCACACAGGAGAAAAGCAACTTGGGCCTGATCCAGTCCTGGCCCCCAGCATTGCCCTGCCCAGAACCTGGCCCAAAGAAGCAAGGCTCCTTGGCTCCTGGCTCCTCTTTGTCTGAAGTCACCCTGGGTTACCTGGTCCAAGAGACCCCCAGCCCCCACTAGCATCACTCATCTCGGTCTCCAGGAGCATCTGCAGCTCTTAGCTCTCGCTCCAGGCTGGGAAGGAGAATGACCTGTGTTCAACTGATAAGTTTGGTCCTCAGTCATTGATCCCCCTCCACTGTCAAAGTGAATTCTGGATTTTGTAAGCAAATAAATGCTTGGCCCCTCCCCAACTTTCTGCTGCTTCTCCTGGGGTCTCTGAGGTTGGAGAGGAAAGGCAAGGCTGGGGACCCAGAAGGGAAATGGAGAGACTAAGAGGGAGGACCTGAGGACCATCTCCCTCCTGCTCTCGCCCCCTCCAGCCCCCTCCACCAGCATGTCTTTCTCTCTAGCTCCCCTGACTTCACACTGGTGTATTTTGAGAAACTCGTGAAAGGAGGCGAGAAAAAAGGGTGGGGAGGGGCTGGGAATTGGAAACCGGAGAGGTGAAGTGTCTCAGCTCCCCTCCACCACTGCCCCCCACTGGGTGAAGCATCTCAGCCCCCCTCCACACTGCCCCCCACTGCACCTTCTTGCCCCCCTCTCATGTCACCTGAGGGTGGGGTTAACTTTGGAGCCAGGTGAGCCACAGCAAGGTGGACTATCAGACTGGCATTGGACTCAGGTGGCCCAGTGAGATCACCGAGGACCGTGTAAAGATGGACCAGGGCCCTGTATGGAGGAACTGGGGTCTAAGGGCACCATGCCCACGAGGCCATCTCCTCCCCGCACTGTAGATAGATATTTTTAGGCTTCTCAGGAGCTGAGTAATTTCTCTGACTTAGAGCCAGAGCTGGGGTTGGGGGTGAGGGGCTGGGAGGTGTCCAGGCTACCTCAAGGGACACTGGGGTCATTGGAATCGTGGTTCTGGATGGAAGCAAATCTCACCCAGTTCTAGCCTATATCCTTTGGGAAGTCCATATTACTCCCCAAAATTAATTTGTTTTTTTGTGACCTGAAACTCCCTCACCCTCAGAACCTGGGATACCCCAGATTTTTCCTCTCAGCTTAACCCCCCTCAAGGACAAGAACCAACAGCCCCAATCCGCTTTAGCTCCAGATTAAATGCCTCTAGGGACAGAACCTGGGAAAGAGGAGAGACGGGGAGAGCCAGGGTGGGAAGATAGCAGTCCGGGGGAACGGTCAGAGATGACAAGAGAGACAGAGATCAGAGTGGGGACCAGAGGTCCAGAGTGGAAGAGCGGGGGGGGGGGGGGGTGCAAGAGGCAGGGTCGGGACTGAGCCCAATGGCTTCTGGTCAGAAAGAGGGGACAGAGACCCAGAGGTGAGGGGAAGAGGAACCCGGAGAGTGGAGACAGATCTAAAGTAAAAAGACAGAAGACAGGTGGACAGGGACCCAGAGAATAGGGAGGGATACACAATCTCAAAGAAAAAGGCCCAAAGTGGGGTGAGGTGCAAGCGAGGGGGGGGGAAGGGGAGGGAGATAATGGACCAGGCAGGATGGAGGACAGCATCCACAGGACGGAATCCTGAACAGCTGGGTGGGCCTCCCCACACCATGCCAGGGTGTCCTCTCTCTTCTCCCTCTGTCCGTCTACTCCCGGGTGGAAAGGGGGCATCCTCACCCTTCCCCTCCCAGGAACCCCACCAAGCTCACCGGTGCAGCCTCCCCAGGGCGCGCCCCGCCAGCTTCCGAAACTCCTCCTGCCGGAACTCCATGGTGGCTGTGCCCACGCGGGTGCCCTGCCAATCCCCCCGCCCGCGGGCCCGGGCGGCCGCGTCCGGGATCCCGGGGTCCGCCCCGGCCCGGCCCGGCCCCGCAGCTCCGCTCGGGGGGAACCAGGCTGAGAGTGCCAGCTGCCCGGGGCTGTTGCGGGACTGAACGTCGGGGGGCGGGGCGGGGCGGGGCATTCACGCCCACCCAACGAGGCCCCACCCCTTGCAGTCAGGGCCCTCACTCTCTTCCCATCCAGCTACCTGGACTGTAGGCCAGTCAGCTAAACTCCTTATCTTGCAGACTAGACCCTCTCTCTCTCTCTTTTAACTCTCCCACCCCAGAGCCTCTACCTGGCCATCTCAAGGCCACGCCCTCGGAACCGAACTCTGAATTGCCTGGTGCCCCGCTACAATCCGGTTACCAAATTACTCTGCACCGTCCACGGGAGGTCCCTCCCTCCCTGATCTCTGTGCTGAGCTCACTTTTCCGTCTGAGCTTTGACTCTCTCATTTTCTTTTCTTTAAAAAAAAAAAAAATTGAGAACGGGAAGTGATGATGCAAGCCATTAATTAATCCCGGGACTTGGGGAGGCAGAGACCCTGTCTCAAACAACAAACAAAAAACTGGGCAGCCTGGCAGTGGTGGCTGCACCTTTAATCCCAGCACTCGGAGTCAGAAGCAAAGTGAATCTCTGAGTTCGAGGCCAGCCTGGTCTATAGAGCATGTTCCAGGACAGTCGGGGTTACACAGAGAAAAAGCAATTGATTGTTAAAGGGCTGGGCGTGGTGGCACACACCTGTTATCCTAGCTCTTGGGAGGCAGAGGCAGGTTCTCTTGAGTTCGAGACCACCCTGATCTATAGAGAGTTCCAGGACAGCCAGAGCTACACAGAGAAATCCTATCTCAAAAAAAAAAAAAGCTTTTTGTTTTTTGAATTTTTAATTCTATATGTGAGTATTAGACCAGCATGTCTACCTGCACTACTTGTATGCCTAGCAGCTGTGCACACTTAGAACTAGCATTGAAGACTGGCGGTGGTGGCGCACGCCTTTAATACCAGCACTCGGGAGGCAGAAGCAGGCGGATCTCTGTGAGTTCGAGGACCATGTCTCGAAAAACCAAAACAAATAAATAAATAAAGGTAGCATTGAATCCCCTGGACTGGAGTTGTGAGTAACCATGTGGGTGCTGGGAACTGAACCCAGGGCCTCTGGAATTACCGCTGAGCTATCTTTCCAGCCCCATCTTTCCTTTGGGGTGGGTCCCAGAGCCCCACACAAGCTAGGCAAGTCCGTGGCCCTCACTCTCAGACTGGCCTTGAACTTAGGACCCTTCTGCTGAAGCCTCCCGTGCCACTGGATCGGCTTTCCCCATAGTCTTCCGATTCCACTATTCCCTTTGAGTTCTACTTTTCCTTGGGGTTTATCCACCTCCATCCTTCTCTTTCTGAGTTTCAACTCTACCCCTTCATCCCTTCGAATTCTGCTCCCTACTCCTGTGTCCACCACCACTGCCCTTGGTGCCCAGTGGTTCCCTTCGCACTCCCTTAGAATATCCCTAGGCTCTATGACGCTCTTTTGAGTCTGGGCCCCATCGGTTGAGTCTCAGCTTCTTTCTGAGTTCTACCCCCAACCCCTAGATGTGTCCCCCTACTCCTGCGGACACCCCGTGTTCTATCTCTGCGTTCTGGGGCCTGGCTTCTCACCTTAAGTCTGTCCCAGCTGTGACTTCCTCTCGTGTCCCAGGATCTGTTCCCGCCCACCAAGTCCTCTTCCCAGCAGATTCCAATCCCAACCCTTGTAGTGGAGGAACCCTAACTCTCTGGTGGCCCTCAAACCAACGCTTTTCCCGCTGCGCATCCAGCTCCGGGCCTCAGCAGGGTGCTGATTTCCTCACCGTCTCTCTCCCCATGTCGGGCCACAAATGCATTTGGGATTAAATTTTCATGATGCGGCCCAGGAGGGGACGAGAGAAGCCCATCGAGCGGCAGGCGGGCGCGGACGATCTCGGTCGAGTCTCCAAGTCCCCGAGGAGGAGGGAGGCGGGCGAGCCGCGCACACGCGCCACCTGGTGGCCGTAGAGCCTCGGACTGCGTGCGGAGGAGGCGTCCGCGGCTCCGGGCCAGGTGTGAGGGAGGAGCAGATGGTGAGGAGGAGGGAGTGGGAAGGGGGCCCCCGCCGCTGCCAAATCCCGGGCGGTCGCCCGCACCATCACCATGGCGACGGAGGAAGGAGGAGCGCACCCGGCCTCACACTTTTCTAGGACCTAGAAACAAGTCCTTCGGTGGCCCAGGGAGGGCCTCAGTCTGGACTAGAGGCCCCGGTGACTGTCGCGCTCGAGTCAGCCCCGAGCTCGCCCGCCACCCCACGTTTCTATATGCCCACGGCTTCTAGATGGGACAGTCCTAGCTAAGACGCCTTAATAGCTAAGGCTTTCTTGCGCCCTCACGTGGGCAAGACTCGCTAGTTTGCTTGCCGGCATCCTGGAGCAGGATCCATGTCGCTGTTCTACAGACCAGCGTGGAATTTGTCATCCTCCTGCCTCAGCCTCCAGAGCATGTTACTGAAGGCATACCCACCGAGCTTGGCTACAGGACAGACACACTTAGGACTTTACCAGCTTTTCCAGCAGCCGTACGGCCATGGTTTTGGTTTTGTCGTAGTTTTCTTTATCACAGGGTTTTCTCTGTGTCTGTCTTGGAACTCACTCTGTGGAGCAGCTGACATTGAACTCAGAGATTTCCCCCACCACCACCACCTCTGTCTCTTGAGGGCTGGGATTAAAGGCCTGTGCCCCCGCTGCCAGGAATCTCTGAGTTCAAGGCCAGCCTGGTCTACAGACCAAGTTCCCAGACAAACAGGGCCAAGCAGAGAAATCCTGTTTTGAAAAACCAAACAAAAAAACAAAAGCTAAAAACTACATTTGGGGCTGGAGCGATGACTCTGTAGTTAAGAGCATTGTTGCTCTTGCAGAGGGCTGGGGTTCAATTCCCGTCACCTTTAGGATGGCTCATGACCAGAGGATTTGGAGCCCTCTTTTGAATTCAGCAGGTAAAACAGTGTGTATGCAGGCAAACCACTCATACACGTAAATAAATCTGAGTGTGTGTGTGTGTGTGTGTGTGTGTGTGTGTGTGTGTGCGCCTGTAGAGGTGAGAGGCCAACTTTTGGGAGCCAGTTTGCTCTACCACGTGGGGCACTGAAAAGGATCTGCAGTCCTCAGGCTCAGCAGCAAGAGCGAGTTCAAGGACAGGCACCAATAACTACAGAGAAACCCAAGGCAAGAAAAGCAAAAGAAAAGGGTGTAACTCAATGGTGCAGCAAATGTATGCATGGCATTGCATGTTTTTCCAATGTTTCTCTGTGTAGCCCTGGAACTCGCTTTGTAGACCAGGCTGGCCTCGAACTTTGTGGATCCACCTGCCTCTGCCTCCTGAGCGCTGGGATTAAGGTGTGCGTCACCACCGACTCCCTAGCATATGCTTGGCATTAGACGCCTTGGGTTACAGCAGCACTGAAAAGGGGAAGGAATATTGGGAAGTAGAGTGGGGGTGTCCCAAAGGCAAGACCAGCACAGCCTGCGCCAGGAGGAAGTGCAGCTGAGTCAGCAGGAAGTGGGAAGGGCTAGACTTGGGTGTGTTTGTGATAGGAAGCTGGACCCCAGGCATGGATAGAGTTCATGGAGTAGGGGCAGAAACCCAGAGACGCTGCTTGAGTTTGGTTGCTAAGAGACCAGCTAGCATAACCCCCAGTCGCAAGAGAGCACCCATTGCACAAGGGGAGGCCATTCTGGAGAGGGGGCACTAGGAGGAGAAGCAGAGTCGGTGGTGGGGGACACTGTTCTGTGAGGTCAGACCTGAGCCTGGAGGCCCAGGGGAGATGAAGACAGGAGTCCCGAAGGCCAGGGACAGCTAGGGGACACCAGGGTCAGAACTGACAGCCCTCTTTCCTTCCACCCGCCATGTCTTCATTTCTGAAGCTGGAAAGACCCGGAAAGACTGTTTACTTCACATTTAGAGAAGACACCAACGTGTTCTCCACCTCTGGAGATACAAGGAGATTCCGGTCAAGACACTGACAGGAGGGGCAAGAACACCATCAGCTGCTGAGAAAAGGAAGAGAACGAGGGTTCAGGACCCAGCCTCCGACAGATGCATGGCTCCAGGTTCCTGAAGTCCCACCAGGTACCTTTCTCCGGTGGTGGAAAGCAGCCCTGCTTGCCTCAGGGTTGATCCGCAGGGGAATGGAGGCATTGAGGCGGTACAGTTGCTGGGAGCCTCCCATCACCAGGTGACTCTCTCCAATCTCCAGGGTCAGTCCTTGAGCTCCGTCCTGGGGATGAGGTACAGTCAGCCCACAGCCCCAGCACTGGGAAACTATGTCTACAAGGTCGTACCATGCACGGTTGTGGTTTCAATCCTCAGAACCAAACAATGCAAACATAATCAAAGGGCAGTAACTCTAAATGTCAAGGAACGCAGACTCGGGAGAGCAGTGGCTGCACCTGCTGGTTTTCTGGGTCTGGGGACAGCCCCACATCATTGCCTCCAGAGATCAAACCCAGACCCAGGGTCCAGGCCCAGCCTCCTCCCTCAGACCCAGGGTCCAGGCCCAGCCTCCTCCCTCAGACCCAGGAGTCCAGGCCCAGCCTCCTCCCTCAGACCCAGGAGTCCAGGCCCAGCCTCCTCCCTCAGACCCAGGGTCCAGGCCCAGCCTCCTCCCTCAGACCCAGGGTCCAGGTCCAGCCTCCTCCCTCAGACCCAGGGTCCAGGCCCAGCCTCCTCCCTCAGACCCAGGGTCCAGGCCCAGCCTCCTCCCTCAGACCCAGGAGTCCAGGCCCAGCCTCCTCCCTCAGACACAGGAGTCCAGGCCCAGCCTCCTCCCTCAGACACAGGAGTCCAGGCCCAGCCTCCTCCCTCAGACCCAGGAGTCCAGGCCCTGCCTCCTCCCTCAGACCCAGGAGTCCAGGCCCAGCCCTCCTCCCTCAGACCCAGGAGTTCAGGCCCAGCCTCCTCTCTTAGATCCAGGACTTTGGCTCCTTGATGTCCTGACTTAGTCCCAGGGTGTCCAGACTCTCATTCTTTTCTCTGAGTAAAAAGTCGGCACTCACCAGCTTTGGGAGGTCAACTTCAGCCAAGAGGAGGTCAGGGGCTTCCAACCAAAGGTTCAGGTGAGGCCGTTCTGGGCTGTATGGGAACAATGGCAGACTGAGGGTGACCACCTGGTCTGACAGCCCTGTACCCTCTTCCTCCCTCCCTCCAACTCTGTGTCTCAGCCCTGTCTCTGCATCCCAAGAGACCCAGGATGGTCATCAGCCCAGGTATTCATGAAGGCTCACCCCTCAAGGGTCCCCAGCTCCTGGATCCGAGGACGTTGCTGGGAACGGATGTTCTGCTGCGAGATGGAGCCCAGGAAAGGCCGGTACTTCAGCATGCGCCATTCTGAGGGTTGCAGAGGGGGAGGTCGCTGAAGTGGGGTTCCCTCAGGCGGTGCCTCCCAGTCCACAGAGGCTAGGCCACCTTGCAATCTTGACTTTAGGAGGTCCTAACTACCTTAGCCCCACCCTTCCTGAGGAACACACCTAGACACCACCACCACACCCACCCCCCACCCCCAGCAGACTCCTGACCCCGCCCCTTCTCAGCCCCACCTGAGAAGCTGGTGGAGGAAATCGCTGGCACACTGGACTCACCTCTCCTGGTGTGCCATCCAGGCCGTTCCCACTGCCCTCTGGCCTCTCACCTGGGTTTAGCTTTAAACCATACTTGTCCTCAAGGCCCTCCTTGGCAATGGTGACCACCAGCTCCCGCAAGAAATCGCTGTTCTAAGGTGAGACAAACAAGAGACAGGATGGTGGGACAGGGTTGGGGGAAGCACCCTCCCGGGCCTTGTCCATTACATGCACCCCACCTGAATCCTCAGGTAGAAGTTGCTGTTGATGGCAACATCATAGGCAGTACAGCCCTGGCCTTCTGTGGAAAGAAAGAAGGAATGAGGACTCTAACATCCATAAGGAGAACTTACCCAAGGACCAGACCCAAGACACGGGAAGTGAGACCAGCACACACTACTTCCCAGGCAACTCAGACCAGGTCCTTCTTGGCTTCCAGGCTCAACTCCAGGTTGATGCCCATATCCCCAAGACAGACCCTGATCCTCTCCAGTGGCCCCAAGAACCACCTCCCTCTATCCTGCCCACCTCTAGAAAAGCTCATGTCTGCTCTAGAGAACCCTGACTGTCCACACTTCCAGTCTCTCCTAATTGTTGCCCGTCAGTCTAATCACTGTATCCCCAGGCATGGCCCTTGTCAATTTTCCATGTAGCTCAGCGTGGCCTCTAGCTTTCAACAATTCTGCCTCAGCATCCTAAGAGCCAATACTATAAGAGTGAGCCACCATGCCCAGCTTACTAGTTGTCTCTGCTTAAGACCCTCTTCAAATCTTTCCTGAGACAGGTTTCTCTGTCTGCCCTACTGTCCTGGAACTTGCTCTGTAGACCAGGCTGACCTCGAACTCACAGAGATCTGTCTGCCTGTGCTACCTAGTGCTGGGATAAAGGCATGCACCACCACTGCCCAGTTAACTCTTCAAATCTTATATCAGACTAGTATTGTTCCAGGCAGCCTTCTCTGAAGGCTCCTTAACCTCAGTGAAGAGCCCCAGGGCATGTTCCCTGCAGCCCTGGGTCAATCCGCTCTGGTTCCCAACCCTGACTGGAAGCTCCTGAGAATCGCAGGATGGTGAGGGAAGAGACTCGGCGTCTTCTAAGGGTACTGACTTGCATCCAGCTCAGCATGTGGCTCTCCCAGGCTCATGGGGATTCGGAAGCCAGCTTGGTCCTCCTCCAGCATCTGAAGCAGCTCGTCCTCAGTCACGTCCACCGGGGGAGGGATGGAGGGAGAGTGGCAGATGTTGATGAAAACCTTTCCTTCCGAGGAGTTGGTCTTTACGCAGAAACCTGCACAAGTGGGCTTATCTCGGCCATCTGTCCCTAGGCAGTCTCCTTCTCACCCCCACACTCACCCTCTCCCTTTTTTGAGACAAGGTCTCTCACTCTGTACCGAGGCTGGCCCAGACTTGGGATACTCCTGCCTCCTGAGATTACACGCCCTCACCACCACACCCAGTTCTCCATTTTAATTTTTATTACATGCACTTATTCTGTGTGTGTATATGTGTGGGTGTGTGCACGCATGTGCATTCATGCCGTAGCTGTTGTGTGATGTCAGAGAACAACATTCAGGAGTCAGTTGTTTCAGGGCACCAGGCTGAGTGCAAGGCCCTTGACTTGCTCAGCCACCTTGCTGGCCTTCCTTTCACTCTCTGGCTCTGTCTTCTTTGTTCCCCTCTGCCTCCCTCAGGCCCCTGACATTTTCTACTTTCTTTCTCCATCCCACCTCCCATTCTGCTGTCTGTGGTCCAGTATTTGTGATCCTCCTGCCTGTGCATTCACATAACTACTTCTAGGCCTTTGTATGCAGTTATGATCTCTTTACTTCGTCCTGTGCCCCCTGCTCCTAGTTTCTACTGACCTCTCTCAGGGTCTCCCATCCTTGCTCTGGGATACTCTACATCTCTCTCTCTATGTGTACACACACACAGACACACACAGACACATACAAACACATATACATACATGTGTATATACATCTATAAGTATAAAAACATTCACATATATGTTCCTATATATCTATATCTATTTCTCACCAGGCTGGGGCCGGATCTGTGTAGATTCTGACCTGTCCGCCTGGGCTTGCTGGAGCTCTTTGGAAGCCTGTGAGGGAAAAAAAAAGCAATCCTCCATGATACTTCTGTCCTGTCAAAACCCTCATGTGTTTCCCAAATGTTTATCTATGATGGCTAGGAGCACCTCATCTGTGATGGCTAGGAGCACAGGTTTTTTACTAATATTATATTATTTTTTTGTTTTTTGAATCAGGGTTTCTCTGTGTAGCCCTGGTTGTTCTGGAACTCACTCTGTAGACCAGGCTGTTCTCGAACTCATAGATATCTGTCTGCCTGTGTATCCCCAGTGCAGGAATTAAAGGCGTGCAGCACCACCACCCGGCTCACTTGTTATATTATACAGTCTAGGCTCCCTTTTCTTTTTACAGGACTCCCAAGATCATCCCAACTTCATTTCTTTTAAAGTCTAGTAAAGTTTGAGCTAAACAACTACATTTCCCATAGGCCTCCTTGCTACCGCAAGGCATTCTGGGAACTGATGCACCATCTCTGAGCGCCAGTGTATAAATATTTAAACACCCAGATTCCCAAAAGTCCAGTCAGGCCGCACCTGCAGTAGCAGCTCCTGAAACCGCACGGTCTCATCACCCATCGACTCTGCATCGCTTAGCTCTGGTGCCAGAAGCTTCGACTCCGCCATGGCCCTGGAAAAAAGTCCTAGGCGTTCAAAACGTTGAGAACTTTTCCCGGACAAACGAAGCCAGTTTATTGCAGGCCCTCGGTCGATTCTTAATACACCGCACTCTACCCAGAACTCGAAGATCTGTGCTGGTAATGGTCTATGGTTCCATGCGATGAAGGCACTGTCCTCAGTGTGTTGGGTCTCTTGATCGGTCCTGTTTGGCCGATGCGTAAATGAAAGACATACTTCCGGCCTCTGTAACCAAGGAACTGAAGCAGCCACCCTTCCGACAACAAAAAGCCCTATCATTCAAGCAGGCTCCGCGCCGACCATTTGTATTAGAAAACTGAAGTCACGCCCCCTTAACCAGCCAATCAAAAGTAAGGCCTGAGGCGGCCTGTGAAAAGATATACTTCCTGAATCAATAAAACCTACATTTCCACCCTTCGCTAACAACTGAGGGCGGTTCAGTGCAGAAAAAGGACTGTCACTCTGAAAATTTAGTATCTCTGTATGTGGCTCTTGTCTATCATGCGTTAGGCTCTGGGTCCGATCCCACCCAACACACACACCCTTAATTTCAATACTATTAACTACCCTTTTTGAGCAAAATGAAGATTTTTGTTTATAAAAAAAATTCATGGGGAGGAGAAGCTGGAGAGATGATTCAGTGTTTGAGAGTCTACTGGTTTTCCGAAAGACCAGAGTTTGATTCCAAACACCCACATGGTGACTCCAGGTCTAGGGGATCGAACGCCCTCTTCTGGCCTCCTGGGGGTACTCCATGTATGTGATACACAAGACCTGCAGGCAGGCAAAATACCCATGCACGTAAAAAAAAAAAAAAAAAGCAAATCTTTGCTTACTTTAAAGAAAATATTAGTGCTGGAGAGATAACTCAGTGGTTAAGAACACATGTTGCTTTCGGAAAGGACAAGTTCAGTTCCTAACACACACATGGTGGTTCACAACAGCCTATAACTCCGGCCCCAGTGGGTTTTCGAGACAGGATTCACTGTGTAGCCCTGGCTGTCCTGGAACTCGCTCTGTAGACCAGGCTGGCCTCGAACCCAGGGATCCGCCAGTCTGTGTCTCCCAAGTGCTGGATCAAAGGCCTGCGCTGCCACTGCCCAGCGACTCCTGTCCTTTCAAGGACACCCAGGGCTACACAGAGAAACCTATCTCTAAAAACAAACAAATAAAAGAATTGCTTTTCAGCTATCCCTGAGACCCAGTGACAGCTCTTGTTCCCTAGTGGACTCTTGCTCCCTAGAGGACCATCTGCCTCCAGTTATTTCCTTCTAGCCCCACCTCCAATTATTTTTTTAAGGTGGGAAAACATCAAGAACATTTTTCTTTTCTGCCGGGTTCGGCGGCGCGTGCTGTTAATCCCAGCACTCAGGAGGCAGAGCTAGGCAGATCTTTTTGAATTTAAGGCAGTCTGTTCTACGTAGTAAATTCCAGGACAGCCAGAGCTACATAGTGAGACGCTGTCTCAACAAAACAAAACAAGTTTTTTCTTTTTCTTTTCTCTTTTTCTTGGTTTTTCGAGACAGGGTTTCTCTGTAGTTTTGGAGCCTGTCCTGGAACTCACAGTGTAGACCTGGCTGGCCTCGAACCCACAGAGTTCCACCTGCCTCTGCCTCCCGAGTGCTGGGATTAATGGTGTGCGCCACCACCGTCCGGCCAATTTATTTTTTCTAAAGAGTCAAAATGACAATATGCTGTCCTTCCAAAGCTGGAGCACTTCTGTTAACGCGGAGACCGCCGCCCAGCCCACGTTGCTGTTACCCACGAAACTACATTTCCCAGCGTCCGACTATGGGAGCCATGGTGTGGCTCTAAAGGGGTGGGACACGCCCTAGAGCTCGCGCCCCGCCCTAGCCTGTGGGCCCCGCCCCTTTACTGGAGTGGGCGGTGCCGCCCTTCGGACCTCCACGTTCCCAAGGTCCGTCGCCAGGCAGTCCTTCGCGGAAGGCTTTCGGCGAGCGATGGCGGCAACGCGTGTCCGACCCTGCGCCCGCGAGATTTTCACGACACTGGAGTACGGACCGGTGCCGGAGAGCCACGCATGCGCACTGGTGAGAGCTTGCCCGGCGGCGGCCGTCTACTCCCTAGCTCAGGCTCACGGGCCGCATTTGGCGCGCGGAATCCCGTCGTCCTCTGCGGCATTCTCGGAAGCTCCGCCCCCCACCTCGCGTTATTCCCGCCGCGGGTCTCGTGGACGGGCTTGCATGCCGCATGCCGCTGTGGCGTTTCCTCCGAACCCTTGGCGGGGGGGTCACTACGGCCCGGTATCTCGCGCGGTGAGACCTCACACCTTCCCTCACCGTGGTTCCTTGGAGACTCACGGGAACGCTCAGAACCCCAAGTTCGTTAGAACTTCCTGTGAACGCCTGCCTCTATCAGAATATCCTTACGTTACTCCGTGAACTCCCAATCACCCTTCAGTTTAGTGGGTTTCTTTTAGAGATTTTCATATTCATAATCCTTAAGAACCTCATGATACTGGACTTCTTAGGGCTCTTGTAACACTTCAGGGTCTTCCAGAACCCACTTGGCTTCCTGGTGGAATTAAGTAGGGTGCCTGGGATTTTTTTTGCTCCTGGTCCCACAAATTTTTCCAGCGTCCAGGCAGGTAGATGGATATTAAGGAGGTTGGAGAGATAACCATCACTAACAGATGGGCTCCAGCTTTGGAAGGACTGCATTATAACACTCAGGTTTAAGAAGAGTGTTAATCCCAAAGATTAGAGGAGAAAGACCACCGACCTAAATCATCATGGCAAAATTAATTAAAGCAAGCTTTTTTATTTCTATCCTAAGGCAGGGTTCAAGAGGCCAGCCTTGGATGTGAGGAAGATAAGGTTTTTATATTTTAGATTTCCAAATGAAGAATTCGGAAGGCAACATAGTCTTTGAGGTTTCAGGAGCAGAACATAAACTCAGCAGATTAGTCAGAAGGACCTTGCTGAGACAGACAGGACTGCAAGGAGGTTGTAACAAGGTAGTCCTAACCTCTTGAAACGAAGACAGTCTTGTAAGATGGCTACAACTTTTTGAAACAAAGGCATGGTTGCCGGTTCCTGTAGCAGGCAGTACAGAACTATTTGTAGTTAATTTAAGGTTCCAGGTTGGGCATAGCCCAATCAATCCCTGAGAAACAGGTTTACTCGAAAATAGGAATGAATGAGCCAGCCTTTACTGTAGGATGGTTCCAAGCCTAAGATTGAGGCAGGCTGCTTCATGACGAGGTGCAGGGAGGTGACACCAAGTGCTGGTTAAGAGGGCAGTAGCCTAACTCTGATAGCTGGCTTTAGGGCTGGTCAGCCATTCCTGCATGGAGAGTCCAGGATGGGACAGACACGGAGCTCTGGCAACAGGGAGATCGACTCTGTCACAGGAGTCTAGTGTTGTGACGTGGAGACCGACTCTGTCCCGAGGAGTCTAGTATTGTGATGTGATCAATCGACTCTGTCACAGGAGTCTAGTGTTGTGATGTGGTGATCAATCGACTCTGTCCCGAGGAGTCTAGTGTTGTGACGTGGAGACCGACTCTGTCACAGGAGTGTAGTGTTGGTGACGTGGAAACCGACTCTGTCACGAGGGAGAGCCTAGTGTTGGTGATGTGGAGACCCACTCTGTCACCAGGAGTCTAGTGTTGGTCACGTGGAGGCCCTCTGTCACAGGGGGAGTCTAGTGTTGTGATGTGGAGACCGACTCTGTCACGAGGAGTCTAGTGTTGTGATGTGGAGACCCACTCTGTCGTGAGGGGAGTCTAGTGTTGTGATGTGGAGACCCACTCTGTCGTGAGGGGAGTCTAGTGTTGTGATGTGGAGACCGACTCTGTCACGAGGAGCCTAGTGTTGATGACGTGGAGACCGACTCTGTCACGAGGAGTCTAGTGTTGTGATGTGGAGACCCACTCTGTCGTGAGGGGAGTCTAGTGTTGCTTGACCTTTGGGCAGCTTCTCGACAAACAATTGTAGTGGAGATACCAACCAGAGAAATGCCAGCGTAAAAAGATTCTGCGCTAGGAGTAACTAGAAATACAGATGCTGGTGAGAGGATTGGGCAATCCAGAGAATAGCCACAGATGGAGGCTACTTAGTGGTAGAATGCCTGGAAATAGCAGTAGCAGGTCAAAGGCTGAGGTGGATGGATAGATGAGTTGTGCTAAGCATGATTTCACTTAATCCGTAGAACAACAGAGAGGGGGTTATTCTTGTTATTTTAGTGACAGAACCCAAGGTTGATGAGCTGAGTCATTTTGCCCATAGTCCACACAGCTTGAAGGAGTTTTGACATAGTGGCACACACCAGTAACCCCAGCATTTGGAAGGCAAGGCAGGAGATTTATGAGTTCCAAGACAGTCTCATAAAATGAGAGAAAGAGCTGGTCCTGTCACCATGCTTTGGACTCTGAACCTATCAGTTCACGTTCTCGTCCATGTGTGTCTGTCTGTCTCCTCCCTGTCCCCTTCCCCCTCCCATCCTCCCCATTTACTCTAGCAGAAGTCTCAAGTTTACAGTCTGAGCAACTCAACTAAGCAAACATGTTTTCCTTGGCTTGAGCTTTGTTTTTGGAAATGTCAATTATTGTACAATTAATTCCATCTAAACATCCTGGATTCTAATTTCTCTCCAAAATAAAATTCCAAAGTTTGGCAACTTTTTGGCTCTAGTTCCCTGACAGAACTCATCTGGACCCAATTGTCTTGGCTTCTTTGGAGACATTTTCAGTTCCCTGTGTCCAGCAGACGCTCCTCTCCCACTCCTGTGGCCTGCCAGAACCCTGTGGACATTCTTGTGGGATTTGTTTTTCCCTTTGAAGGGAAGTTTTCCATCTTTTACATAGCAGTCACTGTTAGAAACTCCCATGCACTCATCACTCAGCTTCAGCAGTTAGCTGGCTGCCCAGTGCTCCCTCTGCTTCTCTCTTCTCCAGAGTGCTGTAAACAAATGCTGCCTTCCCAACAGATAAGGCTTTGCTACCCAGTAACCCTGTTATTCAGTCTCATAGCATTAACTGTCATTCATTATACTTAATTCCTAGCTCACGTTCCCTTGCTCCACTTCCCAATGGCTCTATCCCTATGCACACTTCAATTTAGGACTTTTGGGTGACAGTTTTTCTTTTTAAAAGATTTTTATCTGTATATTTTTGTTCTTGTTTTGCTTTTTCGTCCTTCCTGACTGTCCTGGGACTCACTGTGTAGTCCCACTGGCCTTTAAATCATGGTGATCCTCCTGCTTCACCATCCAAGTTATAGACATATGCTGCCACACCAAGCCCATTTTGCTTAAAAAAAAAAAAAAAGAAAAAGGAAAAAAAAAGTAAAAATGACAAGCCCAGTTGTCAAGATAAGGGAAAAGCAACAGAAAGTGGGAAGTAGATGTTGGATTTAATAACCTCAGAAATGTAAGCAGGAAGAGAAAGCAGCATGAAGCATGCATGGAGAGTAAGACACAGTAAAGGCCACAGAAATAACTGACGAGGTGCTGTTGGGGGGTTAACCTATATTGTTTCATTCCCTTATCAGCAGGTTTGGGGATGTTTTAGCAGAGGCAGAGTGTTAGAAAACCCTGGCTAAGTCTGGTAGTGGTGAACACCTTTGATCCCAGCACTCAGGAGGCAGAGGCAGGCAGATATCTGAGTTAGATGCCAGCCTGGTCTACAGTGCGATTTCCAGGACGTTAGGGCTACACAGAAACCCCGTCTCAAAAAATAATAACTAATAATAATAATAAATAAATAAGCCCCTGGCTAAGGTTCTATGCTAGAGGACTAGAGAGATGGCTCAGTTAGCAGAATGCTTGTTGCACAAGAGTGAGGACCTGCGTTCAAATCCCATGCACACAAGTCAAAATCCAGTGCACCAAGACATGGTGGTGCACAGCTTTAACCGCAGCACCTGGGAGGCAGAGACAGATGGATTGCTTCTGAGTTCAAGACCAGCCTAGTCTACAGAGTGAGTTCTAGTCCAGCCAAAGCTGCAGAGGGAGACTTTGTCTCAAACAAAACAACGTAAAAAGCAGTACAGCAACACGCATATAATTTCTTTGTGAAAGAGGCAGGGGCAAGAAGATCCTTGGGCCGGCTGGCCAGCTAATTGCTAATTGAAACTGAGCTTCAGGTTCAGTGAGAGACCTTCTCTGACAAAAGACAGAGGGGCTGGACAAATGATTCAGCAGTCAAGAGAACTCGCTGCTCCTGTGACCAGGCACATGGTAACTCACAGCTGTAACTCCAGTTCCAGAGGCAGTGCCCTGTATTCTGACCTCTGTGGGCACTTCATACGTGTAATGCACTCACATACATGCATGAAAAACATACATACAAAAATGAATCAATAATGAGTCTTTAAAAAAAACAAGCTAGAGAGCAATTGAGGAAGACACCCAACATCAGACTTTGGCCTTCACATACAGTGTGCACACACACAAAATAACAATTACATGGTAGCTAAGTACCAGAGCTATGGCTGAAAGCCTGTGCAGCCAGTACTCGTCAAGCCTCAGGCACAGACTCCACAGCCTGGTCTCCTGCTCTCCCAGCGGTGGTGGCTGAGATGCATAGGAGCAGGATTGCAGGCGTGGATGTCCTTGGCTGGCTTAGCAGCCCACGTGACACAGAGAAGCGCGGGTAATATTTCTTGCAAAATGCTGGCTGGGGACATGGTGTCCTAGACACCAGGTGTCCTGGACCAGTGTGAAGTTAACAGAGCTGAGTGCTGGAATTAAGTTGAGCAGTAGAGCCTTTGCCTAATATGCTCAAGGCCCTGGGTTCCATCCCCAGCACCAAAAACCAAGCAAACACTACTGTGCGTTTCCAAACTTGGTCATTTCTCTATGGAAGGAAATGTTTTATTAATTATTTTTCTTTGAACATTTTCTATTTAACCTAGGTATAGTAGTGCACACAGGAGATGGAAACAGGAGGTTCAGGAGTTCATTCATGGCACCAGTGAGTTTAGACTACCCTGTCTAAAAAAGAGAAACAGGAAAAAAAAAAAAAAAGAGTCCTAGATCTTGCTATGTAACCCAGACTGGCCTGAGTACTGGGGCTATATAGAGTATAGCTGCAGTATTGGCTAACATGAGTTTCAGATGTTTTAATCATAGTAATAATAATAATAATGAACTAGAAGTATAATTTGGTAGCGCATAGGTCCCTGAGTTCAATCACCAGCATAAAGCAAACAAAAAACAGAAGGAAAAGAATCAGCTGAGGGCAAAAGAATACAAATATCTCCTCAAGGAGAACTCTGGCTAAGCACTGAGCTGTCGCAGCTGCCTCAGGCCCTTCTCCAAACTCTTTTCTTCCTCCAGGCCTGGCTGGATACTCACAACCGCCTCTTGGGCCACTATATCAATGGGATGTGGCTGAAGCCAGAACACAGGAATCCAGTGCCTTGCCAGGATCCTATCACAGGTTTTTGATGAACCCTGTCATTCGGGAAGGACAAAGGCCTCTCGCAGAGTTGCAGCCACACACATACCCAGCAACCTGTACTCAAGCTCCTGAGAGCAAGAGCAGCCATTGATGGTGGTCGTGGGAATAAGGGTTCTCATCTCTCCTAGTGACAGTCTCACTAATTGTAGTTCCTAATGCACCCCTAAAAAAGCTCTTTGAAGTCCCTCTCTGTTAAATTTCCTTCCTCAAGCAAATTGTGGTGGCTCATACCTCTAGTTTGGGCAATCCAGAAGCTAAAGCAGGAAGACCATGTGTTTGAAGCCAGCCTGAACTATAGAGTGAGTTCCAGACCAGCCTTGGCTTCATAGTGAGGCACTTAAAAAAAAGAAGAAGAAGAAAAAGAAGGCAGCTCTGTGGTTAAGTGTTAATGATCTTTCAGAAGACCCAGGGTCACGTCAGGCAGCTCACAACCACCTGCAACTCCAGCTCCAGGTGATCCTATGCCATCTCCTGGTCTCTAGGAGAACCTGCACTAAAGTGCTCACACCACACAGACACACATAATTCAAAATAAATTTAAAAGGCTGAGTGGCAGTAACACATACCTTTAATCCTAGTACTCCAGATACAGAGGTAGGCAGATCTCTGAGTTTAAGGCCAGCCTGTTTTACAGAGTGAGTTCCAAGACAGCCAATGCTACACAAAGAAACCCTGTCTCAAAAAGATAAATAAATAATAAATTTAAAAGACACAGTAAGAGAGGGACTAGAGATATGGCCCAGTGGCTAAGAACATTGACTGCTTCTGTCGAAGGACCTGGGTTCAGTTCTCAGCATCTACATGGTGACTCACAACCATCAGTAACTCTGGTTCCAGAGGATCTGACACCTGACCCCTATGGGCACTGCATATATTATGTACATACACACGTGCAGGCAAAGCACTCATACACATAATAAATCCAAATAAATAAATGAACACTTAAAACTCCAATGAAAAGGGAAGAAGGAAAAGAAAGTTGGTTCCTGGCCTCTGGGACGCGGTGAGCGCAGTGACCAGGGAGTGGCTGGAGAAGGAAGGGCTGACCTCTCGGCCTCACTGATCACCACGGGCTTCCCAATCCGTCCCCCACTGATTCGCAGGAGAAACCCTGGCCAGCTGCCTGCAAGCACAGGCTGAGGACGTCGCTGCAGCTGTGGATGCAGCAAGGACAGCCTTTCAGACCTGGAGCCAACTGCCTGGAGCTACTCGAGCCGAACACCTAACCCGGTGAGGGAACCAGGGACTCCATCTCCAGAGAGCCTTTTGTTTTAATGGCTCGTGTTTCCCGCATGCACGTGGGGCTTTAGTGGCCAGAATAGCTGTTGTTTCTCACGGTTCACAGTGTCACATCGTAGGGGCTTGGTTTCTCAGCGCTCCATCAGAATCCAAGCTCCCTGCTTCCCATCACACTTTAGGGACTGCTATAAAGATCCCATTTCCCATAATGCAATTGGATCAGAGACTCAGGTTCAAGTTCCCAGTATCTTTGGGACTGGTTGATAATTGGGGACCAGGACCATTCTATAGTTCCTCCCCTCCCCCAGAGTTTTGAAACTCCCCTAGTTTACATTTCCTATACAGCTTTGGTACCTGCTATCCCTGATAAATTATGGCTCTGCCCTTATATTTTCCAAAGGTTGGCCAAGATTATCCAGAAGCACCAGCAACTGCTGTGGACTCTGGAGTCCCTGGTCACTGGGCGGGCTGTTCGAGAAGTTCGCGATGGAGATGTCCCACTGGCCCAGCAACTGCTGCAGTACCATGCAGTCCAGGCCCATGCCCAGGAGAAGGCACTGGCAGGCTGGGAGCCTATGGGTGAGAACTTGTAGACCCCAGAGCCCTCCCGATCCAGTAAACCAACCTGTCCATCCCTCATTATGGATTTTTTGCAGGAGTCATTGGCCTCATCCTGCCAACTTCTTTCTGTTTCCTGGACATGATGTGGCGAGTCTGCCCTGCTCTGGCTATGGGTAGGTGGGGGCTGTGTCCTCCCCATCCCCTTTTCTGAGGGAGGAGGGCTGACACCTGGACCCTGACTGTGCGAGAAGAAAGAGCCAGAGACTGGGCTGCAGGATTCCTCAGTTGTTTTCCTTCCCCAGGCTGTACTGTGGTGGTCCTTGTGCCCCCAGCCTTCCCGACACCGCTCCTCCTGGCTCAGCTGGCAGGGGAGCTCGGCTCTTTCCCAGGGATCCTCAATGTGGTATGTGGCCCTGCCTCACTAGGGCCTGTTCTGGCCTCCCAACCTGGAGTCCAGAAGGTGGCCTTCTGCGGAGCTGTGGAGGTATCTAAAGGGCTGGGAGTGGGCTGGGCATGGCAGAGGGCCAAGAGGCTCCTGCCGCAACTGAAACCCGTGGGCCTCCCTCAGGAAGGACGCGCCCTTCGACGGAGCCTAGCAGGCAAGGGTCCCCAACTGGGCCTGGCCCTTGGCACAGAGTCCCTGTTGCTGCTGCTGGACTCAGCAGATGTGGACTCGGCTGTGGAAGGTGTGGTGGATGCCATCTGGTCAGACCGCAGCCTGGTGAGACCTGTGTGCTCGTCCTCAGATCCAGGGATCCGCCATATCGCTCCAAATACTTGGAGTGTTCACTCCCAACTTGTTTTACTTTCCGCTCTTTGGACCTTTGTATTATTTAAATCAGGGACTTATGTAGCCCAAGCTGGCTTCCAACTCATTATGTAGTCCCGCCTAGCCTTGAACTTCTAATCCTCCTGGGATTACCCGTTGTGCCATCAACTTTGTACACTGCACCCCTTGTCTACGGCTGCTCCTCCGTCCCTAAGGCCCAGCCTCTGTGGGAGCCTGTTCTCCCTACATTGCCCCTGACTTTGCTTGCTTCTGATGTACTTTTTCCAACAGGGGGGCCTCAGGCTCCTCATCCAGGAATCTGTATGGGATGAAACTTTAAAACGACTCCAGGCTAGGATGGCAAAGCTACGGAGTAGACGAGGACTGGATGGGGCTGTAGACATGGGGGCTCGAGGAACTGCTGCCCGAGACCTGGCCCAGAGCTTTGTGGATGAAGCCCAAAGCCAGGGTGGACAGGTAAGCCTCGATCACAAAATGGAGTCTTAGAGCTTGGCTACCTATCCCTGTTTGAGAGTCAGAAACTGCTGCTTCCGGACAAGCCCAAAACCCCTGAGTTTGAGAGAGAGCTAAGGCCTAGACTCCTGAGTCTGAGGAGGGAGACTGGAGCCTGGATACCTAAGTTCAGAGAGAAGAGCTAAAGCCTGGAGGTTTAGGGAGGAGGGTCGATGTACAGTCAGGTCTAGGGAGGACAGGCATCTGTATCTGTATCTTTCTCCTCCTTCCCAGGTATTCCAGGCTGGTGATGTACCCTCCAATAGCCCATTCTTCTCTCCATCCTTAGTTTCTGGCCTGCCTCCAGCTGCCCCATGTGCCCAGGCTGAGGTGAGACCTCTGAGATTGTAGATATCTTTCCCTGCCCTTCTGTTCTGAGTTACTCATGGGCAACACTATACCTTAGGATGATTCTGAGTTACCCTGTGACCTGGGGCTGTGAACACACTAGACCTTGACTAGACTGCTCCCCAAATGGGTGAAGTATTAACAGGAGGGGCTTGTTCCCAGCGAAGCCCCTGATACCCCTTCTAGGTTCCGTGGCCTGTGGTTGTGACTTCCCCTTTCCGCACAGCCAAGGAGGCACTAGCCCTAGCCAATGGAACACCTCGGGGAGGCAGTGCCAGTGTGTGGAGTGAGAGGCTAGGGCAGGCCCTGGAGCTGGCCTACGGGTAAGTCGGTGCTTTCCCCCTTTGCCACTGCCCTATCCCCCCTCAGGTATCTCCCTCTCCTCTGCCCCAGCTTCCTGTCCCCTGCCCCTCCCACCCCCTGGTGTCTTTACCTGCCTCACAGGCTCAAGATGGGCACCGTGTGGATCAATGCCCACGGCCTCCGAGACCCCGCTGTGCCCATAGGCGGCTGCAAAGAGAGCGGATCTTCCTGGCATGGGGGCCCAGATGTGAGTGCTCACCTTTCGCATTTGTATCTCTGGACACCCTTGAGTCTCCTTGTGACCATGCATCTCTCACAGGGTCTGTTCGAGTATCTGTGGCCCTTGGGGACACCTTCCTTGGAGCCCTTCCTTTGCGAGAGTCTCAACTATGACACATTTGGCCTTGCTGTGCCCTCCAAACTGCCGTCAGAGCCAGAAACAGAGCCCAGGTGAGCTGTTGCAGACCTGGTAGTCTAAGGGTGAGGGTGAAGAAGCTGGAGAGGGCACTTAGGGTCTCCAGTTCTGAGTGTAGCTTTCTGGGTCTTAGGACCTCATAGTCCTAACCTTAGGTCTGGAGAATCTCAGGTCTACTTAATGGTTTGAGCTTTCCCAGAAGCAAGAATCTAGGGGTACCTTGATGCACATAGGAATTTGAGTGTCCTAGAGGCTCGTTACAGTAAGAGTTTTGGATGGATGACCACAGAAGCTCATGGGATAGGAATTCAGAATCCTCCAGAGGTTCATGAGAATAAAAATTTGAGTCCAAAAGGTTCATGGGAACTGAAATGATCCAGCCAATATAATGGAGCATGGGATCTAAGTGGACCCAACACCTCCTACCCCTCACTCTGTGCAGCCCAGCACTTGCCTATGGGCTGTTCATTGGAGGCCGTTTCCAGGCTCCTGGGGCCCGGCGCTCCAGGCCTGTCCAGGATTCTTCAGGCAAACTCTATAGCTGTGTGGCTGAGGGTGGAGCCAAGGACGTCCAAGGTGCTGTAGAAGCTGCTCACCAGGCTGCCCCTGGGTAAGAGGGTCCAACAGAAGCCCAGAGGTCAGGGCTCCTGGGATGGGAGCCCTGGGTGGGCTGTGGATAAAGGTGGCTGTCTGGGAATAGCTGGGGCCAGGCTATACCCCTTCCATATCTTGCATTGTTTGCCCACAGCTGGGGGGCCCAGTCTCCAGGGGCCCGAGCAGTCCTGCTGTGTGCCCTGGCGGCTGCACTAGAGCGTAAGAAGCCAGTCTTGGCCTCCCAGCTGGAGAGTCACGGAGCAGCGCCTGTGGTCGCCAAGACTGAAGTAGAGCTGAGTGTGAGGCGACTCCAGATCTGGAGCACGCGGGTTCAGGACCAAGGCCAGACACTACAGGTCAGACAGTGAGCAAGTGGCCCCAGAAATTCTAGAAAATACAACTAACCTTGATGAGAGGCGCAACAGATCAGTGCTTGGCTAAGAACCCAGAGGGCTCAGACAGGGCAGGAGGGGAAGGTTACATACAATACTTACAGGAAAGCAGGGTGTTCGTGAGTATACACATTGTCAGAACTTCTCAGGTTATGCCATTTAACATCTGTGGAATGTAGGCTCGCTTATATACAAGAAGACTTTTGTAAACATGCAAGTAGTGCAGGCCTGGAATCTCAGCATTTGGAAGATAGAGGCAGACAGATAGATCATCCTTGGCCACATAGTGAAATTCTTTGTCAACGGGGGTGGGGGGGGGGGTGCAGGGCTGGAGAGATGACTCAGCCATTAAGAACACTGGTTGTTCTTCCAGAGGACCCAGGTTCAATTCCCAGCACCCACATGGCAGCTCACGACTGTCTGTAACCCTAGTTCCAGGGTACCTGACACCCTCCTACAGACATGCATGCAGGCAAAACACCAGGTACATTAAAACAAAATCCTTTGGCTCATTCATTTCAAAAGAGAGAGAGATGGGGCCACAGTTAAGAGCTCTTCCTGCTCTTACAGAGAGCATGGGTTTGATTTCAGCACCCAAATCGTGATGCCCACAGCCTCCTGTGACTACCTAGCTCCAGGGGAATTTTACTCCCCTTCCAACACTCACATAACATGCACATAACTGTGTCTCCCCACCTCCCCCCCACACATAGACACATAACTCAATAAATCAAGCCAGTACTCGGGAGGCAGAGGCAGACAGATGTTCCAGTTCAAGATCAGTAGGCTGTACAGAGAAACCCTGTCTCAAAATGTCAAAATAATTTAAGTAAATAATACATAAATCAAGCAGAAGGGGGTTGCGCCCTTGTTTGTTTATTTGTTTTATTTTTCGAGACAGGGCTTCTCTGTGTTGCCCTGGGTGTCCTGAAACTCACAATGTTGGTTTTATTTTGTTTTGTTTTGTTTTTGTTTCCAAGACAGGATTTCTCTGTAGCTTTGGAACCTGTCCTGAAACTAGCTCTTGTAGACCAGACTGGCCTCAAACTCATAGAGATCCACCTGCCTCTGCCTCCTGAGTGCTGGCATGTGCCAGCATGTGCCACCACCACCCAGCCTGAAACTTACTCTGTAGACCAGGTTGACCTCAAACTCAGAGATCCTCCTGCCTCTTAAATGCTGGGGTTAAAGGTGTGTGCCACCCCCACCCACCCACCCAGTGCACATTTTTAGTCCCAGCACTCAGGAGGCAGAGGCAAGATCTCTGAGTGCAAGGCCAGACTGTTCTACAGAGGGAGACCTATCTCAAAACAAAACAGAAAACAAACCAGACACAGATAAGGATTAGAGTTCAATGGTAGAATACTTGCCTAGCCCTAGCATGCTTGGAACCCTCTACAGTACCACAAAACACACTGAAAAATCTCAGCTACTCCATAGACTGAGGCAGGAGCATGGCAAATTGAAGGCAAGATACAGAGGCCCAGAGAGGTTTAACTCATTCAGATCCATATAGCCAACAAGTGGCCACTGAACTCCACTTTGGGAAAAACTCCAGGGTTTTTCCCTAAACCAGCACCCCCTAGACACTTTTTTGGAGTTGCTCTGAAGATAAGAACATGTCATATGTGGAGAAGGGAGAAGGGGGCAGGCAATGGAGAAGGCTCTGGAAACTTGTCCTTGATGTGGCGTCTGTCCCTGTAGGTAACAGGGTTGAGAGGCCCTGTGCTCCGGCTTCGAGAGCCCCTGGGAGTGCTGGCTGTGGTGTGTCCAGAGGAGTGGCCTCTGCTGGCCTTCGTGTCACTGCTGGCCCCCGCCCTGGCCCGCGGCAACGCTGTGATCTTAGTACCCAGTAGGGCTTGTCCTCTTCCAGCCCTGGAGGTCTGTCAGGTAAAATCCTCTGCCCCCCTCCTGCCTATGGCTGCTCCTAGGTCTTCTGGAGCTCAGCTGGCCTCCTCCGTCCTGGTAGCCATGATAACTTGAGTCTCAGCACCCCGGGGATCCAAGCCTCTATCACCCAAATCCTATTCCCTATAGGAGCTCCTATAGCCACTCCCAGCTGCCCACTCCTCACCTGCCCTATTGCTGCTCGACCCCTGGGCATCTTACTCTCTCACATCCTAGGATATAGCCACCCTGTTTCCTGCTGGCCTTGTGAACGTACTGACAGGAGATCAGGACCACCTGACCCGCTGCCTGGCCTTCCATCAGGACGTCCAGGCCCTATGGTACTTCGGTTCTGCTCAGGTACTTCAGAGTCCTTGGTGGTGGTGGTGGTTTTTTCAAGACAGGGTTTCTCTGAAGCCCTGACTGTCGTAGAACTCACAATGTGGACCAGTTGGCCTTGAACTCACAGAAATCCACCTGCCTCTGCCTCCTGAGTATTGGGATTAAAGGCATGCGCCACCACTGCCTGAAGGAAGAGGGTCTTCTTCATTAAAGGGCCTAAATGCCTCCCCTGCCCAAAGACATCTTTTTAGAAGACCTATTGCTAAGGACTGCATCCTAGCAATATCCTGAGTCTACCCTCCTAAACCATCTGTTGGTGGAAGGGAAGTCCCCATTGGCAAAAGCCTTGAGCAGGAGCACTAGGGAAGACGGGGATTCCCTGGCTCTACTTCCTCTGCATCTGGAAGGAATGCTGGCTAGGATCCGAATGTCCAGCCTTGTCAGGCACTTAGGTCCTCAGGCACAAGTCCTCGTTGCTAAGGAAGCAGCTGTTCAGCAACTAAGCTACTGGCAGTACTAATCACATGTTTCCCCATCCTAGGGCTCCCAGTTTGTGGAATGGGCCTCTGCAGGAAACCTCAAGTCTGTGTGGGTGAATAGGGGCTTCCCAAGGGCCTGGGATAAGGAGGTCGAGGGGGCAGGACTCGAGCTGAGTCTGCGTGCAGCGCGAACCAAGGCCCTGTGGCTGCCAATGGGGGACTGATGCCTGAAGCTACCCACTCACTCTTGCATGCCCAGAGGTACCAGATGCTTGGAATTTTTCTCTCAAATTTCCCATGGTTTCCAATAAACTGAGTAACTTCTACTGCTCTTGAGAGTGCGGGAACAGTGGCTTCTTCGTGTGTGGCCCAGTAGACAGCCCTGGGGCAACACTGTTTATGGGATGGATAAAGGGAACTCAGCCCCGTCCAGCACTCTGGGTCATGAGGAGTTAGAGGGAAGTCCCTGGAAGGCTCGGGCCCCTTTTATGCTTGGCACCAGACCTGGGTGGGCTGCAGGGCCGCCTCCTTCCCAATAGTCCTCTTTCTGAACTGGAAGATCTGTATCCCAGCACATCCCAAGGGGAATGAGATCTGCCTGTGCCAGCCAGAGCCAGGGGCCATCTGTACTGGGCCAGGTAGTGGGGGCACAGCTGCCAGGCAGGACCTGGCTTCCTGGATCCTAGACTGTGACTAGGTGTTTGCTCTCTCAACAAATCCCCATGGGTTTGGCTGTAGTTAGGCTTGTGCTTTTGTTTGGTTTTTCCCCATCTGGTCATTTTCAGCAAGGCCTCAAGGTATAGCTCAGCAAGTCTGTACATCCGATCCTCATGCCTCAGCCGGAGCCGGGTCACAGACGTGTGCCTCAAGCCTGAGTGCTGGCTTTCGAAGGAAAGCACTAAAGTTGTTTTGAAACAGGGTCTCACTATGGAGTCCTGCCTGACCTGGAACTCTGTGTGTGTGTGTGTGTGTGTGTGTGTGTGTGTGTGTGCATGTGCGCACGTGTACGCACACACAAAAGTCAGGAAATAACTTATGGGCATCAATTCTCCACCCCCATGTTAGTTCAAGGGATCACACCAGGTATTCATGCTTGGCAGTCATAACCAGTATCATTTTATCAGCTGGGCCATCTCACCCCTGGTCTGGAATTCTTGTGAGCCTCCTGATTTGCCTCCCAAGTGCTGGGATTATACATGTGTGTGGACGTGCCCACCCTGTTTTTCCTTAACTTTCTCTGCCAAGCCTTTTTACAGTCATAAAACAAGAAACATGAATAGGTACAGAGTCTCTGAGCTCACCGAGGCTGAATATGATGGCCATAGGAAAGAGAAGTTGGAAGTCTGTCAGGATGGCCTAGGTGTTGCAGTAACCCTGTATCTGGGCTGCAGCCAACTGATTGACTCGCTGCATGCTGTCAAGGCATGCTCGCTTGCTCTCTGTTCCTTTTCTTCTCCTTTCTCTATCATCGTTGCCTGGGGGACCGGGCAGATGGAGGCTATCTTAATCCATTTTTGTTTGTTTCTTTTGTTTTGTTTTTTTGTTTTTTTGAATGGAGCCTGTCCTGGAACTCGCTCTGTTGCAGGATCCACTGGTATAAAGTCAGCTAGGGTCCTGAATTGGGGAGACGCTAAGGCTAAGGAAATATCCGGTGAAAGGAACTGAGACAGAAACACAGGACAGAATCAGGAGGTCTGTAAGGTCGTGTGAGAACCGCCAAACAGCCCAGAGTTTATTCCAGGACAACCTTATAAGCAAAGGCAGAAAATTGCACAGCACAGACAGTCAGTCAGTATCTAAGCATGAGACCATTCTTGTCCTTGAGTGAGCAGCCTCCTCTCTAGCAGGCACTTGCGTCTCAGAAGCAGCCTCACTTTCTATCCTGATGTTCCTGAGGTTTGGTGTCAGCCGTATTCTTTATAGTAGATAGAATATTCTTTTCTCATGGGCTAAACCAGTAGTCTCACAGCCCTCAGGATTATTGTAAAAAGCAGCCAGGTGGTGGTGGTGCATGCCTTTAATCCCAGCACTCAGGAGGCAGAGGCAGGAGAATCTCTGTGAGTTCAAGGCCAGCCTGGTTTACAGAGCTAGTTCCAGGACAGGCTCCAAAGCTAGAGAAACCCTGACTCAAAAAAAAAAAAAAAAAAAAAAAGATTATTGTGAAAAGCAGAGCAGACAAGTGTGAACTCAAATGACTTATAAGTCAGAATCGACTCCAGATGGAAAATGAATCACACATGGACTCCCACACTCTGTAGACAAGGCTGGCCTCAAACTCACAGAGATCCACGCATCACTGCCTCCTGACTGCAGGGATTAAAGGTGTGCACCACCGCCCAGCTGACTGTATGTGTCTTAATTAGGGCTACTTTTGCTATAACACCATGCCCAAAAGCAACTTGGGAGAGAAAGGGTGTATTCAGTTTACACATTCCAAATCAAAGTTCACTGAAGAAAGCCAAGGTAGGAACTGATGCAAGGGCCATGGAAGAGCGCTCACTGCCTTGCTCCGCTTTGCTCAGCCTGCCTTCTGATAGCACCCAGAGCACCAGGCAGGGTTAGCACCCCTCACTGCAGCTTGTGCTCTCCCGCTCACAGGCTTGCCTGCAGCCAGATCTTATGGAGACAGTTTGACAATTGAGTTTCCCTCTGCTCCCATGACTATAGCTTACATTAGGGGATCTCTAGAGTTCCAGGACAGTAAAGGCTACACAGAGAAGCCCAACAAAACCCAGCCAGCACAGTATTTTCTTTATTATGTAAGTGGACATGGGCACATGAGGCCAGAAGAGTGTTGGGTGCCATGGAGCTGCACCCACCGTGGGACTGGACTCAGATCCTGTATGTGATTTTAGTCTTGAGTCATCTTTCCAGTCCCATGTTTTAAGGTTTTCTGAGACAGAGTCTTGCTGGGAGTGGTAAGCACAGACCCTTAATCCCAGAGGCAGGGCAAGAGGGTCCCCTTGAGTTTGAACGCAGCCTTTTCTATCTTGTTCCATGCCAGAGCTACATAGTGTGCGTAGTAAGGGTGTTGTGGGGATTCATTCAGCCAGCAGCCTTTGAGTGCCAGCCTATTAGGATGTGGTCTGAGGTATCAGTGCAGACAAAAAAAAACCATGCTTGCTCTCTCTTAGCTGATGGTCTGGATTCTGTTAGCAGCTTCCAGCGCCCGCAGGGCAAAGGACCACAGCAACTTACTTACCGCGAGTGTCCCCAGTAAATATTTGTTCTCTCTTATTCTGGGTTCTCGTGAACTTCCGTAACTACTACATAAGACTCTCAAAGAGAGAGCTTGACTAACCCTGGCTGAATTGGAACTCACTGCGTAGCCTAAGCTGTTCCAGAACTTACTGTGATCCTCCTGCCTCAGCCTTCAAGTGCTGAAATACCAAGTCCAATGTATTACTCTATTTAAGCTCCAGCTAGAGATGCCAACAATGTGAATGTGCGGTTCAGTTTCCAACACACGAGAAAGTTAAGGCGACACAGCCACAATGCAGGCCCACTCCCCCACATCCATTCCCAAGCCTGACGGCCTTCACCATGAAGAACCTTCACTTTTCACTCTGAGGTCATTGGCCAAAGAAAGACATTCAAACATGCCAGAGTTCCCAGGAGGGACCTTAGAGCTGCAGACCATCTACCTCGGGCAGGTGGACCAAGGAAGATACAGAAAACTCTACAGGGTTTGAGGTGTAGGCCAGCAATAGAGCTCCTGCCTAGTATCCCCCAGTAGGGGGCTGGGACAGGGTTCAACAGCAGAGCCCTGCCCAGCATGTATGAGCCCTGGGGCTGGGACACGGTTCAACAGCAGAGCCCTGCCCAGCATGTATGAGCCCTGGGGCTGGGACATGGTTCAACAGCAGAGCCCTGCCCAGCATGTGGGAAGCTCTGGTTCACTCACTAGAGCTACACAAAGAGAAGCTACGTTGTATTTTTGTCCAGTTTACTACCTCATCTCCCAGTTAAACGTAGAAAAAAAAAACTTCAACAACTTATAGAGGACTAGGGGCTAGCCAAGCTCTCACTGTGACAAAGCCAGCACTAGGCTGACAGACAGATTCCCTGGTGCTCTAAGAACAAGCTAACCATGGCCTGCGCACCCCACAGTCTATACAGCAGCAGTCGGGACTCGGAGCACAGGGGAGCCTGGGCAGACTGGAGTTGGAGATGCAGGACTGATTGCTTTGGAAGACTCGGGCTGGCTTCAGTCTCATAGTGAAGGATGGTTTTGCTGGCATTACAGGTGTGCACTGCCCAGCCTGGTTTCTGCTGTGCTGGAGATGGAATCCAGGGTTTTGTGCTTGCTAGCCAAGCGCTGTCTGATCTGCAACCGCAGGATCTTGCGATGCGTCACCATACATAATCCAAGAACAAGTAACCTGTGACTCATTGAGAGGACACAGTACAGGCATGTGCAGAAGCATGAGGAGAGCAGGGATCAGAGTGAGGGAGCTGGCGCGAACCCAAGAACGCCAGGAGCCTCGGGAAGCTGCTGTCCTAATGCTCTTCTCCCCTGGGTCCTTCAGAGGGAGCCAGTTGGACTTTAGACCTAATGGAGATAAACTCCCCACCACCTCCAGCCCCCCACACAAACACACACACAAAAACATAAACACATTCATGGCGTTTCTTTGTGTAGCCGTAGCTGTCCTGGAACTCACTCAGTCATTCTGTAGACCAGGTTGGCTTCAAGCTTATTCATCTGCCTCTGCCTCCTGAGTGTGTGTGAGAGCATCACTGCCTCGCTGGAGATGAGGTGTTGTTATCAGCAGGAAGCTAACATAGGAGTTGCCCCAGATCACTGTGGTCGCAAACCAAGAATGGTGGGAAAAGGGATACAGAGACCCCACATCATCTCTGAGACTGTGGTCCAGCTTGGGGGTTTTGCTGGAAAGACTGGGGTCCTGGAGACTGAGACCAGCATCATCTTCATCGTCATTATGTGGCTTTTGAGACAGGGTCTCATGTAGCCCGGGCTAGGCTGCAGTACAGGAGAGGATCTTTTCGGTGTTGGCGCCTGGGTCGTCCAGCAGGGATGAGTCCCCGTGAAAGGCCACAGCAGGCAGCTCTACCCTTAGCCACTTTTTCCTTTTTACATTTTATTTATGTCATTTGCCACGGTTTGCACATGAAGGTCAGAAAACAGTTTTTGGAGGTGGTCTCTCTCCTCTCCTGTGGGTCCCAGAGACTTAATTCAGATTATCTGGCTTTGAAGTTGGCACCTTGACCTGCCGAGCCACCTTTCTAGCCAGCCTTGGTTTTGTTTGGTTGGTTAGGTTTTCTTTTGTCTTATGTTCCTAAGACAGGGTCTCGCCATGTAGTCCAAGCTGACCTCAAACTCACAGAGATCCTAGGTGCTGGGGATTAAAGGTGGTGTCACCATGCCCTCCCTGCCTTTTATGAGACAGGGTCTTATGTAGCCAAGGCTAATCTTGAACTCCTGGTTCCCCTGCCCCCACGGTGCCACAGTCTTCGTTCTCAGCCTTTCAGGGGCAGCTCAGGTGCAGTCCAGGTACCAGCCCTGATAAAGAGCGGCACTCCCCGTACTCGGAAAATCCCGAGGACTTATCTCCCAGAAACCAAAACCAAACCCAGACACCACCTGTGCTCCACAGCAGTGATGGACAAGAAGAGTCAGGGCCTGCTGGACAGTTCACCTGCAGACACTGCAGGCGGGCAGAGTTCTCAGAGCAAGGACCTTTCAGGGTGGAGACAGCCACTGAAGAGGCCAAGACAATGGATAAGATAAGTGAGCCACAGGGCATGTTCAGTACTGATTAGAGCAAAGTGGGGGTCAGTCCGGTAGTGCAAGAGGAGCAACCTGGAAGAGGGAGTCATGGAGCCTCTGCCTTGTGTGAAATGGAGGCAGACATAGGTATCTGGAGGGGAGGGTGTCCCCCATGCTGAGTCAGTGCGAAGACCTTGGGGTGAGAGTAAACCCACCTCACGCACACCAGGCTAGTGTCGGACACGAACAAGGTTAGCAGGCAGAGGTTAGCCCAGCACAGGACCAAATTCTGCAGATCTTTGTGGCATTCTATTTTGGAGTCAAGGGCCTGGAGCGTGATAGACAAGTACTCTGCCGCTTACTCGCGGCTTCAAGGCAGCTGCTCTCTGACTGAGCTGTGTATCTGTCCCTCTCTTTACTGCTTGAGACAGAGTCTTAGTAAATTGCCCAGGCCGGCCTTGAATGCACTCTGTATCCAAGGCCAGCCTCTAATCTCCAGTCCTCCTGCCTCAGGCTCCTTGGTAACTGGGGTGACTGATCTGTACCATCACCGCCCCCACTGATGCCTGGACTTGTGTCTTGAAAGAATCAAGAACTCAGAGACTGGAGGAACTTGGCTGGCAGGTTCACAAGTTCTGTGTCCCTGCGAGCAGTTGGAGAAGTAGGAAACTCAGAAGGAAGGCCACTGTGACATTCTTTGTGGGAGATGGTGGCGGCAAGGCCAGCATGGTGGCTGCCGATGTGCTGGGCACTGGTCGGTACTGTCCGCGCGCTGTCCTAGCTGAGGCTTGCGGCCGCACCACTTCTCACCGCTGGGTGGCGCGTCCCGCCTGGGCACGAACTCACCCCTTGCCCGGTCTACCCCAAAGCTTCTTTCACTTTCGGTCTTTGGCTGTCACCAATTTAGTCTTTCCACACCCAGCTGGGGCAAGCCTGGTGCGTGGGGTGAATGGCTTTCTAGGTCCCTGAGGGGCGGTCCCAAGGTCCCCATTCCCGGACCGTGAGAGCAGGGTGCGAGGTTGGGGAGGATTCTGGGGACAGGACCGTCGGTCGGTCGGTCGGGGTTCTTAGAAGGGGAGATGACTTTTCACCGTAACTGGGGCTCATGCAGGAAGCCTGAGGGAGCAGGAGGCGGAAACGCACCCACATCAAGGGTGGCAGGGCGGGGCGGCGGGGCACAGGGGCGAGTGGGTAAGGGGCTGCAGGGTGCGAAGCCTGCTCTTCTATCCCTTCCAAGACCCTGCCACAGGCATGAGGGGTCCCCGGCCGAGATGACAGTGCTGGTGCCAGCCTGGAGTCCACATGTGCGTATACCTGAGGGGTGATGGAGCAGGGCGGAGAAGGGAGATGGGCGAGGGACGGAGGCATGGAGAGAGAGACCCGGGACAGGGTCAGAAGAAAGAGGACGGTGCAGGATGAGATGGAGAATATGGAGACAGGTTTGTCACAGTAACCAAGGTGCAGGACAGGCAGAGACAGGGAAGATGACACCCAGTTAAGGAAGGAGCAGGACACAGGGAGCCCCTGCATGGAAGTCAGGTACTGACACCACCTCCCTGTAGTCCTCCCTGCTGCTGCTGCTGTTGCTGCTGAGTCCTTGTCTGCGGGGGACACCTGACTGCTACTTCAGCCACAGTCCTATCTCCTCCAACTTCCACTTGAGGATCAGCGAGCTGGTGAGCCGGCTCCCACCCAGGCCAGGCCACCGTGCTGGTCCCAACCCACACCTTTGCCCTATCTCTCACAGTGTTTCTGTGGGATCTCTCTCTCTCTCTCTCTCTCTCTCTCTCTCTCTCTCTCTCTCTCTCTTTCTCTCTCGCTGTGTGTGTGTGTGTGTGTGTGTGTGTGTGTGTCTGTTCTACTGTCTGTCTCTGCTTCTTTCTGGGTCTCTCTCAATTTCTGGGTCCGTGTCCCTCTCTGTTCTTTTTCTCTGAGGGTCTCTTTCCTACTGTATCTTGGAGTCTCTTCTCTATGTGGGTCCTGTGTTCATGTTCCCTTGTCTCGGGGTCTGTTTCCAACTCCTCCGAGTCTCTCTAATTTGTCCTCTCTCCTTTTTTTTCTCCCACAGACTGACTACTTGCTTAAAGATTACCCAGTCACTGTGGCCATCAACCTTCAGGACGTGAGTCACTGTCGAAGGGCCCTGGGATGGAGGTGGGAACCAGACTCAAGATGCGCCACCGTTCAGGGACAAGGCTATGGGGCCACCTCCTGCTTCCTCAGATCTGGCGATTTAGACCCTCGCTTCCCCCCATCAGACCCAGGCGTCCGTCCTATCTCGATCTTTCAGAAGTCTGGCCCACCATCCTCCCTCCCTCAAGCTCTCAAGACTGTTCGTTTCTCCCTTAGGTGTAGTGGGCCCCTCCCTTTCAGGCTCCTGGCCCCGCCCCTCCGTCAGGGATCTTCAGACCTGTGGCCACTTTTCTCCCCTGATATCTGGCCGGGTCCCATCTCAGGGGGTTGGTTCTGTCCCTTCTCACACGACCCCTTCTGGTCTCTAGCAAGGCCCCACCTTTTTCAGTACCCTGGTCCCACCCTACCTACCTTTGACATTTGGCCACGCCCATCTTTTTCAGCCACCTAGCCCCGCCCTCCCTCAGTCATCTGACCCCACCCATCCCTTGTTCAGCCATCACCCGCCCACCCTGCCTCAATCTTCTGGCTGGGCCCATGCCCTGTTAGTCATCTGCTTCCAGTCCCTCTTCCCTGTGATTTGGCTTGCGTTTTGATCTGCAGGAGAAACACTGCAAGGCCTTGTGGAGCCTCTTCCTGGCCCAGCGCTGGATGGAGCAACTGAAGACTGTGGCAGGGTCTGAAATGCAAAAACTCCTGGAGGCAGTCAACACGGAGATACATTTTGTCACCTCATGTGCCTTTCGGGTTAGCACTGGAACTTGGTAACAAATGAAAAGAGCCAAGTCCTTCCCCAGGCCTTAAAGTAATACAGCTCTGCTAGGTCTTTTTTTTTGGGGGGGGGGGAGTTCTTTCGTCCACAGCACACCACAGAGGCACAGAGGTCGAGCTGGAACCTCCGAGCCCTGGAGTCACCTGGGGATCCTGGTACTGGGTCTGTGCCTCAGTAGGTGAAGAAGGCGTTACTAAGGGGTTCTCTCCTCTAACAACTGGAGAACCCTGGAGTCTTTGAGACCTGGGCCCACTGGCTCTGTGTCCTCTGCAGGTTAGGGCCCTGGGTTGGTGGAGACTCTGGTTTGACATGGTGATGACCTATCCATCCCTGCTCCCAGCCTCTTCCAGAATGTCTTCGCTTCGTCCAGACCAACATCTCCCACCTCCTGCAGGACACCTGCACGCAACTGTTGGCTCTGAAGCCCTGTATGGGGAAGGCCTGCCAGAATTTTTCTCGGTGCCTGGAGGTGCAGTGCCAACCAGGTAGCAGCACACTGGAGCCCAGCACCCCCAGTGCCACCTGGCTTGCTTGCTATGTGTCCTAGAGGCTTCTGCTCCCACTAGCTGGAACTTGAAACAAGGTCTTTCTCCTTTCTTTTTTCTCTTTATTTTCTCTTTCCTCCTCCTCCTGCTTCTCCTCCTTCTGACTTATCTATTTTTATGAGTGTTTTACCTACAAGTTGTAAGTGCACTGAATGTGTGTCTAGTGCTGAAAGAGGCCAGCAGAGGGCATCGGATCCCCTGGACCTGGAATTACACAGTTGTGAATCCCCATGTGAGTGCTGGGAAAATGAAATCAGGTCCAACGCAAGGGCAGCCAGTGCTTGTAACTGCTGAGCCATCTCCCCAGCCCTTTTCTCTTCTTTTGAGGTAGGGTCTCATTATATAGGCTAAGCTGGCGTTGAACTCAAAGCAATCCTTCTATCTGTCCTGAGTGCTGGGATTATAGGTGTGAAGCCATCACATCTGGCTTCATACCATTTTATTTTTTCATGTTACCGCATATTAATTATATATAGTAATTGTAGCAGGCTTTCTCTTTGGGCCACCAATCATCTCCCAAATAAAGACATAGAGACTTTTTTTAAGATTTATTTACTTATTATGTATGCAATGTTCTGCCTGCATGTATCCCTGCAAGCCAGAAGTTGGCACAAGATCTTATTACAGGTGGTTGTGAGCCACCATGTGGTTTCCAGGAAGTGAACTCAGAACCTCTAGAAGAACAATCAGTGCTCTTAACTGCTAAGCCATCTCTCTAGCCCCACATGGGATACTCATTAATAATTATGAATTCTTGGCCTTAGATTAGGCTACATTTTTGTTATGAGCATAGCCTTCAATGGCTGAGCCATCTCTCTAGACCTAGGCTTGTTTCTAACTAGCTTTTTGTCTGTTTGGTTGGTTTTTTGAGACAGGGTTTCTCTGTAGCTTTGGAGCCTGTCCTGGAACTCACTCTGTAGATCAGGCTGACCTCGAACTCACAAAGATCTGCCTGCCTCTGCCTCCTGAGTGCTGGAATTAAAGGTGTGCGCCACCATCGCCGGTTCTAACTAGCTTTTTTTTTTTAAGTTAAATTGACCATTTCTGTTAATCTGTGTGCTCTTGTGTTTGTGTGTTCATTTGTGTGTGTGCATGTGTGTGTGTGTGCATGCACAGAGCTCAAAAGAGGGTATTGGATTGGTAACTCCTAGAACTAGAGCTACAGACAGTTGTGAGCTGCCACGTGGATACCAGGAATCAAACCTGGGTGCTGGAAGAACATCCAGTGCTCTTAACCACTAAGCCATCTCTCCAGCCCCAGGGTCATACTTTTTATATCCAACTTGGTTTATTTTTGAAAGTGTTTCACTAAACATCCCTATCTGCCCTGGAGCTCACTATGTAGACCATGCTAACCTAAAATGCACAGAGATCCATGTGCCTTTGTCTCTACAGTGCTTGATTAAAGGCTTGCACTGCCAAGCCTGTCTCATCCTCGCTCAGGTTTTGACCTTGGTTGTTTGCAGGGCCCCTCATGCACCATCAGCCGTGGTCCAGGACTTTCAGTGTTTGCTCTGATGATCCCCTCTGTTACTTGGTTCTGCTCTCTCCCCAGAGTCCTCTACCCTGCTACCCCCAAAGAGTCCTGTAGCCCTAGAAGCCACTGGGCGTCCAGAGCCTCCATCCCGACAATTGTTTCTTCTGCTGCTGCTGCCTCTCACGCTTTTTCTGCTGGCAACTGCCTGGTGCCTTCACTATCAGAGGGCAAGATGGAGGAAAATGTTCCGCCCTGGGGTGAGCCAAGAGTCCAGGCAGTTGGATGGCGTGGGTGGTGAGGGATGAGGGTGGCAGGTGGCCTTGCAAGTGTACTGAGGCTGACTTTGTGGGGCCTCAGGTGCCCCTCAACTCCCATCCCTAGAATACGAAACTTGTGCAGCGTTGACTCCGCCAAGGTCTTATCTCGGTGAGTCTTCTGCTTCTACCAGAGCATGGAATGGCCAGGCTTGGGGGATACAGAGTCAAGCCAAGATTGGGGGGGGGCTCACTATGTCATAGGAGGGGCAGGAGTTCTGAGGAGTAGTGTGTGTTGGGGGAAGAAGAGTCTTTGATAAGCTTCCAGTGTCACAAAGCTCAAGGGGGTTCCGAAGCTGTCACTGTCACAAGGCAGCAAAGAGGCATGGAAGTGTGAGGGAAGAGCCTGACGTGGGGAGAGCAAGCACGGAGGGGAGGCAGGCAAGCAGGCAAGAAGGCGGGTCCCCATGCAGGCACTCATAATTCCTCTCATATGAGGCTACACCTGTAACCCCAGCACTCGAGAGGCCAGAGGAGGGGGATTGTCGCAAGGTCTGGCCATCCTTGGCTACACGGTGAGTTCAAGGCCATTGTGAGACACACAGTGAACCCTTGTCTCCTGTCTCAAATAAACAAACAAAGAAACTCAACCAGTGACCCTGATGTTTTTGCAGATGAGGTCTCACTATGTTGTCCACCTGACTCTGAATACCTTGGTGAATCTACCTGCCCCTGCCTTCCTAATAGTTGGGCCTACAGGCATGTTACATACAACAAGACTTTTCTTTTTCTTTTTTCTTGGTTTTCTCGGTGCTAGAGTTGGGAACCAAACAAGGAACAAGCTAGGCAAATACTGTGCTATTGAACTCCATGCCCTGCCAGAGGACACAATGTCCAGGCACGGTGATGAACATTCCAGTACTTCTGAGCTGGCGATGCTGAAGCTGGAAGATACTGACTTTAAGAAAAACTAAAAGGAAGAAAAAGAGAGGACACTGTAGCCCTGTGTGGCTGCTTCTGTCATCCCAGCTCCTTAAAATAAAAAAAAAATGACTGCTGGGCGTGGTGCTGCCTGCCTGAAATCTTAGTAGTCAAGAGGCTGAGGCAGAGGGATTTAAACAGCAAGGCCAACCCTGGGAACTTTGTGAGAACAATGAAGAGTAGCAATGCTGGGTGGGGCTGGGGGGAGCTCGCACTAGAAAGGCTCCGGGTTCCCTCTACAGCTGCAGCCATACAGCCACTAGAAACATTGTATCTGCACTAATATTCCCACTGCCGAACGGACTCCCTGCTAGCTTAGTTAAAACAATTAGGTGGAGAAACAGTTTCTAAACATCGTGGTTTCCTATTTCTGGGCTTGTTTCTGAAACACACACCATTTATCAGACATTTGTCTGTAAAATCAACTCTATTTACTAATTTTTGAGACGGTGTAGCTCAGATGGCCTGGACTCCTGGGTAATCCATCCTCCTGCCTCTACCTCTGGAGAGCTGGGATCACAGGTGTGTACTCTCACACCTGAGAGTAATTGCTCTTTTTTTTTTTTTTAAAAAAAATTACACTCAAGCCTCCCCAAAATAAATAAAAATTTAAAAATAATTCCACATGGTGGGGGCCTATGTGCACCGTTGTGCCTGTGCGCTAGTCAGAGGACAGCATGCTGGAGCCACTTCTCTCCTTCCATCAGATGGGGCCCAGGGGAACTCAGGGTGACAGGCTTCGTGGCAGAGGCCTTTTATCCTTTAAGTCAGCTTGAGGGCCATGATTTGTTTTGTTTTGAAACAGGGTTTCAGGTAGCTGTACCTGACTTGGAACTTGCTGTGTAGACCAGGCTGGCTTAGACAGATATCCACCTGCCTCTGCCTCCTCAGTGATAGGACTAAAGGTGTGTGTCTGCATGCCTGGCTGTGAGACTCCCTTTGGAAAGACAAAGAACAAAACAAAAAACCCTTGGAGCAGATTTTGTGGTCAAGTCTATAGTCCCTGCACACTGCAGAAGAGGCAAAAGGGCAAGGATTCTGGGTTATCTACTAGTACATAGAAATCCCAGACTAACCTAAACCGGGTGGGGTGGGGTGGGGTGGGAATGGGAGAGGTGGGGAGGGTTGGGAGGATGTAGATTAGTGGTAGAGGGCTTGCTTGAAAGGGGCGTGGCGGGGGCGTGGCTCAAAGGTGGAGTGCGGACCAAACGCCAGTCCTCAGACTATTGATCCAATTTTACAGAAGAGGATACTGAGGCAAAGCAGGAGTCACCTGACAGACGCTGCACAGCCTGGACACGGGGAAAGTTGGGTGGAGGTTGGCCCCCTCTTGGACTGCGCTGCCACTCCAGCTCTCTCCCCAGGATGGAGTCAACAGCAGAATCCAGCAAAAGTCCCACTCATCCCACTCTGTACAAAGTCCTTGCCCCCATTAACTTGTATATAAATGGTTTTTACAAGCTCTTCCGGACCTATCTGTGGATGGGACAGGGAATGGGTGGGCTATTTTAGGTTTCAGGATTTTGCGATGCTTGGTGATGTAATCCCATCTCTCCAGAAGCTGAAGCAGTATCTCAAGCCTGAATTGCAGAAATCCTACGTCAAAAGCCAAAAACAACGACAAAAGGTTCTGTTTGTTTTCTGAGGCCTCCAATGGCCCTGCGTCGGCACTGGGTAATGCTCCATAGAACCCTGATGTGAGGCTGAGGCAGGAACAGCCCAATTCCCCAAGATCATGACAGCAAAGTGGCAGGAAAGCCAAGTGTTGGAGACTCCAGGTAGAATCGACTCAAGCTGGGATGTGTGGGGAGGTTCTCACGGTGACTGCCAAATCGACTTGTTTGGCTTTTTGTTTGCTTTGGGGGGCTATAAATGCACAGCAGGGAGGGTATCTCAGATAATGTGCACAGCAAAGCTTTTGGAAACAGAAGCAGGTGGATGCATCTCAGGAACCTGAAGTCCTTCTTTTTTCCCCCAACTCTTTTTTGTTTGTTTGTTTGTTTGCTTACTTTGTTTTCGAAACCAGGTTTCTCTGTAGCTTTGGAACCTGTCCTGGAACTCCCTCTGTAGACCAGGTTGGCCTCGAACTCACAGAGATCCGCCTGCCTCCGCCTCTCGAGTGCTGGGATTAAAGGTGTTTCCCCACCGCCCGGCTCCCCGAACTCCGCCCGGCTCCCCGAACTCTTATCTTCGATAACTATTTCCATCTGTTTAATACTGGGAGACTGCTAAGCTCAGAAAAGGCCGGCAATTGTCTTGCACACCATGAGGGTGAAGGGAGGAAACACAAATCGCTATGGTTCTAACGCAACACGGGCGAGCCGGCCAGGACTGATGCACGCCCCCTTATGGCCACCACGTGTTCTGCAACCGTCGTTACTTGAGGGGAGCAATGGCGCTCCACACAGCGGACGTCTGACTGGAGACGAGCACTCCCTCCAAAATATGGCCGCCGGGGCTGGACGGCCTTGTCCCTCTGAAGCCGCCTCGGGATCCACGTGATCTCTCGCCCCGCACAGACATGGCCGCCAAGGGCTAACTCAAAACGGTGTCCTGATTGGACAATATAAAGATGACCCACCTTCCAGTCTGCGCATGCGCACCGCTGCGACCAATGAGAAGACGGAAAGCCTTCGGTTCGGCCCGGCCTGCGTCACTTCCTCCGCCCCTGCAGCAAGGGATAAGAAACCCTGCGCCAAGACCTCCTCCTTTCCCAGGCGGCTGCCGAAGATGGCGGAGGGGCAGGTAGGTCTCTGCGTGCCGGGTGGTGAGGGGGACGGGTGGGTTCCAGGCGGGAGCGGCACGGCATGGAGCCTTCACCCCACGCTTCCTGTGCCATGGGACTTACGGACGGCAGTTAAGCAAAATAGAAAGTTTTTCTGATGCGAGGGGAGTGTGTAGCGTGGGCATAGCAAGCCGCAAAGTCTAGGTTTGGGGCGACGAGAATGCGACGTTTTCCTTAAGGAAGACGTGAGTGGTGCTTGGGTTCCCAACACCCGGAAAGAATTTCTTCAGGCTTTATCCTAGGCAGTTGGGATGCGAGGAGCGTAGGCTAGCATGTTGCTCGGTTTGTACATTCATGTGGTTCCTAGGTAATGGGGAATTGCTGAAATGGAGACGCCTGTTTTTGTTATTTTTTGGGGTGGCTGCTTTCCCTCTAAAAGTTCTTCAGTAGGGTAAAGCCAGCTGGGCGGTAGACCGAGCAGAAGCATCGGGATTTTGTGGTTAATTTTAGACGGTTAAAAGTTGCTATTTGGAGATGTCTGGTAAATGGTGCTGTGGGACGTCTCCCCTTAGAAAACTACCCTGAGGATCTGTCTCTAGGAACAGCAGCAGAGGGAGGACAGTTGTGGAAGGGGGTTCTTGTGTGACTGTTCACTGTAGTTTGGGCTGGGTTGTCGGCACATGTCTTGAGAAATGAAGACCTCATCGCAACTTCCAACAGAATTAACAAACTAGACAGGACAGCCATTAGATACTGAGTTAAAAGGTTTTGCTTTGTACTGTTGATAGGATGGTTTCTGTTCTCGTGAACACGTTGAGACTCTGATGCAGAGCCACTGTGACCTAAACGTACCCAAAACTAAGTCTTAGTGTCGAATTTCTTTGTAGTACAGGACATTCCCACAGGAGCCAGTAGATCCCAGCTATCCAGTAGTTTGAGGCTTTTTAGAGAGTACGGTAAAGCTCGGCTAAGAATTTCAAGATAATGAACTGTAGGAATGCTAAGGAATTGCAGGCACCTAAAGTCTTCCCTTACCCATGCTGGACCTGCCTTGGCTGGTTAATAGGCATCCTGTGGGAAAAGGCACTGTAGTAGTTGGTAGTTTGAAGGGAGAGCCAGATTGCTCCCTAAGCTTCTGTCTCCTACAGGTTCTGGTATTGGACGGCCGAGGCCATCTTCTGGGTCGCCTGGCGGCCATTGTGGCCAAGCAGGTACTGCTGGGTAAGTTTCTTTCAGGATTTTCCTCTTTATCTGGGAGTCAGTGATGAGCAACAATCACCATCTTTCGTTTGAGTCTCACGACTGTGAGATCAACCCATGCACCGCTCTGAGACTTGCCAGCCCCTCGGTGTTCTGGACTCCTGGCTCAAGGGATTTTTAGAGCAGGAGATTGACTTTCTTTCCATTCGGGCTGGCTTTGCTGGGTGTTAGGTGTAACTTTCCTGACTGTCTACGACCCACATTCTCTCTAGGCCGGAAGGTGGTCGTTGTTCGCTGTGAGGGCATCAACATTTCTGGAAATTTCTACAGAAACAAGTGTGAGTTAGGGCTGAGGGATGGTCTCCAGGTGGGGCACTGACTTGAGTCCTGGACAAACAGATCTCTAGTTAGGAGCTGTTTCTGGAACTGAGGCCTCACCCACCTTTTCTGTTGACAGTGAAGTATCTGGCTTTTCTCCGGAAGCGGATGAACACCAACCCCTCCCGAGGCCCCTACCATTTCCGAGCCCCGAGCCGCATTTTTTGGCGCACTGTGCGAGGTGAGTGAGCTGGGACTGGGCTACGTGGAAGGCGGTTATCTCTGGCAGCCTGTGATGAGAATCTCTCCCACTCATGTTCGAGTTCCCCAACTGTGAGATGACTCCACATGCACTACCATCTGAGGCTGGCTCCTCTCCCTGTTCTGGGCTAGGGGCGGGCTTTCAGCCCCTCTGAAAAGGAGGCCTTCTGTTCTTCCAGGCATGCTGCCCCACAAGACCAAGCGAGGTCAGGCTGCTCTGGAACGCCTCAAGGTGTTGGATGGGATCCCTCCACCCTATGACAAGGTGAGCCGCGCAAGCCTAGCCTCACAGCCTCTGTGCGTCCAGCGTCTGTGATGTTCTGCTATTACCTACATTGTTTGAGCCTCATGAAAACGCCACTGGCTGAGACGCCTGCCCCAGCAGCCTCCTTCCCAGGTGTCGCTCACAGGTCTCTGAGCCCCTCTCGTTCTCTAACAGAAAAAGCGGATGGTGGTCCCTGCCGCCCTCAAGGTTGTGCGGCTGAAGCCTACCAGGAAGGTAAGCTCCAAATTGCAGAGTGTGGGCTGGGGGTACCTCAAGACTGGCACATGATGGCTATTTTCTCACGATGGTCTGCGGATGCCGCTGTCGGGCAGTGCCGATAATGCCATGGGCTCAACTGATGCCAGGAGGGGCTCCTGTGGGGGAGGGGAATGTGTCCTTTAAATAGAATCTCTAGGGTCCTCTAGCTCACCCTTGTGCTGCTGGGGCACCTTCCATGTCCTTACAGCTTTGTGCCCCTGCAGTTTGCTTACCTGGGGCGTCTGGCTCATGAGGTCGGGTGGAAGTATCAGGCAGTCACAGCCACTCTGGAGGAGAAACGGAAGGAAAAGGCCAAGATTCACTATCGGAAGAAGAAGCAGCTCTTGGTGAGGACAGGACCTGCAGCCTGGTGAGAGAGGTGCTCCTGGGAGAAGAGCCAGGCATTCACTATCACTTGTCTTTACCCCACAGAGGCTACGGAAACAGGCAGAAAAGAACGTGGAGAAGAAAATCTGCAAGTTCACAGAGGTCCTCAAGACCAACGGACTCCTTGTGTGAGCCCAATAAAGACTATTTGTGCCTCATGCCTGCCTGGCCTGCTCTTCCTCCACCGCCGACTAGGGAAATGGGGACAGAGGTGCTTTAGGCACTGCTCCTGTGGGAAAGGGTGTTTTTATAAAAGCTCTGAGAGTTATTACTTTGACTTTAGTTTTAATGACTGACTGGGCTGCTCTGCCCATCAAACCCAAGGCCATATGTATTCTGCAGCTGTGAGGATGAGGATGGAGACCTAACATCTGGGCTGGGATTCAGAAGTACACACTGGGAAGCCACTGCCTTTGCTCCTTCCCAATACTGCTCAGAAAGCAATTTTACTTTCTTCAACAGCGTTCTGTTGCTAATAATAAATTATTTGACTGTTAAAGAAAACTGGTATCTTTGCACTATGTATGCTATATAGGAAGGAACAATGGGGACCAAAAATTTGGAATTTATAGGCTGTGGTATGCTATTTTGTTGAAGGCACGAAGGTGCTTTGTTGCTCAAAAGGTGCAGGCACAAATCTTCCCGTGGATCCTGCCTGAAATGGTTTTACTTAACTCTAATTCAGCTGCAAAGTACGGGATGTCACTAGCACATGGGCTTCAGGAACTCAATGCCCCAAATGAATTAAGGCTGGGGAAGCTAGTTAAGGGTACTGAAAATGGGGAGCTGGAACAGTGCCAACCAGGGAAGAGAGGTCAAACTAAACAATTTTACATCGTTCCTCAGACATAAAGGCATGAAGGGTTTAAGGGACAGCCTGCCTTTTGGCTCACAACCATCTAGCTCCAGGAGATCTAACCTCCTGGCCCTCAAGCCGGAATCTCATATAAATTCCCACCAGCCTACACCAGATAAGACATTGGAGGTGCACACCTTTAATCCTCTAGTGTTTGGTTGCCAGCCTTGGTCTGTAGAGTTCCAGGAGAGCCAGGGCTATACAGAAAGAATGTCATTAGCAGAGGTATCCTGTAGTGCAGGCAGCTGTCCTAAGTGTCATCCCTGTGCACCATAATGACCAGGAACTTGCCTCATGAGGTTTTGCGTTTTGGAGGGAGGGTTTGTTTCTCTGTTGCTTTTTCTGTCCTGGTACCCATTCTGTAGACCAAAATGGTTCCAAAGCTGGAGGTTCTTCTGTCTCTCAAGTGCTGGGATCAAAGGTGAGGCCCACCACCAAACTGAGGGGGCTTTAATGTAGAATTGTTGATAGTGATTCCGTGGGCTACATCCTCAACTACAGGTTTGCTTAGACATACTGCCACAGAAAGACCACGTATGCTTGGAGTTTTAGGTTGGTTGAGCGGGCCAGCCTGGACTGGTTAAGCAAATGCAGGGTAGAGGAGGAATCCTGTCACAACATCGTGCCAGTTTCAGTGATCATGTTTGTTGGTTTGGGGTAGGATTGACCTCTGTCCCTCAGCTTTCGAGGTATTAGGTGGTATACAGTTGACCATGAACACGGCTTAAAACAATTTTGCTGGGGCTGGTGAGATGGCTCAGCGGTTAAGAGCACTAACTGCTCTTCCAGAGGTCCTGAGTTCAATTACCAGCAACCACATGGTGGCTCATAACCATGTGAAATGAGATCTAAATAAATCTCTTAAAAAAATTTGCTTATGGCTTGTCACACATTGGGTCTGTTTTCTTGGTGATTTAAGAAAAAAAAATCAAATTCTTTACATATTAAATCTTTCGCGAAATTGTAACATCCCAGAAAGACAACAACTAAAATTCCTTCCTCTCTATGCTTCCCCTAGGTGAATAATGACTAGTGTATCAGGAGGTCGCTTGATTCGCTAGGCAATCTCACTGTGTGGCCCTAGCTGATCTGAAACTTAACTGTGAGTGCTGGCATTAAAGGAATCCCAACACGCAAAACGCTATTCTATTTACTGTCCTGAATATAGCCGGGAAAATTCTTCTAACTCCATTTGGCACAAAGCTTTTTCTGCCTCCTGAGTTGTGGTTTAATTACTGGGGTCCCTCCGTTTCCGAGGGGTGTGGTCTCTCCAAAGGTAATCAGGTCGTAAACCCAGGAGGGAATGGGGTTGGAATATACACCCAACAAACAAACCTATGGCACCTATAGCTCCGGTCTTGGTGGTTTGTGGGAGGACCACGATGGTGTCAAGAGCGGTCTACAAAGAGACCGTGCCGCCGGTACACGTGGATGTATACTTTAATAAAGGAAAAAAGGCTAGTAATGTCAGCCCGGGTGAAACATGGCCACCGCCGCCTCTCGCCAGGAATCTGAAGACCACCACGCGGTTCTAAATTACACGTGACTCCCGTTCCCGAAGAAACCTGACCCCGCCCGGCTACTTTCGCGGAACCGCAGGAAGTCGCTTCCCAGCCTGCCGCCTGAGATCTCGCGAGATGATAAGCTCCGCTTCCGGTCCCATAGTCCTCCACTACCATGGCGGCGTACGGACAGTTCCAGAATCGCATGCTCTGCACCGGAAATGCCTCCTAAATCCGTGCAGGGCTGGCCATACGTCACTTCCGCTGCAGACCTCGCGTAGTGAAGAAGGAAACCCGGGAGTCAGCTCACCTCTCTTTTCCTCAGGCTGCCGGGAAGATGGCGGACATTCAGGTTTGAGCTGAGGGCTGGCGCCGAGGCTGGCGTCCCCGTCATCCTCCGAATTAGCCGAAGCGAGGGCGCCTACCCTGTGCCTTCATCTGTTGAGCGCCTCCGACGTCCTGGGCTTACACAGCCATGGGGTCTCAGGCACTCTGGGCGTTAGTCGTGTATGGCAGCGCGTGGGGAGGCTGCTTTCACACGGTTTCCCCGAGTGGGGGTGAGCGCCGGCTCGCTGGGGTCGGCACTGTTGCCGCGGGTCCGGCCCACTATGCCGGGCTGCGTGTCCGTGCGGTGTGGCTTCTGAGGGCGTGAGCGCGTGTGCTTGGGAAGGGCCTTCAGACGGGAAACGTGTTTGAACCTGGTGTGGTAGCTAGAAGAGATATGGGGTGGTTGTGGGCGCTGGCGTTAAGGGGTGGAAGGCGTCCAAGGGTGGAAAGGCAAGCTCACCCGGGGTCTCACCGAACGATTGTCCCTACAGACCGAACGTGCTTACCAAAAGCAGCCCACAATCTTCCAAAACAAGAAGCGTGTTCTGCTTGGAGAAACCGGCAAGGAAAAACTCCCTCGGTACTACAAAAACATCGGTCTAGGCTTCAAGACGCCCAAGGAGGTACAGGACCCTCCCACAGATGAGACTCGTGGCCTTGCATGTGGGAGCAGGGCCACCGCGCTCTTTTCGGAGTGGCTGCCTTCGGGGCTCCTGGGAATTGTAGTTTGGTAGTTCAAACTGCACTTTCTCGTCTTTTCAGGCCATCGAGGGCACCTACATTGACAAGAAATGCCCGTTCACTGGCAACGTCTCCATCCGAGGTCGGATCCTGTCCGGTGAGTAAGAAACTGAAGTGTGGCTCGAGGTTCTGAATCCAGGTTCTCCGGCAGATGATGTCCATTCTCACGATGGTCTTCAGACAGCCCCAAGGGCACTGCTGAGACAACCAATTGACAAAACTGATGCCAGAAGCGGGATTTCTTGGGAGCCCCGTTCAACAGCTTGTTTTGCTGCAGCATGAATTACCCTTGGCTTGCTAACACCTTCTCCCCCCACTTTCTCAAGGTGTCGTGACCAAGATGAAGATGCAGAGGACCATTGTCATCCGCCGGGACTATCTTCATTACATCCGAAAGTACAATCGCTTTGAGAAGCGTCACAAGAACATGTCTGTGCACCTGTCCCCCTGTTTCAGGTGAGCACAGTCCTCTACTAACCTGGCACAACCTGAGACAAGCATCTGTGTCGATCAGGAAGGGCCGCTGGTGGGGGGAGCCCTTAAGGGTGATTTTGGAGAGAAGCTGGGGTGTCCTGTGGGAAGAGCAGAGTGGCTCAGAGTCAGGTGTATAGACTGCTGAGGAACGGCAGGCAAGGTTACTGCTAAATGTCTAGGAGAAAGAAACGAGTTTTTTGAGTTGCTCTTAGCAACCACCCAAATGGCCACTGGTGGGTGGAGCCATGGTGGGGACCCGCAACCTTTCAGTGGGGATACAGGGAATGCTGGGGAGGTCCCTCCTGAAGACTGCTTCTTGTGTAACCCTCAGGGATGTACAGATCGGCGACATTGTCACTGTGGGAGAGTGCAGGCCCCTGAGCAAGACGGTGCGCTTCAATGTGCTCAAAGTCACTAAGGCTGCTGGCACCAAGAAACAGTTTCAGAAGTTCTGAGAGCACTTTGACCAGCTCCCTAGAACAAATAAAGTTATTTTCTGGCTATACAACAGGTGTGGAATCTCTGTCCTGGGCCAGAGTGGGCTTGCACCTAGGCTTCTCTGATCTAGGGTGTCTGCTGCCTTCCCTTCATCTGTTTCTCAGGTCCTCCTGCCTCTGCCTCCCAAGTGCTGGGATTAAAGGCGTGCCCACCACCACCTGAGTTAAGGCTCATTTTTTTTTAAGCCTTGATAAATCTTGCCATCCAAGTAGACATGGTCAGTTAGTTATTTGGTGCCACTGGTCCCTGCCCTTCACATCCCAGTCCCTGGAGAGGAAGTAAGTGAGGCCATCCCTGACCTCATTGAGGTCAAGCCTTAGAGTGCCCCAGGGGGCAGTCTGACACATGCCCCCACCCCACCCCCATAGCTGGAGAGGAAGCACTCAGCCTCCCAGGTGAGCCACCTAGGTAGAGGCAGGCTGTCCACCTTGAGTGTCAACAGTGTTTGAATGTCCACTTCCGGAGAGCCGCTGCCTACCACTGGTTCCCAGGACAGGGCGCTGTTGAGATGGGAAAGATGACTTGGTATATGGGAAGAGGGCCCCAGGGTAGTGGGAGTGGTGGGGATACCCACTCAGGAAAAGGACCCAAGGCATCCCCAGGTATGTGGGAAGGGGACAGACCTGGAGGGAGCTGGAGCTGCTGCTGCTGGAGTTCCCAGGTCCCTGCCCCCCAGGCCTGTACCAGGGTCTGAAGAACAGCACTGGTACAAGGGTTGGGAGACAGGGCCTTGGGAAGAGTCCTCTGCCTGCAGGAGATGCCGCACACTGCCTCACTGCAGCCTTCTGCCTTTTACCAGGCCTCTGAGGGAGGGGGTTCCTGTCAAAGGAAGTGGGCCTACATCAAAGCGAGCAGGAAGGGGCAGGGACAGGTCAGGGGGGCCACCGCCCAAGCTGGGATCCTGCCAGCCACCCCTGAGGGGAGGGACTGCAGGGGACAGGGACCCTGAGGAATCTGAAGCCAATTGTTAAGAGGTGTGGCCCCTCCAACCACAGGTGCTTCCGTTCGGGTGGGGCCTTGTGTTTACAGCAGCCTAGCTCTTATTTCCTCCCAGTGGTAGTTGGGGCTTCTTGGTACCTGTGACAGGCCATGAGGAGGTGGCAACAGGGAGGAGAGACCCCTGGCTGCCCCCCTGGCACAACTGAAGAGCAGTTTCCCTCTGCACTCGGGCTTGCTGAAGTCCCCAGTGCCAGCCAGACTGGCACTTCCACCCTAGGTGGCTTGATGTTCAGTTATTTTGACAGGGTCGCTTTGTGCCCCTAGCTGGCCGGGAGCTCCCTCTGTTGACCAGGTCAGCCTCAGGATCTCTAGGTGCTGAGATTCCAGATGACATCCCTTTATGGTCTTTCTCCAAGCTGGTTTCTCTGTAGCCCTGGCTACCCTGTAACTAGCCCTCTAGACTAGACTAAAAAAAAAAAAAAATACACTGTCTGCCTCCCGAGTGCTGGGATTAAAGGCTTGTACCACCACCATCCAGTTCCGTTTTGGTCTTTAATCTTGGGCACCTATTTGCGTCTGACATGTTCAGCTCAAGAATCACTTGTAGACATTGGTGGTAAGCTGAGACAGAAGGGTCTTTAGAAGTCAAACCAGCCTGGGCGGGTTAGACCCTGTCTCAGTGAAAATAAGAGCTGGTAGGGATGTGGCTCAAGGTTGTAGCGCCTGCCTAGAATCCGCCAGCACAGTGCTGGGATTGTAACTCTGAGGTGAAGTGCTTTGTCTAGAGTGTACGGGGTTCTGGGGTCCATCCAGTACCTCAGACCAACTGCAAGCATTCGGGAAACAGACTTGAGGAGAAGCACAGTTTAAGGCCACAGGAGACCCTGTCTCAAAAACAAGAAGCAAAACATGGTGGTGTACATTTTTAATCCCAGCAGACAGATCAGAGTCCAGCCTGTCTACACAGAACCCTTTCTAAAAATGAAAATATTTGAGTGTGTGCCTACCACAGAACCCCCAGACCTCCCCCCCCACACACACACACATGAAGGTCAGAGTATCTGTTCTCTTCATCATGTGGCTCCCATGAGTCAAACACAGGCCTTCATGCCTGGCAGCAAGTCCCTACCCACTGCTCACTAAACCATCTCCCTGGCCCTCACTTCCTCCTTGGTTCTCTTACACAGAGAGGTGAACATACTTCCTGTCTGTCTGTTGCGATGACTGTAAACCTGTACCCCTTGTCCCTGTAAGTGGAAGCACAAGCAGGTAACCCCCAGCTCACTAGCTGTGTGGCCTCGGTTAAGTGACTCCACAGACCCAGAGTCACATCTGTAAAGGGTGTCCATCCACACTAGCAGCTGGGCAGGTGGGACACCACAGCCCTGCAACAGTGACTTTTGGTAGGTAGCTGCAGAAGTTTGCTATGGTGTGGGACCTTGGGTCTTTTAGAGCAAACTCTGTGGAGTCATTTTAGTATGCTCCTGGAAGATTCTGTGGCATGGCATGTCTGCTGGAGACCATAGGGCTTCTCAGCAGGGTTCTGGTTTTTGTTTAGTTTGGTTTCTGTTTTGTTTGTTTTTGTTTTTTTGATACAGTTTCTCTGTATCCCTGGCTGTCCTGGAACTCACTCTGTAGACAAGGCTCTTCCTTAACTCACAGAGATCCACCTGCTTCTGCCTCCCAAGTGGTGGAATTAAAGGCATGCGCCACCACCACCGGGCACACCCAGGGTCCTGGTTTGGTGACAGCGAAACAGGGCAGACCTGGCTCGGTTCTGACTGTGGAAGACCACTGGAGCACTCTAAGGAGGCAGGATGGCCAGCAGGGGTCGCTGCTGCTCCTGTGTGGGTTGTTTCCTTCTGAGACAGTCTCACTGTGTCGCTTCACTGTTAGCCCTGACTAACCTTGGATTCCTAGCCAAGTTCCGGCAGCCGCAGCCTCCATTGTGCTGGGATTGCGGGAGCTGTGATGTCCTGGATTCCAGTGCCCTGTGGCAATGGGAGAGCCTGTTGGTACAAATATAGGCGCAGAGCCCAGGCTATACATACTGACTTTTATTTGTTTGTTAGTTTTGAAACAAGGTCTCTACATAGCCCTGGCTGACCTGAAACTCTGTAGACCAGGCCGGCCTTGAGCTCATAGAGATCCACCTGCTTCTGCCTCCCAAATGCTAGGATTAAAGGCCTGTGTCACCATGGCTGGCTCTGTTGTGTGTGTGAGGGGGTGCGCATTTGTTTTGTTTTTAGTTTTTCAATGTTTTGTTTTGTTTGTAGTTTTCTCCATGCCCTTGTTATGTTGAGCTTGGGATCGAACTCAGGGTTGCACAATTGCTAATTAAGAATTCTACCAACTGAGCTACATCCCCAGGCTCAAACCCAGAATACTTTAAAAAAATTGTTTTTCTTAACCTGCAGTGATGATGCATGCTTTTATCCCAGCACTCAGAAGGCACAGTCAGGCAGGTCTCTGTGAGTTCGAGGCCATCCTACTCTACAGAGCAAATTCTAGGGCAACCACTGCTACACAAAACAAACAAACTCTGTCTTGAAAAACAAAACAAAGCCCTTTCAATTACAATTAGATGTGTCTGCCACAGAGTGACGTGGAGGTCTACTGCATCCAGAATGGCTCTGGAGACAGACATGTCTGGGGCATTCAAGGAATGAAGAAAAATGGACACACAGGAAACCTGAGCCCCCGGGGGAGAGCACCGTTTATTACATAGAGTTGAGCAGAGAAGCTGGGCAATGTATGCGGCTCATCTCCACGGGGCGGTTGGTCTTCAGGCCGTGAGAGCTACCGTGCGTGGGCTTTTCCCCACACACACCATCAACAGCCACACATGGCCCCGAGAAAGGCTTTGCCGTCCTCACAGCATCGCCAGTGGCGGGACTGGGGGTCTTTGCCATTTTCCCATGGGACTGGGACTGAGGTTCTTGACATGGTACTGCTCTCATGAACTCAGGGCCTCCTCTGTTCCTCAGAGATGGGAGGATAACTTTGGGAGTCAATTGATTCTCTCTTCCTTCCACTCAGATTCTGGAAATGAAGCTGGGGTCATCAGGCTTGGCAATGGGCATCTTTACCACTGCACCATCTCCCCAGACCCAGACCCGTTTACTTCTGTTCCCTAAGAAATCCATTCAGAACTGAATGTTTGAATGGAAGTAGTGCACACTTAATCCCAACACTCAGGAGGCAGAGATGGCGAATCTCTACATGTTAGAGGCCAGCCTGGTCTACAAAGTGAGCTCCAGGACAGCCAGAGCTACACAAAGAAATCATGTCTTGAAAAAACAAAACCAAAAAAAAAAAAAAAATAGAAGAAGAAGAAAAGAAAAAAAAAATCCTGACAGTTTACAAAGCAGGCATCACATACAAGCTTTTAAAAAGAGATTAAAGAATATGTATGTGCTTGAGTAGCTGTACATGCATCGTGGGCATTGATAGGCAAAGACATTTAAGGAAGAACAGTGTTCATCCAAGTATAGCTTCTCAAGAGAGAATCCCCTGTGGGGTCTTTTTTGTTTTTGTTTTGTTGTTTGTTGTTTTTTCGTTTTTTCAAGACAGGGTTTCTCTGTGTAACAGCGCTGGCTGTCCTGGAGCTCACTCTGTAGACCACGCTGGCCTCGAATTCACTTGAGATCCACCTGCCTCTCTGCCTCCCAAGTGCTGGGAACAAAGGCGTGCACCACCACTGTCCGGCTAAACGTTTTTATTAGATTTATTTAGTGGGTGTCTGTGGTCAGAGGACAACTTCTAGAGGTCAGCTCCCTCCTCCCATCACGTGGTTTCCAGGGACTGAACCCAGGTCCTAGGACTTGCACAGCACCTTTACCCGATGAACTAACCTTCAGCCCTGTGCAAACACTTCTAAGGGTTTCCCCTACTTCTTTTTTGGTAAATGAACTCATAGGGTGTTTCCCGAGAGGCACAGGGGTAGGATCAGAACTGATAAAGACCTTGTGTCCCAGGAATACACAAGGGGCTTAGGATGCTTCTGTACAGAACACACAGTTTATAGTTTTGTTTGTGAAATTCCTCAAAAATTGTAATTCACAGCTGGGAAATGAGGAAGATGAATTCAGGGGCCATGTATGCTCGGCCTTAAACAGAGTTTGCTGCAATTTTATATTCTTTTGAAATATCACTTTGAAGGAATGTTGTCCCTTGGTAAGCAACCAACATCATTAATTGGTTAATTACGAAGGCTTTCTTTTTTTTCTTCTTTCTTCTTCCCCCTCACCCCCACCCCAAGATAGAGTTTCTCTGTATAGCCCTGGTTGTCCTGGAACTTACTCTGTAAATCAGGCTGGCCTTGAACTCACAGAGATTTGCCTTCCAAGCAGTGGGACTAAAGGCATGTGCCACCAGTGCCTGGATCTTTTCTTTAAAAAAATTTTTTTTCATGTGTGTGGTTATTTGGCTTGCATGGATATCTGTGACCACCAATCTGTCCACAGATGTTGGAAGAAGGCATCAGATCCCCTGGAACTGAAGTTACTGAAGATTGTGCTGGGGAATTCATCCCTGGTCGGTCTCCGCAAGAGCAGCAAGAGCTCTGAAGTTCTGAGCCTTCTCTTTCGCCTCCAAAACCCTTCTTATATTTATTTATTGTGTGTGTGTGTCATAGTGCATATGTGGAGGTCATAGGTTGTCCTCTCAGGAGTCTTTTCCAACATATAGGTTCCTGGGGATCGAACTTGGGATGTCAGGATTGGTTGGCAGGAAGCACCTCTACCCACAAACATCTTGTCTCCTCTTTTTGGTATCTTTTTGTCCTTTTGTTCTGTAGAACTTAGGAAACATTTCTCATGCCCCTGAGCCCCGGCTGAGTTCACCAAGACAGCAGGCGGCATGGGAGAGTTTACTGGTCGCACTGAGATGCAGCCCCAGGGCTAAGAATTGGAGAGACTGTGGTCGACCAAGGGTTCTAGGGACTGTCTGGAGTGTCTCCTGTGTCACTGTGCCCTGGGTACTTAGGTCTTATCAGTGAGAACACCTGTGGGGCTCATGTCCTGTCCACGTGGACATCCTACTTTGCTGAGGAATAAGTTTGACAGCATGGGTTGTCTCTTCTGCAAGGGCTAAAATTCCAGTGATGGGAATGTGCTTACAGAGCGGAGCGGAGCATTAGGGCCAGGGAGGTGGCTCAGCAGGTAAGCATGCTTCCATGCTGTTAAGTCCAAGTCTCTGGAGCTGGATTTGCCATGCAAATTACATGAGGGTTTTTATTTCAAATTCGAGGTTGGACCAAGACCTTTCCAGCTCCCCAGCATGGTGGGTATGGAGAGTGTGGTAGGGAGCCCTGAGAGGATAGAACTTTTTTTTTTTTTTGAAGACTTATTTCTTTTTTTATGTATACAGTATTCTGTCTACATGCATGCCTGCACGCCAAAAGAGGACACCAAATCTCATTACAGATGGCTGTGAGCCACCATGTGGTTGCTGGGAATTGGACTCAGGAGCTCTGGAAGAGCAGTGCTCTTAACCTCTGAGCCATCTCTCCAGCCCAGGGAGGATAGAACTTTTAAAGGGGAAATGCCGTAATCAGGGGAGCTCATGTCCTGTTATCTTGGGATTGGCTAAGGAAGGCATAGGGTAAGGTAGTTTCTGAAGCCATTGATCAGTTTTTGAACGCAAAAACCTAACAAAGAGCCATAAATTACTGACAAGGTATGTTCAAGGACAGGATGCCTCCCAAGAACATCTGGACCTCATTAAATTTCATGGCCCTGCTGCCTAGCTCCGTAATTGGCCATTTTTAGGGCATCTGTTCAGCTCATTTCTGGAGCTGATCTGCTTCCCCCCACCCCCACCCCCACAGCTCATTATGTGGCTTAAGATGAAGCCTCCTCTTTAAAATGGCGTTTGCAAAGTCAGGTCCTCACAATGCCAGCCTTATGACCTTCCTATGAGCCCCAAGAATCCCTCAGTGTAAGGAGAGAGAGGATTCCAAGGAGCTAGCTTCTAACTGCATGTACACACCATGCGTGTACGTTCTCTCTCTCTCTCTCTCTCTCTCACACATGCACGCACGCACGCACGCGCACACACACACACACACACGCACATCACATTCACTCAGAGTAAACTCATAGAGAAGGGTAGAACTGGGCCTGGAGAGACCGCTCGGCAGGTTAGAGCACTGATTGCTCTTCCAGAGGACCCGGATCCATTTCCCAGCACCCACATGAAGGTTCAAAACCATTTTAACTATAGTTCCAGGGGATCCCACACCCTCTTCTGACCTCCATCAGGACCAGGCATGCGCAAAGCACACAGACACACATTCAAACAAACCATCCATATACAGAAAAAAAATAAAAGAGAAAACATTAAAAAATAAGTCACTACTAGGGCTGAGGTGTCACACAGAGAGAGGTACAGTACTTCTCTAGAGTCCATGAGGCCTGAGATTGAGTTCCCAGCACTTACAGACTAACAAGCCAACTACCTAGCTAAATGCACTCATGCATACATCCAGGGTCGAGTGTCCTACAGGGGAAACAGGAAGCCCCACGACAGACTGCAGCCTGGCCTGCTGAGCCACAACTTTGCTTAGAACCCAGCCTGTTCCAAGACTAAATGAGGAACCCTTACCTGTCGGGTGCTCTGTGCTGTGTAGATCGGTCAGAGAAAGAGGTCTGTCCAAGCTGAAATTTTAAGGCCTCTGATGAACTGAGCCCCAAACAGCCATATAAAGGCGTATTTATTGATTGCTACATGAAGTTGTTTTCTGGGTCAAGTATTTCTTCGCACCAAGGTCCCTAATCTGGTCTATATGTCCCTCTAAAGGAAAGCATCGCGTGCCCTCGTGACTTTAGACCCTTAGTGCAGACCGTTTGCAGTCCACAGTGAACCAAGAGCCTCAGGTGTGCCAATGGCGTCTTGTGACCAAAGTCATGCGAACGCTGCAACGCCCTGTCAGAAAAACAGGTCCACAGGTCCCAGAAAGCAATCGCTGGTTTCCACAAAGATTCCTTCCTGTTTTCTACAAGGATTCCTCAAGGTCAAAGCGCTTCTAGAAAACAGCATTCATTCTAATGTTTTCCTGGACCAGTGAAACCTCTTCGTTTCAATGTCTGCCCCAGATACAGTGACTCTGCTTAATTCCTACAATACTTTCCTCCTACCCACCGCACAGATCAGCAAGGCCCCATCTCTGGGTCTGCGGTCATCTTTTGAAGCTGCCTCACAGGGCCGGGGCGGGGCGGGGGTGGCGGGGAGGACATGGGACGTTCCTGCTCTGCCACAGGACCACAGGACCTCAGGAACCTTGGGATAGGGGGAGGGTCTGTCTCAGGAGAGAGGTGGGTGTGATCTCCAGTGCCAGAAGGCGACATTGATGCTGCAGGGACTGACATTAATAACTCTGGCAGTCAAGTGTTTATTAGTAGTTACCAACGCCACAGACAGACAGACAGAGAGGCAGCAGCATAGATGGGCTCTGAGGAGTGAAATGGAGCCCAAGTGGCAGAAGTGGGATCTTTTTTGCATCTTTCTGAGTGAGAAAGCTTTCACAGAAAGTCCCTGCAGCCACGCTCTGGTTCCCAGGCAGTAGGCAGGGAAGTGAGAGGCAGAGGAGAGCTATCTGTGTGGATATTTATACCCACTTCAAAGTGATGTGATGTGAACTGACTTCCTAGGTGACAGGTCCGGCCTACCCCACCCCCACCACAGACTAAGTTCATTCAGCAGGGTGTCTGCAGGTATCTTTGAAAGCGGCTGTTATGGCCAGAGCAGACTTTTTACAAACAGAACTGGAGGAGGGGCTGAGACAGAGCTCATGGGCCAGCCAGTCCAGCTGAGCTTTGGGTTCCAGGTTCAGTGAGAGACCCTGCCTCAAAACAAAACAACTCAAGGTGAGAGAAAGCACTCTGGCTACAATAGGGTCTCCAGGAGTCCAGAGACGCTGGTGTCCACCAGGTCTATAGGGTCTGCTGGAGTCCAGAGACGCTGGTGTCCACCAGGTCTATAGGGTCTGCAGGAGTCCAGAGACGCTGGTGTCCACCAGGTCTATAGGGTCTGCAGGAGTCCAGAGACGCTGGTGTCCACCAGGTCTATAGGGTCTGCTGGAGTCCAGAGATGCTGGTGTCCACCAGGTCTATAGGGTCTCCAGGAGTCCAGAGACGCTGGTGTCCACCAGGTCTATAGGGTCTGCAGGAGTCCAGAGACGCTGGTGTCCACCAGGTCTATAGGGTCTGCTGGAGTCCAGAGACACTGGTGTCCTCCGGGTCCTCAGGAGGAAGCTGTTCTCTGCCCTTTCAGGAGTGGAACAGGTTTACTGGGGCCAGATGGACCCACAGTGGCAGGACTTGCTTGTACCTTGACTGCATTGTCAAGATCGGATAAGGTCAGGCCCAGACAGCGTCTGGCGTCCTTATCCTAGAAGAGGGTTTCAGATAAAGCCAGTCTCCCCAGTTAATGGTGAGGGGCACTCCAGAGAAGCTGATCTCAGGGACTTAATGAGTGTTCCCCAGATATGACACGTGGAGCTAGATAAGGTGTCTAGGGTTCATTGAGAGACCTGTGTGCTGGAAAGTACTCAGCGGCCAAAGGGGCTACACAGTTCACAGTAGCGCAGAATTTATCTAGCTATTTATTTATTATTATTTTGTTTTATTTATTTATTATTCGTTCTATTATTTATTTTGTTTTGTTATTATTTTGTCTGGGCCTGACCTTATCCGATCTTGCCAATGCAGTCAAAGTGCACACATGGCACCTCCCAACCAACTGTGACTCCAGTTCCAGGGGAGCTGAGTCCCCCCTCCTCTGGCCTTAGCTGGTGGCAGGTATGCACATGGTACACAGACACATGTGCAAGCAAATCACCCACACACATAAAATAAAAACAAGTAACACATCTAAAAGAAATTCTGGCTGGGTGCTGGGGCACATGCCTTTAGTCTCAGCACTTGGGAGGCAAAGGTATTCAGATCTGTAAGTGCGAGGCCAGCCTGGCCTACAGAGCAATTCCAGGACAGCCAGGGCTACACAAAGAAACCAAATCAACAAAAAAGACAACAACGACAGCCACAGAGCTCTGTTGGCTGCAGAAATGGCTCAGGGTGACGCACTTGTCAAGAAAAGGTGAGGACCAGAGTTTGGGCCCCAGAACCCATACAAGATGGTCAGGCTTGGTGGCCTTCCTATAATCCCAGCACTTGGTGCTTCAGAGGGAAGGGATCATAGAGTAAGCTGGTCAGCTAGACTGACCGGAACCAGTAAGCTCCAGGTTCAGTAAGAGACCCCGCTTCAGTTAAATGGAGAGCCATCAAGGACATTCCTGATGTTAACTCTAGGCCTCCACAATTGCATATATCAGCATGTGCACCCACACATGAACATGAATGCACACATGCAAACAGACAGACATGCATGACTGTTACATGTGCGTGCAGGGAGAGCTCTTTCAAGATTTCCACTGGCCCTCTAGATTAGCATTCTCAGCTTGTGAGTTGTGACCCCTTTGGAGGTCAAATGACCTTTTCTTTTTTTTTCTTTTTTTTTTTTTAGATTTATTTATTTATTATGTATACAACATTCTGTCTGTGTGTATGCCTGCAGGCCAGAAGAAGGCACCAGATCTCATCACAGATGGTTGTGAGCCACCATGTGGTTGCTGGGAATTGAACTCAGGACCTCTGGAAGAGCAGTCAGTGCTCTTAACCTCTGAGCCATCTCTCCAGCCCCTCACATGACCTTTTCACAGGGGTCGCAGATATTTATGTTATGATTCATAACAGTAGCAAAATTACAGCTATGGAGTAGCAACAAAAATAATTTTAAGGTTTTGTGGTCACCACACCGCAACATGAGGAACTGTACTAAAGGGTCCAGCATTAGGGAGGCGGGGAAGCACTGATCTAGGTCTTTTCAGAAAGCTGAGGGTGACAGGCTGCGTGAAGAGCCCTCTCTCCCTGGGTAGAGCAGAGCCCAAGGCTAATATGTTCGCTCTTTTCTTTCTTTCTTTCTTTCTTTCTTTCTTTCTTTCTTTCTTTCTTTCTTTCTCTCTCTCTCTCTCTCTCTCTCTCTCTCTCTCTCTCTCTCTCTCTCTTTCTCTTTTGTTTTTGTTTTTGTGTTTTGTTTTGTTTTGTTTTTTGAGATAGGATTTGTCTGTGTAGCTTTGGAGCCTGTTCTGGAACTTGCTGTGTAGACCAGGTTGGCTTTGATGGAACTCACAGAGATCCATTTGCCTCTGCCTCCCAAGTGCTGGGATTAAAAGTGTGCACCCCCACCCCCTGGCTCAGGGTTAATATATCCTAAGAGTACCGTGGTGACCTTAGAGTACTGTGGTGACCCCTATCTGCTTTAGAGGGGATGCCATTGTCCACCTGCTGACCGAATTCACTAGAACCACTAGATATTCTGGTCCTGGCATGGTGGTTCCCCTACGCTGAATAGGCTGTAAAGGACCTGGGCGGAGGGGGCAGAGGAGGAGAGCCCGAGAGAGTGTCAGAGACCCAGCTGGGTTGCAGACTTATTGAGAATGGGTTTTTTTTCTATTTATTTTCTTACATCTCTTTGTGTGTGGTGATGGTGGCGGTAGGTGTGAGCGCCACGGCACAGGCCTGAAAGCCAGAGGCCACCACTCAGCCATCATTTCTTCCCTTTCACAATGAGGGTCCCAGGAGTCCAACTCCGGCCTTCAGGCAAGCACCTCCACCCCTGAGCCATCCTTCTGAGCCTATTTATTTATTTGGGTTTTGTTGTTATTTTGTTTTTGAGTCAGGGTCTCACTAGAGATCTCCGGCCTCTGCCTCTGCCTCCCGAGTGCTGGTTAAAGGTAAGCCCCACCAATGTCCGGCTGACCCAGGAGCTCACCTCCCTGAGTGCTGGGATTGTCGGTGTGTCACCTTTACACTTGGGTTCTGGATATCAAGCACCGTCTTCGTGTTTGCACCGCAAGCATTGCCAACGACCATCCTCCCAGCCACATTCAGTTTCAACCCTGAAGATCGATGGAGACTGCTTCGGAGTTATTCTGTGAGAGACAGGAGGGACCCTTGTCTTTAACTTTTCCTCTACCAGAGTGACAAGCGTGGGGGTGACTCAGTCTTGTTGACTACGTGGCTTCCTTTGGCTTCCTTTGGAATCACAAGGGCTATGTATCATGGGAAACTTCTGTCTCTAGTCTGGAGGAGAGGTGACTTATCAGAGCTCTAGGGCCCTTTTCATGGGGACCCATGGCCCCCGAATCCTGGATAGCTCAGAGGACAAGGGTCAGAATCCTGGCTGGCCTCTTTGACTTGCTAAGGTCTCTATGTTCTCTGAAATACCAGTAGACAGGGTCCCCAGTTTGGAAGAGGAAATAATGAATTTTAGTCTTGGCTGGCTTGGTGCTAGCTTTGTAGACCAGGCTGGCCTTGAACTCATAGGGATCTGTAACAGGCTTTCTTTTGAGCCACCAACCAGCTCCCAAATCAGACCCAGAGACTTACTCTTAGTTATGAATGCTTGGCCTTATGCTTGGCCCACTTGCTCTTGTAAATTAACCTGTTTCTCTTCGTCTATGTTTTACATCGGGCCTTTTTACCTTTCTTTCATTCTGTCCTGCTCCCGAGTCTGGCTGGTGGCTGAACCCGGATGTCTCCTCTTTCTCCTCATTCTCAAAATTCCTTCTGCTACTTACTCTCTCTGTCCACTAGCCCTGCCTATCCCTCTACTGCATAGTGATTGGCCATTCAGCGTTTTATTAAACCAATCAGGTGCGTTAGGCAGGCAAAACAACACATCTTTACACAATTAAAGTAATATTTCATAACAGACATCTCCCTGCCTTGCCTCCCAAGTGCCAGGCAGAGGGAAGCAAACCTCTGAGGGGCCATCTTGGTCTACATAAGGAGTTCTAGGACAGGTTTCAAAGCTGTCTTGAAAAACCAAAAAGAAGAACAATGTTTAGTTTACGTTTTTTTTTAAATATTTATTTATTTATTTATCATGTATACAATATTCTGTCTGTGTGCATGCCTGCAGGCCAGAAGAGGGCACCAGACCTCATTACAGATGGTTGTGAGCCACCATGTGGTTGCTGGGAATTGAACTCAGGACCTTTGGAAGAGCAGGCAATGCTCTTAACCTCTGAGCCATCTCTCCAGCCCTAGTTTACTTTTTTAAATGGTTTTTCAAGGCAGGGTTTCTCTGTAGCTTTGGAGGCTGTCCTGGAACTAGCTCTTGTAGACCAGGCTGGCCTCGAACTCACAGAGATCTGCCTGCCTCTGCCTCCCGAGTGCTGAGATTAAAGGCATGCGCCACCACGGCCTGGCCCAATGATTTTTTTTAAAGGAAAAAGTACCACACCAGCTGCTGTAGTTGCTGCTGCTGCCAGCATTGCTGGAGACTCAGCCCAGCATCCCCAAGGATGGGGAGCTTCATCTCCACACACAGGCAGAGCAATCCCACCCCTAGGAATTATGGTTCTTCCAGCTGATATGAGACCATCCATGGGCTCCCCCCCCCCGTAGGAGGAGCCTGTTCATCCCTGCCGCGCAGAACCGAAATAATTACACAGGAACCATATTATTTAAATCACTGCTTGACCTATTAACTCCAACTTCTTATTGGCTAACTCTTACATCTTAATTTAACCCATTTCTATTAATCTGTGCATCACCACAAGGTCGTGGCCTATCAGCAAAGTTTCAGCACCATCTGTCTCCAGTGACAGGCTCCATGGTGTCCCCCGACTCTGTCTTCTTCCTCCCAGCATTCAGTTTAGTTTTCCCCACCTAGCTCTGTTCCCCTAGAGCTCTGCTATAAACCCAAAGCAGTTCCTTTATTCATTAACCAATCAAAGCAACACATAGACAGAAGGACCTCACACACCATTCCCCTGCTTAAAAGACACCTACGGTCATGCCCCCACCAGGAATGAGGTTCCCTCCACCAGCAATTACAGGCCCATCTCCTGTGGGAATTTGTCCACCAAGAACCTAAAATAAGCTGGGCATGGTGGCGCACACCTTTAATCCCAGCACTCAGGAAGCAGAGTTGGAGGATTTGTGAGTTCAAGGCCAGCCTGGTCTACAAAGTGAGTTCCAGGACAGCCAGGGTTACGCAGAGAAACTCTGTCTAAGACACAACAAGTAAAAGAGCCCAAGAGAGTGGTGATAAATACCTGCCTTCTTTGCCTGGCATCGCATCTCACGAAATTGTGTTGTGGAGCTCTGTGTCCCCTCTCACTGCACTAATTATAGCTAATCACAAATACGGAGTAATTAAACCGGAAGAAAAAGGAAAGCCCGACAGCTTGAAGTTGGACCCCACAACCCACACAAAGGTGGAGAGCGAGTCCACAGTGGTCCTCTGACATCTAGGACATGAGAGCAGCCGAGTATGGCAGGCGTCTGCTGGGTGGGGAGGTGGAAGAACCAGGGCTGCAGGGCCTAAGCTACAAGGCACCCTGCCTCACAGCAGCAGGCAGGGGGCAAGTGAGGAAGGGAGGACTGACTCCTGAAAGTTGACCTCTGACCTGCACACATGCCATGTAGCCCATGCAGATGCAAAATAAACAAACAGCATTGTTGTTTCGAGACAGGTGTCTCCGTGTAGCCCTGGATGTCTCTGGAGGCATCCGCCTGCCTCTGCCTCCCAAGTGCTGGTATTAAAGGCGTGTGCCACCACGTCTGGCATAAACATTGTTTTTAAAAAATAAAAATCTTTGGTCTTTGTGAGAAAAAACTATGCAACACATACATTTACAAAATTTTCAAAAGAAGGTTGAAGCTAGGTGATGGTGGTGGATGCCTTTAGTCCCAGAACTCGACAGGCAGAGGCAGGTGGATCTCTGCAAGTTCGAGGCCTATCTGGTCTACAGAGTGAGTTCCAGGACAGTCAGAGCTGTGACACAGAGAAACCCTGTCTCAAAAGAACAAAAGCAAAAAACAAAAAAAATCAAAGAAGTCGACTGAAGTCTGTCTCATCCATGGTGTGCTGAGCCCGTGGTCCCATCCACACCCGACTTCAGGGGTCACGTCCTGTGTTGTGCTGGGTAGAATTTATTGCTCCTTGGGTCTTGTTTTCTACGAAGGCTCCTCTGTACACTTTTGGACCTCACAAGAATCTGAGAGTTACAAAGTTTTGCATTCCAGAAAGATCTGCCAAGATAATGACTGGTGTTGCTTAGGGAGCCTAGCTCAGCAAGAAGAGAGAACCCACAGAGAGCCAGGGAGGTTTCCATGTTAACCCTGAAAGTGCAGGTTTGGATCCAAAAGAAGTGTGTTTCCTGGGGAGCAGAGGAAAGAGAGGGGGCTGGGGCGGTCTGTAGAATGCCTGCCCACTATGCCTGAAGTCCCAGGTTCAGTCCCAAGCACTGCACCACCCACACATGGTGGGGCCCACCTGGCTGGGCTACACAAGCTGTTCTTTTTTGTCTCTCTCTCTCTCTCTCTCTCTCTCTCTCTCTCTCCTTCCTTCCTTCTTTCTTTCTTTCTCCTTCCTTCCTTGCTTCCTTCCTTCCTTCTTTCTTCTTTTTTATTTTTATAATGTATTTATTTATTTTGTTTTTTTAAAGACAGTATCTTTGTGTAACATAACTGTCCTGGAACTCACTCTGTAGACCAGGCTGCCCTTGAACTAAGAGCTCTGCCTGCCTCTGCCTCCCTAGTGCTGGGGTTAAAGGCGTGCACCACCACCACCACCACCGCACGGTTAATGTGTTTATCTTTATTTTATGTGCAGTGGTGTTTTGCTTTCATGTATGTCTGTGAGAATGTTGGATCCCCTGAAATTGGAGTTGTAGTTGGTTGTGAGCTATCATGGGGGTGCTTGGAATTGAATCCTTGTCCTCTGGAAGAGCAGCCAGTGCTCTCAACTGCTGAGCCATCGCTCCAGCACCCACAAGCTGTTCTCAAAGGGGTGAGGAAGAGGGGGCTGGTATGAGTAACCGTGCTTATGGCCAATCCTGCTGATCTGAGGTAATCCCCAGGGTCCACGCTGGGAGGAGAGAACCAACCGTTGTGGTTGTCTGTCCGCAGTGGCCAGCCTGCCTCCCCATAATTAACATAATACCAAAGGGGACCAGAGGGAGAAAGACAGAGGTTGAACTGTAGAATCCTGTTCAGTGGAGACCTAGGACCAAGGATGGCAAGCTGGATGCTGAGCTGGGTATTTGGAACAGGTCAGCCACAGAGAAAGTTGTAGAATATTACTTTAAGTATATAATGGTGTGTTGAATTTGTTTATACTGTATTTTTTAATTATGTAAAGATGTGTTGCTGTTATACCTTGCCTGCATAAGGCACCTGATTGGTCTAATAAAAACCTGAATGGCCAATAGCTAGGCAGCAGTAGAGGGATAGGCAGAGCTCGTGGGCAGAGAGAGTAAGTAGGAGGGAGAATCTAGACTCAAGAGAAAAGAGAATGAGGGAGAAAGGGAGGGAGATGACGCCCAGGCTAGACAGACTGCTGGAGAAGCAGGAAGCAGGACAAATAGAACAAAGAAATAGAACATTATGCCCCAAGGCATAATGTAGGTGAAGAGAAACAAGCCAGGTGCTGGTGCAGGACGGGAGAATCTCTGTGAGTTCAAGGCCAGCCTGGTCTACAAAGCGAGTTCCAGGACAGGATCCAAAAACCTACAGAGAAACCCTGTCTCAAAAAAACCAAACCATGGGGCTGGAGAGATGGCTCAGCGGTTAAGAGCACTGACTGCTCTTCCAGAGGACCCGGGTTCAATTCCCAGCACCCACATGGCAGCTCACAACTGTCTGAAAATCCAGTTCCAGGACATCTGACACCTTCACACTAATGTACATAAAATAAAGTTAAATAAACCATATTTAAAAAAAAAAAACCAAACCAAACAAACAAAAAACCCAACAACATAAGACAATAAAAATATGGGACTAATAAAAAATGCTAGAAAAAAAAAAGGAGCTAGACAAGCATCATAAGATAAGGCAGAACACTCATAATTAATATTAACTCTCCATAGCATGGGGGCTGGCGGCCCGAGAAAGCCTGCCACAGAAGGGGACGCATCCAAAGATCCCCTCCTGGGGGCTGGAGAGATGGTTCAGCGGTTAAGAGCATTGCCGGTTCTTCCAAAGGTCCTGAGTTCAATTCCCAGCAACCACATGGTGGCTCACAACCATCTGTAATGAGGCCTGGTGCCCTCTTCTGGATTGAAGAAAGAACAATACTGTATACATAATAAGCAAATGAATAAATATTTTAAAAAAAAAAAACCAAAAAACAAAGATCCCCTCCTGGCCACCTTGTGCAGTGGAAAGATGTTCTCTGAAGGGGTGAGGGTCGCTAGGAGTGGTGGTACACCTTTAATTCCAGCATGAGAGGCAGAGGCAGGCCAGCCACTGAGAATTTTGAGACTAGCCTGCCTACACAGAGTTCCACCAGGCTGCATAGTGATGCCTTGTCTCAGGTAGGTAGCTACACAGATGACAGATGGGTAGAGAGACAGAGTAAGGAAATGAAAAATACGAGGCCAGGAGACAGCTCAGCAGGTGAAGATTCTTCTGAGTTCACCCCGGGACTCACAGGTGGGAAAGCAGCAGACCCGTGAAACTGCCCTCTGACCACCACACCTTGCCGTGCACAAGCTTCATAAGCACACAGTAACAGTGACAAATAAACCTTTAATAAATCAATAAGTTTTTGGAGACCAAGGAAGTGGCTCAGTGAGTAAAACGCTTGCTACGCTCACATAGGGCCTGAGTTCAGTCCTGGAGTCCACAGAAGACAATGTGATCCTGGAAATGGTTCTGTGCCCCGCCCCTCCCCCCCCCCACGCAGGCACACGCTCGAACTCGTGCGCACGTGCGCAGGCGCTGATAATAAGTTAAATTTAAACTGCTTCAGCAGTGTGACGTGAACGTGTGTGCTGAGGATGAGTGTGGAGGGCGTGCAGAGAGGCCCACGTGTCTTCTGCTGACCTCCACTGTATTTTCTGAGGGAGCATCTCTCACTGAACCTGGAGCTCACCATTTTCGCTCATCACCAAGTTGATCAGCAAGCTCCAGGTATCTTCCTGGCCTCTCTACCCCAGTTCTTGGGAAACAGAGGAGCGTTAATGCATTTGGCTTTTTATGTGTGTGCAAAGAATCCAAACTCAGGTCCTCAGATTTGCTTACCAGCCCTCACCCTTTGCAGCATCCGCCAGACACGACCCATTCGATGTGGGATTCCCCTCTATATGTTATGAATATGTTTTATTACCATTGGTTACTAAAGAAGCTGTTTTGGCCAATGACTTAGCAAAGTGAGGCAGAAATCCAAACAGAGATGTAGAGAGAAAGTAGACGGAGTCAGAGAGACTCCGAAGGAGAAAGACGCCAGCCAGCACTTTACCTGGTAAACCTTGTGGCAACACACAGATTAATAGAAATGGGTTAATTCAAGATATAAGAGCTAGTTTAGAAATATGCCTAAGTCATTGGCTGAATAGGGTTGTAATTAACATAGTTTCTGTGCCTGGGCAGCCAGGAATGCTAGTGCAGTCTCCCTTACACCCACTGAACCATTCCCCCAGAAGTTCCTGCTTCCTTTCATTCCCTTTCCTTTTCTTTCTTCCTTTTTTTTTTTTTTTTTTTTTTTGACAGGGTCTCACCTTGTAGCCCTGGATAGCCTAGAGCTCTTTCTATAGACCAGGTTGGTCTCAAACTAACAGAGATGCTGACTTCCTCTGCCTCCTGAGTCCTGGTGTTAGAGGTGCACAGTGTTATTCCTTTTCCTTTTGAAACCGGAGAGATGAACTTTGGGTTCTGGGAGTCACACTCTTGAAGCTTTGGTTATGAAGCTTGCCCTTTAACGACTGAGCTATATTTCCATGCCCCTACTTTTTTAATATTTATTTTGTGGGCTGAAGAGATGGCTCGGCAGTTAAAAGCACCAGTTGCTCTTCCAGAGAACCTGGGTTCAGTTCTCAACAACCATAGCTGACAACTGTCTGTAACTCCAGTTGGAATTCAGCACCCTCACACAGACACACATGCAGGCAAAATACCAATGCATGTAAAATAAAAATAAATAAATTAATAAAATATATTTATTTACTTTTTAAAACTTTTTAAAATTGATATTTATTGAGCTCTACATTTTTCTCTGCTCCCCTCCACCTTCAGTCCTCCCCCAAGCTCCCCATGCTCCCAATTTACTCAGGAGATCTTGTCTTTTTCTACTTTCTACTTCCCATGTATATTAGATCTACGTATGTCTCTCTTAGTGTCCACATTGTTGTCTAAGTTCTCTGGGATTGTGGTTTGTAGGCTGGCTTTCTTTGCTTTATGTTTAAAAACCACCTATGAGTGAGTACATGTGATAATTGTCTTTCTGTGTCTGGGTTACCTCATTCAAAATAATGTTTTCTAGCTTCATCCATTTTCCTGCAAAATTCAAGATGTTATTATATTTTTTCTGCTGTGTAGTACTCCATTATGTAAATGTACCACATTTTCCTTATCCGTTCTCTGGTAGAGGGGCATTTAGGTTGTTTCCAGATTCTGGCTATAACAAACAAAGCTGCTATGAACATAGTTGAGCACATGTCCTTATGGCATGATTTGAGCATTCTTTGAATATATACCCAAAAGTGGTATTACTGGGTCTTGAGGAAGGTTATTTCCTAATTTTCTGAGAAATTGCCACACTGACACCCAAAGAGGTTTTGCCAGCTTGCACTCCCACCAGCAATGCGGAAGTGTTCCCTTTTCCCCACAACCTCTCCAGCATAAGACAGGTGTAAGATGGAATCTCAGAGTTGTTTTGATTTGCATTTCTCTGATGACTAAGGATGCTGAACATTTCCTTAAGTGTCTTTCAGCCATTTTGTATTCCTCTTTTGTGAGTTCTCTGTTTAGGTCTGTACTCCATTTTTTTTATTGGATTATGTGATCTTTTGGTGTCCAATTTCTTAAGTTCTTTGTATATTTTGGAGATCAGACCTCTGTCTGATGTGGGGTTAGTGAAGATCTTTTCCCATTCTATAGGCTGTCGTTTTGTCTTGTTGACCGTGTCCTTTGCTTTACAGAAGCTTTTCTGTTTCAGGAGGAACCATTTATTAATTGTTTCTCTCAGAGTCCGTACTGCTGGGGTTCTATTTAGGAAGTGGTTCCCTGTGCCAATGTGTTCAAGTGTACTTCCCACTTTCTCTTCTAAAAGGTTCAGTGTGGCTAGTTTTATGTTGATGTCTTTGATTCATTTGGACTTGAGTTTTGTGCATGGTGATAGATATGGGTCTATTTTCATTTTTCTACATGTTGCTATCCAGTTATGCCAGCACCACTTGTTAAATATGCCTTCTTTTATTCAGTTGCTATTTTTTGCTTCTTTATCAAAGATCAGGTGTTCGAAGATGTGTGGATTGATATCCGGGTCTTCTATTTCGTTCCATTGGTCCTCCTGTCTGTTCTTATACCAGTACCAGGCTGTTTTCAGTACTGTAGCTCTGTAGTAGAGTTTGAATTCAGGGATTGTGATGCCTCCAGAAGTTCTTTTATTGTACAGGATTGTTTTGGCTATCCTGGGTTTTTTGCTTTTCCAAATGAAGTTGAGCACCATTCTTTTGAGGTCTTTGAAGAATTTTGTTGGTATTTTGATGGGCATTGCGTTGAATCTGTAGATCGTTTTTGGTAAGATTGCCATTTTTATTGATTATTATGTGGCAAGAGGACATTTTTTGGATGCAGTTTATTTGGTGTTCTGTAAACTTCTTGTATCTTCATAGGCATATCTTTCTTTAGATTGGGAAAGTTTTCTTCTATGATTTTGTTAAATATATTTTCTGTGCTTTTGAGTTGAACGTCTTCTCCTTCTGTAACTATTATTCTTAGATTTGGCCATTTCATGGTGTTCCATATTTCCTGGATATTTGGGGTTAAGCTTTTGTTAGATTTAATGTTTTCTTTGACTGATGAGTCTATTTCCTGTATTGTATCTTCAGTGCTTGAGATTCTCTCTTCCATCTCTTGTATTCTGCTGTTCATGCTTGCATTTGTGGTTCCTGATCTTTTCCTTCCTCATGGTTTCTGTTTCTATAATTTCTTCAATTTGTGTTTTCTTTATTGTTTCTATTTCAGTTTTCAAGTCCAGAATAGTTTCTTTCATATGTTTGATTTCTTTTTCTTGGTTTTTTTTTTAAGTGATTTGCTGATATCTTCCAATTTTTTTTGTTTGTCTTTTCCTCAATTTCTTTAAGGGAATTTCTCATTTTATCTTTAAGAATTTCTAACAATCTCTTGAAGTTATATTTTAGTTCATTTTCTTCTGGTTCACCCATATTTGGTTGTTCAGGTTCTGTTGTTGGTTTTACTGGTGTTGTGTTGCTCTTGTGGTGTAGCGTGTGATCTTACCTTTTCTGCTCATCTTTTCCTCTATAGGTGTGGTTGGGGCTGTCTGAGATTCTGTTGAATAATCTTCTAGGTGTCAGTGAATCCAAAGCTCAGATGGTTTTCCTCGTGGTACAGTCGGTGTCACAGTTCTAGTTATCCCGTTGGTTACTCCTGTTCCTGGAGATAGCTCAGTGCTCCTGTGCTTTGCTCTGCTCCCTTGGAGTTTGCTGTCTCAGGCCTACTTTGGCCTAGGTTGCCGGCTTTGCCCTGTTTCTGTAAATCCTGGACTGGATCCCCTCCTGCAGAAGTCCCTGACTTGGAGTTGAACCTGTTCTGGTGGAGATTGCTGAGTCTGGATCTGGTCGCTGGCTCAATCCTGATCAGCCAGTGTCCCAGGACTGTATTGGCTCCTGAGGCTGGATTTGCTCCTGGCTTCTGCTTCCTCAGGCCTTCTTTGTCCTAGGTAGCCTGTTCAGAGCCATTCCTGTGGAATTTGTTGCCCAAGGTGGAGGAGTTCCTTGCCTTGGGCAAATGTGGCCTATGTTACCAGCTTTGACCTGTATCTATAAATCCTGGTCTGGATTATCTCCTGCAGAATTCCCTGGGTTGAAGTTGGACCTGGAAGGGTTTGAGGCTCCAGTCTATTGCCTCAGAGTTCCCAGGCTCTGGTGCGCCCAGACCCGCAGAGGACCTGCTTGCTTCCTCAGAGGTCTCAGACTTGTGCTGGAACCTGCAGGGGTTCCAGGTTCCTGCCTATTCTCTTTGATATCCCAGACCAATGCCCAGACCCACAGAGGTCCTGGCTCAGGCCTACTCTCTCTGAGGACCCAGACTCACCCCAGTCCCTGCCGAGATATCTGCTTCCTGCCTATTCCCTCAGAGGTCCCAGGTTCACTCAGGCCCAGACTGGCACAGGTGCTGACTTGGGCCTAGTTCCTAGGAGGTCCTAGACTCACACCCAGACCCACCGGGGTCCTGGCTTAGGTCTTCTCCCTTGAAGGTCCCTCAGCGGTCTCTGGCTCTGGCTCACTCGCTCAGCCGCTCAGCCGTTATTCCCCTGTACCTGTTCCGGTGGAGATCGCCGACTCTGGATCTGATCCTATTTACTTTATTGTTAAACAACCCAACCACAGTTTCTCCTCCCTCCTCTCCTCATAGTTTCTCCTGCTACACCTCCCTTCTCCCTACCTCTCCCATCCACTCCTCATCCCTTTCTATTCATAAAAGGGCAGGCCTCCCATGGATATCAGCCAGCCATGGTATAACATATTGCAGTGAGACTAGGCACCTCCTCTTCTATTAAGGCTGGATGAGGCACCCCAGTAGGAGGAAAGGGCCCCAAAAGCAGGCAACAGAGTCAGTCCCATGGAAGCTCCCTGGGTAGAACCAAACACAAGTGGCAAAAAAAAAAAAAGTCAATGAAACGATTCCTAATGATACTCTGCTATACTCATAGATTGGTGCCTAACCCAATTGTCATCAGAGAGGCTTCATCCAGCAACTGATGGAAACAGATACAGAGACCACAGCCAAACATTAGGTCAAGCTCAGGGAATCCTGCTAAAAAGAGGGAGCCACCGGGGTCAAGGACATCACAAGAAAACCCACAGAAACAACCAACCTGGGCTCATAGAGGCTCACAGAGACTGAGTCAGGCCCCGATGTCGTATTACATGTCTGAAGGTCGAGTCAGAGGAGATAGAATGCATACAACTCGTTAGGTTCTACTGAAGATGTGTCCTCCATTGAAGAGGCATTTCTAGATGGTATGGACTTTCCCTAAAACCAGGGGTGAGACCCAGGCTCACAGCGCTGACTTAACTGAGCTGGGCGTCCCTCAAGGAGGACGGAACTCAATGCCTCAGGCCGCAGTGATCTCGAAGCAAGATTGATGAACTAGAACTGGCCACCAACAGGTCACGAGGAGGAGCTGGGGAACCTGTTTGGGAGGAACTGGTATAATGCCCGTCAGCTGCCTCCTCCTGCAGTGGAGGCTGAGAGGAAACGCTGGCCCAGGAAGAGAAAGGAGATGTGGGTGGTGGACCGCTCACGCAGCAAGGGCCACAGAAGTTGGGCGTGGCGGTTGTGGTGTTCTCATCAATCTGACAAAAGTTAGGGTCATCCGGGATGATGGAGCCTCAGCTGAGACAATGTCTCCATCTGATCTGCCTGTGGGGGCATCTTCTTGATTTCTTATTGATGTCAGAGGCCCAGCCCACTTGGGCAGTGCCATCCCTGGGCAGGTGGTACTGAATTGCGTAAGAAAGCAGAGTGAGCAAGCTCTGGGGAGCAAGGCAGGGAACAGCCTTCCTCTAGGGTCTCTGCATCAGCTCCTCGCTCCAGGTTTCTTGTTTGAGTTCTTGCCCGTGATGGGGAAGCTCTGTCAACCAATCACATCTAGTGAAGGTGTGACTACCTGGAGCCCAGGAAGAAAAACTGGGAGGACCCAGGGGCAGGCTCTCTCTGCGTGCCTCCCGCAGACAGATAGGAAGTTGAACCTCCCACTCTTGACGCGTGAGTTTCCCCTTGTAACCATTAAAAATATAATGGTTATTCTTGAGCTGGCCTAATTATTTCCCACATCGAGCTCATTAGCAACATGTCCGGACTTCCCATCATGGAGGGATGTGAAAGACGAAACAAAGACTTTCCTCCCCAAGTTGCTTTTGGTTGTGGCTTTTTATCACAGCAACAGATGCAAAGTGCTACTCACTCTAATACTGCACTTGGGGGAAAGGCTCAGGGTGAACCTGGGCTACAGGGGAGCCTTTCTCAAAACAAGAAGTGAGGGGAGAGAAAAGACAGTTTCCTCTAGAGGAGCTGCCACTGTCGGTCACACCACTCTGAGGGCAGACTGGAAGACAGTGTCCCCTTACCCTGGCAGTGACAATAAGCCATCACCAAAGTGTCCCTCGGCCAGTGCCTGTCTGTGCAATTATAACCTATGGTGCTTTACAAGAAGCTGAAAGGAACCCCTTAGCCGCTTGCACCCTGTGAGGTGACAGCAGCCCAGGATAACAGCCTGGCCACTCTCAGGTCTCTTTATTTTATTTTATTTTATTTTTTTTTACAAATATTTATTTATTTATTATGTATACAATATTCTTTCTGTGTGTATGCCCGCAGGCCTGAAGAGGGCACCAGACCCCCTTACAGATGGTTGTGAGCCACCATGTGATTGCTGGGAATTGAACTCAGGACCTTTGGAAGAGCAGGCAAATGCTCTTAACCTCTGAGCCATCTCTCTAGCCCCTCAGGTCTCTTTAGAGAGTGAATAAGAGCTCCCAATGGCTTACTCAGTGACCTCAGGCACCCTAGGAAGAAGTGGCCAGAAGACAAAGGAAGAGAAGCCCCATTCAGGTCACCAAAATACCATTCTAGGCACAGTGTTGATAGGCTGTGGGTTCACCAAGACGGCAGAAGGCTGTGGTAGAGTTTATTAGATACGCTGAACTGAAGCCACAGTGGAAAATTAAAGAGGCCATGCCTGTAGAGGTGATCTAAACTTTTAACATCCCCCTCAAAAAAGAAAGAAAAACCAAAAAACTTTTAAGACTTTTTTTTTTTTGAGTTTTTTGAGACAAGGTTTCTCGGTAGCCTGTTCTGGAACTCACTCTGTAGATCAGGCTGGCCTCGAACTCACAGAGATCCGCCTGCCTCTGCCTCCCGAGTGCTGGGATTAAAGGTGTGTGCCACCACTGGCTGGCCCCTAGTTTTGGGCTTTCATTGCTGTAGTAAGTACCATGACCAAAGTAGGTTGGGGAGGAAAGGGTTTATTTAGCTTACACGTCCATAGACCTGTCCATCACCGAAGGAAGGCAGGGCAGGAGCTCAGACAAGAACCTGAAGCACAGAGGAGCGCTGCTTACTGACTTGTTTCCATGACCACCAGTCTGCTTTCTTATATAGCCTGGGACTTCTCCTATGCTGGGTGTCAGTCAAGAAAACACCCCACAGACATGCCATATGAGGTCCCCTCCTCCACAGTCCACAGACATGCCGTATGAGGTCCCCTCCCCCACAGTCCACAGACATGCTGTATGAGGTCCCCATAGTCCACAGACATGCCATATGAGGTCCCCTCCCCCACAGTCCACAGACATGCTGTATGAGGTCCCCTCCCCCACAGTCCACAGACATGCTGTATGAGGTCCCCTCCCCCACAGTCCACAGACATGCTGTATGAGGTCCCCTCCCCCACAGTCCACAGACATGCTGTATGAGGTCCCCTCCCCCACAGTCCACAGACATGCTGTATGAGGTCCCCATAGTCCACAGACATGCCATATGAGGTCCCCTCCCCCATAGTCCACAGACATGCCATATGAGGTCCCCTCCCCCATAGTCCACAGACATGCCATATGAGGTCCCCTCCCCCATAGTCTACTTTGTGTCTAGTTTATACAAATCAAACAGCACAGTTGGTAAAATGCTTGCCTGTTGAGGACTTGAGTTTAACTCTCAGAACCCACGGTGGGGTGGAGAGGGAAGCTAGACGTGAAGGTACACATGTCTAATCCCAGCGCTGGAGTCAGGGAACTGGAGGATATCGGAGACTCACTGGCTGAATAGCCTAACTATAACAGGTTATAACTATAACTATAACTATAACCTGTTATAACTATAACAGGTTTTCTTTTGGGCCCCAACCAGCTCCCAAATCATGACACAGAGACTTGTGAATGTTTGGCCTTAGAGCAGGCTCATTTCTTGCTAACTTTTGCTTTGTTTTGTTTTGTTTTTGTTTTGTTTCGTTTTTCAAGTCAGGGTTTCTCTGTAGCTTTGAAGCCTGTCCTGGAACTAGCTCTTGTAGACCAGGTTGTCTTCGAACTCACAGAGATCTGCCTGCCTCCGCTCCCGAGTGCTGGGATCAAAGGTGTGTGCCACCACGGCCTGGCTCTTGCTAGCTCTTATAACTTCACCTGTTTCTCTTCACCTACATTTTGCCCTGAGCTTTTTACCTCTCTTTCATTCTGTATGTCCTGTTCCATGTCTGGCTGGTGGCTGTCTCCCTGGCTGGCTCGTCCCAGGCATCTCCCTCTCTTTCTCTCTCGTTCTCTTCTCTCTGAATTCTTCCTCTTATTGTCTTGGCCTGCCAGCCCCGCCTATCCCTCTACTGCCTAATTATTGGTCATTCAGCTTTTCACCAGGCCGATCAGGTGGCCTTAGGCAGGCAAAGCAACAAAACCTTTGCAACATTAATTAAACAAATGCAGCATAAACAACACACCTTTATGTAAATAGTTCACAACATAGACAAATGTAACACAGCTTTACATAGCGAAAGTAATGTTCCACAACACCTAGCCAACTCTTTGAGGGCCTTGTCTCAAAGGAGGTAGACAGCTCTTCTGTGAAGACCCTCTGGCCCCCACATTCATGTGCACACACACACATACATTCGCATGCTCTCGAGCACGCAGAGTGAAATTGTCTGCAGTGGAGTCAGCCCCCACACACAGACTATAGCAGGCTGGTTAAGCTTCACTCTGCCCCTCCTCAGGGGCCGCTTCAGCCTTGCTCTGAGCCTGTTCTGCCCTGAAGCCAAGACAGGCTGGTTCTGGGGTAGAAGGGTTCAGCATAGCCAACTGTCTTAGAAGGGCGCTCCTGGTGTCTTCCTTTCTTTTGCGTTTTATTTCCTTTTTATTACCGGGTATGCGTGTGAACATGGATCCGGAAGCTCTCACTGCTTAGCTCGGCTGGCCTCTCCTTCCCGAGTGCTGAGACTGAAGGTGTGCACTAGCTGCCTGGGTCACCCTTTTTAGAAAAGTATTTTTAGTTTTTGTGTAGGAGAGATTTATCTGCATGTATGTTTGTGCATGCAGTACATGCGTGTCTGGTGTCTACAGGGCCCAAAGAGGACTTCAGACCCTCTGGAGCTGGAGTTACAGGGGGCAGCAAGCTGCTATGGGGTGCTGCGAACTGAACCTAGCCCTTTGCAAGAACAAGTCAGACTGGTCAGGTGAGGCAGAGACTCTCCATTGCACTGCAGAAAAGGATCTGGGGACAAGTCAGGAGGATGCAGACTGGGCTTCATTATGAAGGGATTTTGAGGGTCTGGTTTGTGATGGGCACCTTTCATCTCAGCACTTGGAAGGTAAAGGCGGGTGATCCCTGAGAGTTCCAGGTCAGCTGGGGATACACTGTGGTGGCCTGTCGAGTCTGTAATGCCAACATTGGGGGCAGAGACAAGCCGGGGATACACTGTGGTGCCCTGTCGAGTCTGTAATGCCAGCACTGGGGGGCAGAGACAAGCAGGTTCTTGGAGCTCAAACCAAGAAGGCGGGCAGCAACAGTGGAAGACACCAGACTCCTCCCCTGAGCTCCACAGGAGGGCTTGTGGGTGTGCAAACCACGCATGGACCAAACACCTCAAAAAAGTGAGGGATTAAAAACAGAAATCTTGCCAGAAGGTGGTGGCACACACCTTTAATCCCAGCACTTGGGAGGCAGAGGCAGGTGGATCTTTGTAAGTTTGAGGTCAACCTGGTCTATAGATTGAGTTCCAGAACAGTCAGGCCTACACAGAGAAACCCTGTCACAAAACCCAAACAAATAAAAAGTTCTTTTTTGTTTGTTTGTTTGTTTGTTTTGAGGGAGGTGCGGTTTCAAGACAGTATGTAGCCCTAGCTGTCTTGGAACTCACTCTGTAGACCAGGCTGGCTCAGAGATTTGCCTGCCTCTGCACTCCAGTGCTGGGATTAAAGGTGTGCACCACCACCACCCGGCTCCACTTAGTGTTTTAACACACGTATGATAAGTTTTTATGTTTTTGAAAAGACATCCCTTTCCTCTCTCTCTCTCTCTCTCTTTTTTTTTTTTTTTTTTTTTTTTGGTTTTTTGAGACAGGGTTTCTATGTAGTTTTGGAGCCTATCTTGGAACTAGCTCTTGTAGACCAGGCTGTCCTCAAACTCACATAGATCCGCGCTTGCCTCTGCCTCCTGAGTGCTGGGATTAGAGGCATGTGCCACCACCGCCTGGCTCCCATCTCTCTCTCTCTTTTTTTCCCTCCCATCTCTTTTTTAGTGAGTGAAATTACAGAGTGTTTCCTGGAGGGCTCTGGCAGGATCGCAGCTGACGAGGTAAAAATCATGACTGTAAGATTGCACAAGGGCGCAAAGACAGCTTTTCACTGTGAACAAAGGTCCTGGGCTTATTTGCAAGGTTTTCTGGAAGTTTTGTGTTTCCATATGGGGAAACAGAAAGGCCAGGACTTGATGGTGGCCATTAGCATAGCTGATTGTTGTGTTCGCTTTCTCTACACAGAAGGCCATTGTCTCCAACACAACAGCAGCAAACTGTGCGGTGACTCTCAGCTGTCTGGAGAGTGTAGACTCTGGGTGAGAGGCAGCTTTGCCTTCCCGTGAACATGTCCCTGTCAGTCTTCTTCCTTCCTTCCTTCCTTTCTCCCTCGCTCCTTCCCTCCCTTTCTTCGGCAGGGTCCTTAGTAGCCAGCCTGGTTTCACATTCACTATGTAGCTGAAGATGACTTTGAACTCCTGATCCTTTTGCCTCTGCTTTCAGAGGACTCAGATTACAAGCACGCTTCACCAGGCCTGGTTTATACCGTGCTGGACACGGGCTTCACCAGGCCTGGTTTATACCAATGCTGGACACAGGACACCCCCACCCCGCCTTTTTCCTTTTTTTTTTTTTTTTCTTTTTTGGCTTTTCGAGACAGGGTTTCTCTGTGCAACAGCCATAGCTGTCCTGGAACTTGGTCTGCAGACCAGACCTCAAAGTCACAGAGATCCCCCGTCTCTACCTCCCATGTGTTGGGATTAAAGGCATATACCACCATCACCCAGCTGCCTAGGGCCTTTTACATGCTAGGTAAGAACTCCATTAAGTGAACCAAAGCCCCAGTCCTTATGTGGTTTTTGTTGTTGCTGTTGACTTTTTTTTTTTAAAAAAAACTTTATTTAACTTTATTTCATGCACATTGGTATAATGATGTCAGATTCTCTTGAACTGGAGCTACAGACAGCTGCGAGCTGCCATGTGGGTGCTGGGAATTGAACCCGGGTCCTCTGGAGGAGCAGTCAGTGCTCTTAACCACTGAGCCATCTCACCAGCCCCGTTGACTTTTTTTTTTAACTAAAAAAGAAAATTAACACAAGGTCTCAGCACCTTAGTCTGGATGGCTTGGAACCTCCTATGTAGGCCAGGCTGGCCTGGAACTCACAGAGATCTACCTACCTCTGTCTCCTGCGTACTGGGATTAAAGGCATGAGCCCGCTATGCCTGTTTGTTTTCTTTTTTTTAGTTACATGTATTCTAATGACTCTCTGTGTGTCTATGCACATGAGTACAGTGCCCTCAGAGGCCAGAAGAGGGTGTCAGCTCTTCTGTAGCTGGCATACAGGTGGTTGTGAGCATCCATGTGGATGCTGGGAACTCCTATGGAGGGAGGGGTGGAGACAGAGTTTCTCTGTGTAGCCCTGGCTGTCCTGGAACTCACTCTGTAAACCAGGCTGGCCTTGAACTCACAGAGATCCTCCTGCCTCTGCCTCCCAAGTCCTGGGGTTAAAAGTGTGCAGGTGCCGCCACCGCCCTCAGCAGACGCCACCGCCCTCAGCAGCCGCCACCACCAAGCCCGCTCTCTAGCCACAGAGCCAGCTTTTTACTTGGCAGCTCAAGATCAGGAAGAGACCATAACTGCAGTACCCACACTTGCAAGGCAGACACTTACTGACTGAGTCATCCTCCTAGCCCATGGGAGGCTTGTAATCCCAGCACATCAGGAGTTATGGTCAGCCTGGGCTGTGTGAGTCCCTGTCTTGCGCCCCCCACCTCCTGCCCCGCCAAACACACAGAACACAAACCGTTTGGAGAGGAGATGGAGACAGCAGCCTGGTTGACTTTCTACTCTCCCTTAACACAACTTTCTTAGATCTATTTGTTTTATTTCTGCTTGCATGTATGCATGTGCCCCACCTTCCTGCCTGGTTCAGGGAGATCAGAAGTTGACCCTAGCTCAGCCTCCCTCTCACACCTGCCTGTGGGCTTGGTTGCAGCCCAGGTTGGCCTTGAACTCCTGGACTCCCTGCCTTCGCCTCCTGAGTGCTGGGATTACAAGCAAGGGCCACCACCAATCCCCCGTCTACTTAACTGTCTGCCTGCCTGTCAACCTGCCCGTCTAGAGTCCATATTTCTGTGTGTCTGTGTCTGTGTCCTGGCAAGACCTTGAGTGGGCAGCAGGGTGGAACAGGGCCTGATAGAAGGTTCTGTGCACAGAGAGAGTGTGCAAGCAGGCCTGGGCTGCCTTAGGGGGTTCATAAGGAAGAAACCCGAGCAGACTACAGCTGGAAGAGGGCTGTAGCCAAGCCAGTGCATTAGGCAACCACTCCATGACCGAGCCACACCCCCAGCCTACAAATCCTGGGGCGTCTTAAAGCAACAGGCCACGTACACGCCTTTCCAAGCCTGTGAATCTACTAGGAAAACCCTAAACATGGAAGCTGCTCAGGGAGGCAGGCTGAACTGGCTATTGCCCCAGAAGACTTCCAACCAAAATACCAGTAAAGTAGGAGGTTCTAGAGAGGCCGGGCAGAGGCCCAGGGGCGTGCCTAGCAGCTAGGGGGTGGAGTTGAATGCCCTCAGAGTTCCACAGTTCTGTGTACAGACAGGATGTAAGAAAAGAAGTAGGGGCTCCAGGCAGAGGATCCGCAAGCTGCAGGCAAAGAGGGAAGCAGGCTTCTGCGAGCCCTACAGGCCCAGGCTGAGGGTCGGAGGAGGAGGCCGAGGCCTGGGTTCCTAGGTTTGAGGGGCCAGCACTCCAGGGTGTGAGGGAGGAGGCTGGGGCCTGTACCTCTGGGTCTGAGAGAGGAGAGCTTGTGCCTGGACTTCTGGGTCTGAGGGAGGAGGCTGGGGCATAGACCTCAGGGTCTGAGGGAGGAGGCTGGGGTCAGGACCTCAGGATCTGAGGGAGGAGGCTGGGGCATAGACCTCAGGGTCTGAGGGAGGAGGCTGGGGTCTGGAACCCTGGCTCTGAGGGAAGAGGCTGGGGTCTGGAACCCTGGATCTGAGGGAGGAGGCTGGAACGTGGACCCTGGGTCTGAGGGAGGAGGCTGGGCCTGGACTCCTGGGTCTGAGGGAAGAGGCTGGGCCTGGACTCCTGGGTCTGAGGGAGGAGGCTGGGGCGTGGACCCTGGGTCTGAGAGAATAAGATTGTGACCTGGACTCCTGAGGAAGAGAGAAGGGGCTAGGGTCTGAGGGAGGAGAGCAGGAACTTGGGTACTTGAGTCTGAGGGAGGAAGGCTGGGCATAGATTTTTGGGTCTGAAGGAGGAATTCATGCAACTGGACCCCTGGGTCTATGGGATGGGGTGAGATCTGAACCTCTGGGAATGAGGGACCAGGACAGGGCCTGGAGCCTTGGATCTGAAGGTGGAGAGAAGGAAATAGCAGAAGTCTGAGACAAATTTTGGTCTGTCTAGTTCTGTAATTAATTAACTAAAGTGGATCAAATGAGGAGGTGAAAGTTCACACAAGAGCGGGCACTCCCGTCATCTTGGACTGGGGCCTCATCCCACCACCCAGCGTCCTGGTCTATGCCGAGTCTACGGGGACCTTGTGAAGAATCAGCAAGGCTGGGTCCAGAGGAGTCACGTGTCCCTCCCACTTCAGGTCGCCCAGTCAGGATGGGGATGCCCCAGCCCTGGGTCCTCAGCCTCTTGTTGGTCCTCCTGCCTCGGACCTGGGGTGCAGGTAAGAGGCCCCCTGAACCTGGAGTAAGTGCAGAGGTTGGGAGGAGAGCCAGAGAGTAGAAAAGGGACAACGAGCCGGGAGGCGATGGTGGCGCAGGCCTTTAATCCCAGCACTCGGGCGGCAGAGGCAGGCGGATCTCTGTGAGTTTGAGGACAGCCAGGACTACACAGAGAAACCCTGTGTTGATAAACCAAAAAAGAGAGCGAGAATGAAACAGCTTTTCCCGTGGCTCTCCTGGAAATTTCACCGTAGACATCTTTCCTCAGCTTTGGAGTCAAATACACACGACAGTAGCGGGGTATCTGTCCCTCTTTTCTGGGTCTCTGTTTCTGCCCATCCATCTCTCTCCCTCTCTGCGTCTGTTTTCCCCTCTCTCCATAAGACCACTGCCGCTCAGACTGAGTTGAGTTTTTCACTGTGCATCTCAGTGGGGTGTAACCCATGCCTTACTACTTCCCCCGTTTCCTCTGCACAGAGACCCGTCCCCCACTGCTGTACCACCTCACAGCTGTGTCCAACCCATCCAAGGGGGTTCCCTCCTTCTGGGCCACAGGCTGGCTGGGACCTCAGCAGTACCTGAGCTACAGCAGCCTGCGGCAGGAGGCTGAGGCCTTCGGTGCCTGGATGTGGGAAAGCCAAATGTCCTGGTATTGGGAGAAGGAGACTGTGGACCTGAAAAGCAAAGAACAGCTCTTCCTGGATGCCATCAAAAGCCTGAAAACGAATTTCGATGTGCCACCAGGTGGGGTGGCCTGGGCCTGAGGGAGGAGAATGGGTTGAGGAAGGAGGCTGGAGCCCTAGGTCTGAAGGAGAGGGTGAGGTCTGCAGTCCTAGGAATAAGTGTGAGGGCTGGGTCTGAGCCTCGGGCTGAGGGAGGAGGCTGGGGCGTGAGCCCTGAGTCTGAGGGAGGAGGTCACAGGAAGGCTGCCCTTGCCCTCAGCCTGCTTACCTGTGTCTTGGCGTCTAGGTAACTTCACACTGCAGGGCCTACTGGGCTGTGAACTGGCTCCCGACAATTCCTCATTGCCCACGGCTGTGTTTGCCCTCAATGGTGAGGAGTTCATGGCTTTCGACCCAAGCATTGGCAACTGGACTGGGGAGTGGCCCGAGACAGAGCTCATCGGCAATCTGTGGCTGAAGCAGCCTGAGGTGGCCAAGATGGAGAGCGAATTCCTGCTGACTTCTTGTCCTCAGCGGCTGCTAGGCCACCTGGAGAGGGGCCTTCGGTACCTGGAGTGGAAGGGTGAGCCCATCCTCTGCCCCCGCTCAGGGTCCTCCTGCTCAGTGCAGGACCTGTTTAAGACTAGGTCTCAGGTAGCTCAGCCTAGCCACTATGATCTTGAGTTCCTGACCCTCCCGTCTTCTTCCAAGTGCTGGTTGTCAGAAGTGTGTTGCCTCACCCAACTAATTGTTTGTAGACCAGGCTGGTCTTGAACTCACAGCGACCTGCCAGCCTCCGTCTCCTGAGTGCTGGGACTAAAAGGTGTGCCACCATGCCCGACTACTTTTTTTTCCTTGTTGTTGTTGCTGTGTTTAGATGGAGACCAGGTAACCTCAAACTTTCCATCCTTTTGAGCTCAGCCTCCTAAGTGCTAGGATTTTCCATGTCTTCTTCTTCTTGTTAACTTCTCTGAGAGTTCCTTTATATATGGACCCAACCCATCACCAGATAAGTGTTTCAAACACACATCCTCCACCGTTTTTCTTTTGTTTTTTTAAAGATATCTTCAGAAAGCAGAACATTTTCTTGTTTTGAAGGTTTATTTGTTTATGCGTATGAGTGCTGTCTGTATGTATGCCCACAGGTCACAGGTGGTTGTGAGATGCCATGTGGTTGCCGAGACTTGAACTTGGGATCTCTGGAAGAGCATCTCTTTTCTCTCTGGAGGGCTGTGCTTTTGTTAGTGTGTCTAGGAGGTCATTCCCAGCCCAGGGTGACTAGGTCTACTCCCTCTTGCTTTCCTTTCTAACAAACGAGTTTTGTCATTTTCCACCGAGGTTTCATCCCATCTGGATTTGGGTGCATGTGTGCTCATGGGTGTGGAGCCCAGAGCACAGCCATGTTGGTCTGAGGACTTTACACCTTTCTCTTAGGGCTGGACATGACACATAGTGATCTTGCGGAGGACCCTAGTTCAGTTCCCAGAACCCACATTAGGCAGCACATAGTCACCCATAACTCCAGTGCCAAGCATCACATGTCACTGTCCTGCATGGCCATCTGCCCTCATGTGCACACATACATGTGTACATAATAAAAATGAAGCATATGCACTTTATTTTTCATATGTGTACTTGTGCGTCTGTGTGTGCATGAGTGTAGCCACTCATCAGGGTCAGAAGAGGCGCTATGTCTACGTAGCTGGACTTAGGCGTAGTTATGACATGCCCAGTGTGGATGCTGGGAACTGAACTCAGGTCCTCTGGGAGAGCAGCAAACACTTCTGGTTTTTATTCTATCTCTCACTTCGTTGATTCTTTGGGGATGGAAATCAGACCCTGTCTCTCTCTGGGCAAGAACTCTGCCACTGAGCCGTACCTGTCTTCCATCTTTTAGAGTTTTTTGTTGTGTTTTCCTGAGACAGGGTTTTTCTGTGTAGCCCTGGCTGTCTGGAACTCCCTCTGTAGACCAGGCTGGCCTTGATCTCACAGAGATCCACCTGCTTCTGCCTCCCGAGTGCCGGGATCAAAGGCGTGCACCCACACTGCCCAACCACTTTTTAGGTTTATAAAACAGTCTTTGAACTTACATTCATTTATTTATTATTTTGTGTGGGGGGGGTTGTGCACATGTGTGTGGGGTGTGTGCACCTGTCCACATGCACAGAGGCCAGAGAAGGACAGTAGTGTCCTGCTCTATCACGCTCCGTCTGACTTATCTGACATGGATTCTCTCTCTGAACCTGGAGCAGCACTGACAACCAGCCAAGCCCCCAGGGCTTCTCTTTTCTCTGCCTCCCCCACCCCCAGTGCCAGGGTTGCAGTTGCGAAGGTTTAAGGTTTTCCAGAAGTGCCTGTGCAGTAAGCACTCCTACCTGCTGAGCTCTGTCCCCAGCTGGAGGAGTTGTCGCTGGACCTGCGGCCTTTGTCCTCCTTCAGCTGCTGCTGGGTGTTTAGGGTGTTTATGTTCTTTGGCTGTGTTGGTGGGTGCTGCAATGCAAATAGGAGCCAGTATTTCTATGGGACCTAGATTTCAACTTTTGGATAAGTTCCCACAAGAGAGATGGCTGGGTTCATTTTAGAAAAAAGGAATAATTATTTTTATTTTGTGAGTGTGTTTTTTGCCTCTATGCATGTCTGTGCACCACGTGTATGTAGGGCTCACATAGGCAAGAGGAGGGCATCCAATCTCCTGGACTTGGAGTTAGAGATGACTATGAGTTACCTACCATGGGGTGGTGCTGGGGATTGAACCCATGTCCTCTGGATGAGCAGCCATGACTTTTGACTGCTGAGTCTTCTTCTGTTCAGCCCCTGGGCTCATTTAGCCAGGAAACGCCCTGGTGGTTTAGTGTGGTGGTCCACGCATTCCAGAGGCAGGGCAGGTGGATCTCTGAGTCAGCCATGACCAAGAAAACAGGAATACAGTGTAGCCACATTGTTCACATGGCTGCTACAGTTGATACTTTCTGTCTGTATGTGGTTTGGTTTCTCATAATAGCCTTCTGTCACCAGGTGTAAGGCTGCGTTACTGTTCCCTTCCTTCCATACTTACCAGGCAGCAGCTCTACCACAGAGCCGTCCTCAGTGGCTTGCTCTGCCACCCAGCAGACTTCAGGCCCTAATTTTACTTAACAGAATTGTTGGGTTTTTGTTTGTTTATTTGTTTTTTGTTTGGTTGGGTTTTTTTTTTTTTTTTGAGACAAGTTTTCTCTGTGTTGCCCTAGCTGTCTTGGAATTCACTCTGTAGACCAGGCTGGCCTGGAATTCACAGAGATCCCCCTGCCTCTGCCTCCTAAGTGCTGGGCTTAAAGGCATGGGCCACCACCGCCCAGCCACCAGGCTAGCTTTGAACTCACTCCATGATTTAAACCTTGAACCTGTGATTCCTCTGCCTTAGCCACCTCGCCGCCAGGCTCACAGGCCTCCCGACTTAGTGTCCCTGGTGGTTAAAGGGCTTCCTTTTTCCTGTTAAACAGAAGCCAAGGCTGGGCTGACTTTCAGTCAACCCTGGAAAATAGGAGGAACACGGGTGTCCCTCAGCACCCCCCACAGGAAGTCATCTTCCCTAGAAAACAACAGCAGCCCGGCAGGACACAGAACTGCTGACCTAGGTCCGGTCTTCTGCGGCAGAGCTGATGGTGCCCCAGGTCTCACCAGCTGCCAGCGAGGCCCCTCTTTCAGGGAAGCTGCCTGGCTTCCTCTTCCTAAGAAATTGTCAGCTTATTTTCTGCTGAGTACCTGCAGCTGGGGACCCAAACAGACCCACCCCGGATGGAGGGAATGTCTCTGCCCAGCAAGCCTTGCTAGGTTCTCAGATCCCCAGCGACATTCACTTTGTTTAGGGGGGTTTATTGTTGTTGATTCAGGGTCTTGTGTAACCCAGGCTGGCCTCAAACTTTTTTTTTAAAGATTTATTTATTTATTTATGTATACTACATGCCTGCATGCCCAAAGAGGACACCAGATCTCATTTAGATGGCCGTGAGTCACCATGTGGTTGCTGGGAATTGAACTCAGGACCTTTGGAAGAGCAGCCAGAGTCATCTCTCCAGCCCAGCCTCAAACTTCTTTGTAACCATAGATAATCTTGAAGTCCCCATCCTCCATCCTCCACCTCTGGAGTGCCGAGATTATGGGTATGCCCCACCACGCACAGCCGTTGTCAGTGCGCTGGCAACTGAACTCAGGATGTCACACGTCAGACAAGCACTCTGCAAACGAAGCCACATCCTAGCTGCAATTTACTTATTTATTCTTCAGGCATTTCTTCCTTCCTTCCCCTCTCTCTTTCTTTTGTTTAGACAGTGTTTCACTATGTTGCTATGTAGCCTTGGCTAGCCTGGCATTTGCTCTGTAGACCAGGCTGGCTTGGTACCCACAGAGCTCCACCTTCCCTGCCCCCCCCCCCCACTCCGCCCAGTGCTGGGATTAAAAGGTACCTCGTACTTCCAGAACTCACGGTTTTCCCGCCTCAGCTCCTTGGGCTCTGGAGTTACTGGTGTGGTGTACAGTATCACATCTCTGTGTGATCTGCCGTGTCCATGGGTCGATGTGCTCCCAGGGCCTACAGCAGTCACGGCTAGAGAGAACGACAGCCCATTTCCACCAAGGAACGTGAGGGGGCGGAGCTCAGTTCAGCACTTGCATCTCAGCGCTAAACCGGGCATGGTGGCAATGCCTACGAGCTCTCAGCACTTAGGAAGTGCGGGAAGATCAGGAATTCAAAGTCATCCTTGTCTACCCAGGGAGTTCTAGCCAGTCTGGGCTAGAGTGAAATTCAGCTTCAAAAGAGACAAACACATGTGCCTGGGGAGATGCTTGGCACCGGGGTTCTGAGCCCTGGCACGTTTGCTGGGGCTGGTGTACTGCTGCTGCTTGTCTGCGCACCGGCAGAGAGGGCGCCAGATCTCACTACAGATGGTTGTGAGCCACCGTGTGGTTGCTGGGAATTGAACTCAGGACCTCTGGAAGAGCAGCCAGTGCTCTTCACCTCTGAGCCATCTCTCCAGCGCTGCACTTGCTATCCATGGGACGACCTGAATTTGATTCCGATCACCCACATGGTAGCTCGCAGCAATCTGTAACCAGTTCTAGGGGATCTGATGTCCATTTCTGGCCTCTGTGGTCACTGTGTGCATGTGGCACACAGACACACATGCCAAAAAACACCCTTCCACAGAGAGTGGAAATAAAGCGGAAAGGCAGGAGCAGAGTGCGGCTGCTGTGGAGCTCTGGCCTCCACACCTGCATAGCCACACATACACACCAGAACAGGGGTGGGAGGGGAAGAAAGGGGGCGTCCTGGTGGGGTCAGAGCCCAGCTGACTGCTGGCTCATCCCGTGTCCCCACAGAGCCACCCTCCATGCGCCTGAAGGCTCGTCCTAGCGACTCCAACTCCGACTCCTCCATACTGACCTGTGCTGCTTTCTCCTTCTACCCACCTGAGCTGAAGCTCCGGTTCCTGAGGAGTGGGCTGGCTGCAGGCACTGGGAATAGCAGCATCGGTCCCAATGGTGACGGCTCTTTCCACGCCTGGTCATTGCTGGAGGTCAAAAGAGGAGATGAACACCATTACCAATGCCAGGTGGAGCACGTTGGGCTGCAGCAGCCACTCACTGTGGACATAGGTGAGGCTGTCCCTCCAGCCTCGGTGTCTGGCTTCTCCTGTCTCCTGACTCTGCATTAACCCCTGTGGCCGGACCTCCAGAGTCCAACCATCTCCCATCTTGCTGTTGCTGGGCTTCATGGCTTCTGACATCTACTTTTGCTGCTCAGCATCCTTGCTACAGCTGGCCCTCCCCTGTTTTGTTTCTGCTCTTCCCTCAGCTGGGCTCTACCCTAGCCCGCTAGCAGTGTGGCTGTGTTCTCTCAGTACGGCTATTGTTCCTGGTTAGGCGGGCGGCGGCAGCGGTGTACCACTTTAATCCCAGCGTATACGTGTATATTAATTTCCCTACATTTTATGTGGGAGGGCGCAGTAGAGGAGTTCCCGTGTTACTGCACCCTTGTGGGTCAGAGGACAGCCTGTGGGAGTCAGTTCTCTCCTTCCACCACGTCAGTTGCTGGAATCAAACTCAGTTACAGCAAGGGCAAATGTTTCTACTCACTGAGCCATCTTGTCGGCACTGGATATGGTTGTCAGCATTGGATATGGGTGCTGGGAACTGAACTCGGGTCCTCTGGAAGAGCAGCCAGTGCTCTTAACAGCTGAGCCATCTCTCCAGCACCCCTGTGGTTGGTTCTTTTTTTTTAATATTTATTTATATTTATTCTTATATTATTATTATACAGTATTCTATCTGTGTGTATGCCTGCTGGCCAGAAGAGGGCACCAGACCTCATTACAGATGGTTGTGAACCATCATGTGGTTGCTGGGAATTGAACTCAGGACCTTCGGAAGAGCAAGCAATGCTCTTAATCGCTGAGCCATCTCTCCAGCACCCCTGTGGTTGGTTCTTATATCCAGTGTGGGAACATGAGGCCCAGGGCCTTCCTCTGCACACCCAACCCTCAGACATGCTGGCGGGGGGGGGGGGGGTCTCTGTGGGACCCCTGAGCTGCTTCTTTCCCTGTCTTCATAACCCTTTCTGGGTGCAGGTTCACCGGTCAGATCTTCTGTGCCTGTGGTTGGAATCGTTCTTGGTCTCTTGCTGGTCCTAGTGGCTGCTGCAGGGGGCGTGCTGCTGTGGAACAGGATGCGCAGTGGGCTGCCAGGTGCGCGTGGGAGAGGGGAGGAGGGTGACAAAGACCAGAGAGAAAGACAAGAGGGAGAGATGGGACAGAGACCAGAGAGGGACCCTCATGGTGTGTGGGGCAGGTGAGACCTTGGTTACAGATTCTGACCTCTGTTCTTCTCTCTTAGCCCCATGGCTTTCCCTCAGCGGCGATGACTCAGGTGACCTGCTGCCCGGTGGCAACTTGCCCCCTGAGGCTGACCCTCACGGTGCAAAGGCCTTCCCAGCCACTTCCTGATGCCAGCCAAGGCCGCCAATACCCATTGCAGCATTTGGTGCTGTGTGACCTCCTGAACTCTTGGCATCCCTGAGCCTCCTGAGGGAGCCCTGGGCCAGACGTCCTTCTTGTGGACCCGTCCTTTTGTGGACTGCCTCAGTTTCCCCTCCTAATGTACATGGCTCTTTTCATTTCAACATAAATTTGGGCCCAAATCTATGTGTGCACTGTTATTCTTAAGTTTCAGGCCGTGGGGATAACTGAACGAGTTTGGGGAAAATCAGAATCCTCCTGGTTGCCGTGGCAGAGCCTGTCCATTTTATACACTGAGTTGTGTGTTTTTAGAAAGTATATGATACCTGCGCTGTCAGGCATTTCAAGGAATTCAGCTCTTTCTCCTCTTTCTTTCTTTCGTTTAGAGATAGGGTCTCTCTATGTGGTCTTGGTTCTCCTGGAACTCACTATGTATACCAGGATAGTCCCGAACTCATCAGCCTGCTACCTGGGTGGTGGTGGCACATGCCTTTAAGTCTTTAATCCCAGCACTCGGGAGGCAGAGGCAGGCAGATCTCCATGAGTTCGAGGTCAGTTAGTTCCAGGACAGGCTCCAAAGCTACACAGAGAAACCCTGTCTCGAAAAACAAAACAAAAACAAAAAAACGAACAAAAAGTAATAATAAGTCAACCTGCTTCTGCCTCCTAAGTGTTGTAATTAAAGGCATGAGCCACCAAGTCCTATCTTCTCTTTTCTTAAAACAATCCGAGAAACGGTTAAAAAAAAAAAAAATACGCTTCTCCTAATCCTCTGGGACAGGCTGCCCATAAGCCTCCTGGGAATTGTAGTTCGGATCTGCCTTATCGCCCACCCCTCCTTCCAGGCCAGCGCTCAACCTTGTGGACGTGGCGAGGGGCTCCAGGGGCAACCTTGGCGCCCATTGGCTCCGCCTCTGAGGGCCTCCTGCGCCGTCATTGGTCGGAGGGCGGGGGCCTCTGGGCTGCCCGGGGCGGAGCTTGACTGGCGCCGCGCCAGGTTGGGCATCTTTGCGCGAAAGCAGAGCTCATCGTGGGGAGCGAACCCAAGCCTGGTAACCGGGGGAAGGGTGGGGAGCTAGCTCGGGAAGGGGTTTCAGGGTCACGGTCTCGGTCCGGGGGGGACACACAGAGGACCCTGCATGATGCTCTCAGTCACCACCGTGTCCTGAACTTTGCGTGGGGCGTGTGCCACGTCTCAGCTAAAATACCCGCTTTCTCCTCTGGGACTCCTCCGAGGCACTGATTCTACCCCCATAGGCGGTTTTACCTTCAAATTCCCTATTCTTTTTTGCCGACTTTTCTTAAGCCCCAAACTTTTTGTAGCTTGCTTATATCTGCCCTGCTTTAAGCTACTCCCCTAACTTTGAAGTTTACATTAATGCCTGATTTGGATTTTTGTCCCATGTGACCCGCTGACCACTGGTCCTCACCCCTCCCCAGGGACCAATGATGTGGCGACGGTCGCTTCTGTTGCTTCTCTTGCTGCTGAGGTGGTGGGCCCTGGGGAAACCATCCCCTGACGCCGGACCTCATGGCCAGGGTAGGGTGCATCAGGGAGCCCCCCTGAGCGACGCCCCCCACGATGACGCCCACGGAAATTTCCAGTATGACCACGAGGCGTTCCTGGGAAGAGATGTAGCCAAGGAATTCGACCAACTCAGCCCAGAGGAAAGCCAGGCCCGACTCGGGTAGGAATGGGGGAAGCCGAGCGGAGGTGGGAAGTGGGGGAGAATTGAGCTCACTGAAAAGGTCAGAGGCAGGAGACTGGACACAGCTGTGGTACTCGCCTCCTGGGAAAAGACAGAATTAAACTTAGGCTGCGGTGAACCCGTCTTACCGACACCTGAGTTACCCCGCTACTTCCTCCGTCTGGACATCCCTGTTCTGACCCTCTTAGCTTCTAAACGGGTCACCAACTCTTGAAAGAGAATGAAGAAATTTGAGAGTTCCAAGCTCAGAATTTAGGTTGAACTAAGAGGGGTGGAGTCGTGACTCAAACTGGAGGACACAGCATGGCCCTGGGGGACAAGAAGACCACTCCATGCTTTTAAATTATTTTTATTATTTTGAGATAGGATCTCACTGAGTACACTGGCTGGTCTGGAACTCTCTATGTAGACCACACTTGTCTAAAATGCAGAGATTCGCCTGCTTTTGCATCCTGAGTGCTGGGACTAAAGGTGTACGCACCATGTCTGGCTAACGAAGTACTCCTTTTAAACTGGGCAAGAAGTGGTATTGGAAGTTTCACAGGGCTGAGCTGGGGAGGGAGGAGCCCAAAATTGATGTTGCCCATCTAGGGAAGTGGGCAGAGCTTGAGTCCACAGGCTGCCTGAGAGAGGGGCGGGCCCTGAGATGGCAAGAGGTGGAACCTCGGGGTTAATAGACATCTGGCACTCTAGAACTAGGGCACCGTCAAGAGACCGTACTCGCTGTCCCCACTCCAGCTCAATCAGCTATGGTTGAGGTCTGTGCAGAGTTTTGGGGTGGGCTAGAGTAGAGTGTGCCCTTTGTTTGAGCCAGGTGCTAATCCACATCTCGGTGCTAATCCACATCTCTAGCTGCCTGTGGGGAAGGGCTAGGCAAAGAGGGGCCAGTGCAGAGATTAAATGTGTCTCTCAGTTCATCCGGCTGCCATTCCAGATGTGTGTGACAGTGTCTCTGAGGGATACAGTCAGGGCGGGCAAAGACCTGGAGTGGGCGAGACCTACCGATGGCGACACTCCTCCTGATCCTGGGCTGGCGCACAGTTTAATCCCAGCACTTGGGAGACAAATCTGTGAGTTCAGGGCCAGCCTGGCCTATGCAGTGAGTTTCAGGCTAACCAGGGCTACATAGTGACACCCTCTTTCAAAAACAAAACAAAAAACACTAGAAACAAAACACAGGCAATACCTCTTCTGGGTTCACCTGTGGGTGTTGTGCAGAATTTTCCGTCTTTTTTTTAGATTTATTTGTTTATTATGTATAGTGTTCTGTGCCTGCATATATGCCTTGTCCCCTTCGCAGTCGGATCGTGGACCGCATGGATCTTGCTGGGGACAACGATGGCTGGGTGTCCTTAGCCGAGCTCCGTTCGTGGATTGCGCACACACAACAGCGGCACATCCGCGACTCGGTGAGCGCAGCCTGGCACACCTACGACACGGACCGCGACGGGCGTGTGGGTTGGGAGGAGTTACGCAATGCCACGTATGGCCACTATGAGCCCGGTATGCCCACCTCACCTTTGCCCTCTCTTTTAGGACCTTATCACTGATACCTCTCCTCCATTTCTGATCTAGCTTGCTCTCCCTTGTGAGATCCAACCTGTGTGACAAGCTGGCTGGAGACTCCACATCCCTGCCCAGAACATTTTCCTTCCATATGCTGTAGTCCTGACCCCTGATCTCTGTTTTCCTTTTGAGACAGTCTCTCTGAGCAGCCCTGGTGTCCTAGTTAAGATTACTATCGCTGTGATGAAACTCCATGACCGAAAGCGAGTTGGCGAGGAAAGTGTTTATCTGACTTCCACATCCACACACTGTGCATCACTGATGTCAGGGCAAGGACCCAGACAGGGCGGGTACCTGGAGGCAGGAGCTGATGCAGGAGGATGCTCCTGTCTGGCTTGTTCCCATGGCTTGTTCCCATGGCTTGTTCGGTCCGCTTTCTTTTTTTGTTTCTTTGTTTTTTCCAGACAGGGTTTCTCTGTGTAACCCTGGCCATCCTGGATGGAATTCGCTCTGTAGACCAAGCTGGCCTCAAGCTCAGAGATTCGCCTGCCTCTGCCTCTTGAGTGCTGGGATTAAAGGAGTGTGCCACCACTACCAACAGCCTGCTTTCCCACCTCCAGTAGACCAGGCCCTCTCACATCAATCACTAATTGAGAAAATGCTCTACAGCAGTGATGCTCAGCCTGTGAGTTGTGACCCTACTGGGAGTCACATATCAGATATCCTGCATATCCGATATTTACATCACAGTTCAGAACAGTAGCAAAATTACAACTATGAAGTGGCAACAAAAAGAATTTTCAGGCTGGGGTGACCACAGCATTAGGAAGTGCATTAGGGAGGCTGAGCAGCTCTGCCTTGCCAGGGGTATTTTCTCAGCTGGTATTCCCATCTCTCAGATTACTCTAACCTGGGTCAAGCTGACATAAAATTAGCCAGCATTCCTGGGTAGCGGTCCTCCTCGGCCTGTGCCGAGATGGGAAGGTAGAGGGTTACCAGAGTGTGGGGCTAGGCACGCAACTGACTTCTGGGTCCTTCTGTTGTTTCCTAGGCCACCGGGCCACCTCTGTGACCATGCACCTCACCCACATCTGTCATCTGTCCTTCCCCAGGGGAGGAATTCCATGATGTGGAGGATGCTGAGACCTACAAGAAGATGCTGGCTCGGGATGAGCGGCGATTCCGGGTGGCCGACCAGGATGGGGACTCCATGGCTACCCGGGAAGAGCTAACAGCCTTTCTGCACCCCGAGGAGTTCCCCCATATGCGGGACATTGTGGTTGCAGTGAGTAAGGTTGCAGAATACCTGCTTCCCAAACCTGTTCTAGGTCCCCATTCTTTTACATGAACTCCAGGCCACTGACATAGCTGTGGGGACAGCAGCCTCTCCCATGTCCCCTTGTCAGACCTCCCTGTGATCTCATTGGGTGTTGGGTGTCCAGTTCCTGGCCTGTGCCCAGACAACCACATCCTTAGAAGACCCTCAGGTGAACCCCAACTGTGGCTGGGCCCTAGGTAAACATGCAGGTGCTAAGGAGGCCGAAGAAGGCGTGGGACCGCCTGGACCTGGAATTATAGGTGTTTGTGAACTGCCCACTGTGGGTGCTCGCAGCTGAAACCAGGTCCTCTGTAAGAAGCCAGTGCTTTTGTTTTGTTTTGGTTTTTGAGAAAGGTTTCTCTGTGACAGTCTTGGCTGCCCTAGAACTCTCTTTGTAGACCTGGCTGGCTTGGAACTCACAAAGATCTTCCTGCCAGTCTTTCAAGTGCTGAGGTTAAAGGCATGTGCAACCACCACCCAGAAACCGCCAGTTTTTTGGTTTTTTTTGTTTTTTTGTTTTTTTGAGACAGGGTTTCTCTGTAGCGTTGGAGCCTGTCCTGGAACTAGCTCTTGTAGACCAGGCTGGCCTCAAACTCACAAAGATCTGCCTACCAAGTCTGGGATTAAAGGTGTGCCCACCACCCCTGGCTGTCCTGGGTTTATAAGTGTGTGCCACCAGGCCTGTCTTGTGTGGGTTTGGAATCATCCAGCACAGGCACGTGATTCTGTGGCTTTAGTTTATCAACTCCACTGTCTCCCTAGATCCTAAAATCATTTTTGTTGTTGCTGTTGTTTTGTGGTGTGGTCATGAATATGCTAAGCAAATGTTGTACCTCTGAGCCTTGCCCCAGCCCTCACTGGGGGATTCTGGGTAGGACTCTACTGCTGAGCCACACCTTCAATACTTGCCTGTATCATCTTTTACTGAGTGAGTTTGAATGTAAAAGTGGGGTACAGAAACTTTTTTTTTTTTTTTGGTTTTTTTGAGACAGGGCTTCTCAGTGTAGCCCTGGCTGCCCTGGAGCTTATTTTATAGACCAGGCTGGCCTCAAACTCTCAAGAGATTTGCTTGCCTCTGCCTCCCAACTGCTGGGATCAAAGGTGCAAGCCGTTACAGCAGACCCAGAAACAAGCTTTTTAATTAGGACAGATACCATGAAGAGTAGACATGATGTGTGTCTGTATGAAAACATGGCCAACAGAAAGATGGCTTTCTGGTTAGGAGCACCCACTGTTCCTGCGCAAGCCCCCCCCCACTCCAACTCTGCAGGGCTGACGTCCTCTTCGGCCTCAGAGGGCTCTGCATACACGTGGTACAGGGTATGCAGGCAAAACATCCAAAATCAAATTTTAAAAAATCTTTAAAAATACATAATTCATAAGCCTCAAGAGGCAGAGGCAGGTGGGGCTCTGAGTTCAAAGCCAGCTTGGTCTACACAGCGAGTTTGACAGCCAGAGCCACACAGTGAGAACCTGTCTCATAAAACAAGACACAAAGCTGGGCAAGGTTGGACAGAAAGCTTTCTTGGCTGCCTTCCCCTAGACACATGTCCATCCCTGCTGCATTCAAAGTCCTCGGGTCAAAAGCAGACACACTGACTTCCTCCCAATGCCCCTTCCAGGAGACCCTAGAGGACCTTGACAGGAACAAAGATGGCTACGTCCAGGTGGAGGAGTACATCGGTGAGCAAGCCCTGTTCCCGCCCGACCAGCCCAGAATTCACTGGGCACCACGACAGATGCCCTCTGGGGGGCTGACGGGGGTCCTCACAGTCTTCGCTTGGCCTTTGTTGTACCAGGCTCGAGATTAGTTTTGTTTCCATACAAACATTGTGTTTCCAATTGTCCCACTTGGGGCTGTTTGAAGTGTTCCAACCTGCACACCTGCTAACCTGCACACCTGCTAACCTGCACGCCTGCTAACCTGCACACCTGCTAACCTGCACACCTGCTAACCTGCACACCTGCTAACCTGCACACCTGCTAAGGCCCGCTGCAGTCCTGTCCTAGGCACCAAACTGGTTCATTCCAGAAAGTGCTATTGAAAATAAAATTTGATTTCCTTTTTTTTTCTTTCTTTCTTTTTTTTTTTTTTTTTTTTTTTTTGGTTTTTCGAGACAGGGTTTCTCTGTAGCTTTTGGAGCCTGTTCTGGAACTAGCTCTTGTAGACCAGGCTGGCCTCGAACTTACAGAGATCTGCCTGCCTCTGCCTCCCGAGTGCTGGGATTAAAGGCCTGCACCACCACTGCCAACTGGATTTGCTTTTCTGTTTTGCTTGTTGTTTGTTTTGCTTTTTGAGATAGGGTTTCCTGTCACTCAGGCTGGCCTTGAACTTGTTGTGGCAGGAAGAAGACTCGTGTCCCCACGCCTCTACCTCCACCGGGCTGGGATCACAGCATGCAGAGCCACGCCCTGTTTATACAGTGCTGGGCACGGACCCCAGGGCTCTCTGTGCTTGTTACCAGCTGAGCCATGTTCAGCCCCTTGCACGGAGGCTTTTGCGTTTGCAAGGTTCACACATGAAATGGTTCGTGCATCAAATCTGCACAGGAGAGTTTTTTATAACATGTGTTTATAACATAGGGAATGGATGCTTTATCTTTTTCTGTTTTTCTTTCCAAATCTTTTTAAATAACATGTTTTATCTCCCAAACAAATTTGACAGGTAGAAGATGTAAGGCTTAGGGGTCTGGTGGCCTGAGGGTGTGGCTGTGTGGGTGGATGAAGTGCGTGGAGTGGGGAGGTGGGGGAGAGAGGGTAGATATCAGGAAAGGTGGCTCTTGGGATGCCCCTGACCTTATCTGCCCCACCCTCTTCCCATCCCCATCAGCGGACCTGTACTCTGAGGTGCCTGGGGAGGAGGAACCTGCCTGGGTGCAGACAGAGAGGCAGCAGTTCCGGGACTTCCGGGATCTGAACAAGGATGGGAAGCTGGATGGCAGTGAAGTTGGCTACTGGGTGCTGCCTCCATCCCAGGACCAGCCCCTCGTGGAGGCCAACCACCTGCTGCACGAGAGCGACACAGACAAGGTGAGTGTTGGGTCCAGGGGGGTCGCGCAAAGATGGGAACGCCACCAAGTCTAATAAACCAGAAGCAAACTTTATTCCAGAAACAAACTTAAAAATAAAAAATAAAAAAACAAAAAAAAACACCGCAGGGTACAGAAGCTTATCAGCTAGCTGTGACCACAGCCAGAGATGGTGTTTGTTAGGCTGTGGCAAAAGGCCGGTTTCTGAACCCATCTTTTATAGTTAGGGCACCAAGCACTAGGTCTGAACAAAGGAATTTTTACAATCTCCCCGCTCCCTCAGGAGGGGAGTGAGTTCTAACGTCAATGGGTAACTAGGCAGCTATCATGAAATATGTTTCTGAGTAGATTACAGCGAAAGTCACTAATTGCAAGAAAACAGGTATCTTTAGTAATTAGTCAGAAAAGGGACTGCTAGTAATAGCAGAAGGTTAATAAATTAGAATTAATTGGTTCTTAGGCTGGGAACTTAGAAGATAGCAGAAAGCTTTTCATACTGTCTCTAGGGAAAACTCAGACACAGACTGCCATACTTTACATCCTCCATTATCAGAGCTCATTATTCAAACCAGGTGTTTGCACCTTGGTCACTGTTTCTCCTGGTATCTCCAGGCAGTGTATACTGGAGCCCCATGCCTCCCTTTTAAAGGTGCCAGTTTCCCATAACAGAGACAGTGCCTAACCCAGAGGTCACGCATCTCTGTCCCCTAGAGGTTAACTCAGTTTATATCTGTCATTCATCAACAACAGCCAGGACACTACTCTCAGTTTGCAGAGAGAAGCTCTGGCCTTGTAAGTAGAACAGTCAGTTGTAAAATGAAATGACCTAGGCTGATGGAGGCTTCTTAAGCTCTGAGAAAATAGCTCACTGTGAACAACGGATCCTTGATCTACTGAGAAAGTTGTTGGTAGTTTACTTAGGTTCACAGCTTTATGTCTCTCTTCCTATATCCTAAGCTTCTACATTCTAATCTTTGGTGTCTGTATTTCTATTTCTATATTTTCATTCTTGTTTCCAGACCCTTCAGTGAGCTTGGGCCACTGCAGGGACTCAGAAGGGTCCTGAAGCACAGAGAGGAGGAGAGACCCAGAGAGAGAGAAACGTAGACACACCCAGAAAGAGAGAGGGAGAGGGAGAGCCAGAGAGAGAGAGAGAAACATAGACACACCCAGAAAGAGAGAGGGAGAGGGAGACCCAGAGAGAGAGAGAAACAGACACGAACTGAGGCCCAGAGGAGAACAAGGCCGAGTGGGGCCCTGGGGACATTTTGAGTGGGTAGTGTCCAAGTGAACCCCTGACCCCCAGGATGGCCGTCTGAGCAAAGCTGAGATCCTGAGCAACTGGAACATGTTTGTGGGCAGCCAGGCCACCAACTACGGCGAGGACCTGACAAGACACCATGATGAACTGTGATCCTAGGTCTGCTCGGCCCTGTGACCCCAGGACTCCACGGGAGCAATTGAGGGGCCACTGCAGCCAACCTCCAGGACACAGACTCAGCTCTGGTGTCCCTAGTGGCTCTCAGGGACCCACTGAATTACCTTCTCCCCTTGAGACCCTGGCCCCCCGCCCTAGAGCCCCCTGTCTGCCCAGGACACGCAGGCACTCGAGTGACAGCCACTGACACCATCTCCCAGCTCAGGCCTGGCCCACCATCTCCCAGCACAGGCCTGGCCCACCATCTCCCAGCACAGGCCTGGCCCACCATCTCCCAGCACAGGCCTGGCCCACCATCTCCCAGCACAGGCCTGGCCCACACCCTGGCCCAACCCCAATCTGAGCCCCAATCACACGACTGACCTGTACCGCCCACTACCTGGGAGGAATAAAAGCCTTTGCTGGGGTCCTCTGGTATGTCTGTCTCTGGGGTGGGGTGAGGATGCTGTGCCCAAGGAGGAGCATGCTGAACGCTGGGTGCTGAAGCCTGCAGAAAGGTATCGCATCATGACCCCTTTGGGATTGAACAACTCTTTCACAGGGGTCGAATAGTAGATACCCTGCATATCAGATATTTACATTATGATTCCTAACACTAGGAAAATGACAGTTATGAAGTACAAACAAAATAGTTTTATGGGGGGCTGGAGAGATGGCTCAGAGGTAAAGAGCACAGGCTGCTCTTCCAGAGGTCCTGAGTTCAATTCCCAGCAACCACGTGGTGGCTCACAACCATCTGTAATGAGATCTGCTGCCCTCTTCTGTACTGCAGGATACATGCAGGAACCCTGTATACATAATAAATAAAAAATCTTAAAAAAAAGTAATTTTATGGTTGGGGTCGCTGCAACATGAAGAACTGGACTAAAGGTCGCAGCGTCAGGAGGGTCGAGAACCACTGGTCTCGGGCATTTGGACATGCCTGTTAGTGGAAATCTGAGGGCGTTCCCAGCCGCCTGGAGACCGCAGAGGAAGGCCAAGCAGGAAGTCCTGCCCTGTCAGTGCTGCCGGGCGGTGAGCAGCTCAAAACCACAGTAAGAGAAACACCACGGTTCTCGGAGAGATGCCCTGCGTAGATCCAGTGTTAGCCGTGCGGTGCTGACCGGACCACGGTTCTCAGAGAGATGCCCTGCGTAGATCCAGTGTTAGCCGTGCGGTGCTGACCGGACCACGGTTCTCGGAGAGATGCCCTGCGTAGATCCAGTGTTAGCCGTGCGGTGCTGACCGGACCACGGTTCTCGGAGAGATGCCCTGCGTAGATCCAGTGTTAGCCGTGCGGTGCTGACCGGACCACGGTTCTCAGAGAGATGCCCTGCGTAGATCCAGTGTTAGCCGTGCGGTGCTGACCGGACCACGGTTCTCAGAGAGATGCCCTGCGTAGATCCAGTGTTAGCCGTGCGGTGCTGACCGGACCACGGTTCTCAGAGAGATGCCCTGCGTAGATCCAGTGTTAGCCGTGCGGTGCTGACCGGACCACGGTTCTCAGAGAGATGCCCTGCGTATATCCGGTGTTAGCTGTGCGGTGCTGACCGGACAGCTGGTAGTGGGCCAAGGGCAGAGAGGGCCTGGTGTCAGCTACAGTGATACCAGCACTCCAGAGTCTGGGACAGGAGGATTGCTAGGAGCTCATGGCCAGTCTGGGTTATAGAATAAGATCCCTGCTGTTAAAACAAAAAAGGTTGGAGGGAGGAATGGGGACGGGATAATGATATATTTTAACTTAAAGGGGGAGGGTTATAAAAGAGATCCCAGTGCTGGGGTTCCAACACCCACAGCAGGAGGCTCACAAATACTTCTGACTTCAAACTTGAAGAATTGGGTGGGTTTTCTGGCCTCTAGGGCACCTACACATGTGTATACACTCAACCAAATAGAAATTAAAAATCAGGAAAAACGAGGTGGGGGCCTAAGTGACTCAGCAGGTGTCTTGGGGTTTCTGCTGCAGTGGTAAATGCCAGCAAAGGAAACTTGGGGAAGAAAGGGTTTATTTCAGATCACAGCCCATCCTTAGGGGAAGTCAGGGCGGGAACCCTGAGGCAAGAACTGAAGCAGAGGTCAGGGAGGGGTGCGGCCTACTGGCTTGTTTTCCAGGCTTGCTCTGCCTGCTTCTAGAGAGCTTCCAGGACCACCTGCTGGGGTGGCCCCACCCACAATGGGTTGAGTCCTCAAACAGCTGTCTTCAGGCAAGAAAATGCTCACAGACTTGTTGTGGTGCTGAGTTAGAGGCCAGCAAAGATTCTGTCTTCCTGAAACTGGAAAGATGGCTGGGAGTTAAGAGCACTGTCTGTTCTTCCAAAGGACTAGGGTTCAATTCCTAGCACCTACAGGGAAGCTTAGCTCTGTTTACGTAATTCCAGTTCCAGGGAGTCTGACCTCTCTCTCTCTCTCTCACTCACACACACACACACACACACACACACAGACATGTAGGAAAAACACCAATGCACATAACAAATGTCAAGTCGGCACAGAACTAGCCAGCACGGAAATAAAGGTGTTTGTTACTAAGCCTGATTACCTGAAATTGAACCCAGAACTTTTTCTTTTCCTACCTTCCTTTCGCAGTTTGTTTGTTTTTTCAAGTCAGGGTTTCACTGTGTAGTGAACTCTGTAGACCAGCCAGGCTGGCCTTGAACTCAGGACCCCCTGCCTCAGCCTCCTGAGTGCTGGAATTAAAAGGCTTGCATTACCATCACCCAACTGACCCCAGAAACTTTTAATGAATTAGGTCCATGCCAGTGCCTTTCTTAAAGAATCCAAACTGTAAAACAGCTATGCACTCATCCGCAGAAAGTGTAGTGGTATCGAAAGGGCTTTGACAGACAGCCCAGATCAGGGGACTACAGAGTCCCCAATTTGTAAAGCTCACCACGAGTTTTGGTTCAGGTTGTGCATTCCAGAGCTGAAACAATTATTTAGCAAGGAACTGAATGGCTTGAGCGCCCCCTGCTGATCAGTGCTGGGAATGTGCCAGAGGCACCCACCGGCTGGGCAGTCTCATGCTTCCCAGTGGGGTTCAGTCTGTGATAATGACCCAGCTGCCCACGAAGGACATTCGCTCACCCATGCAAGGCATATCTCAAGGCAGCTTATCTTGTTTATTGAAAATGTGTGCTTCTTGTGCTCGCTCCCTACCACATGGATTTTGGAATCTAGAGGTTTTGTTGTTAACTTTTAAAGTTAGCAAACAAAGTAATGGTTTTTATTACAGGATTGGGTTGGGAGTACCAGGGTTAGCACCCAAGTTCTGAGTTCTATCCTCTCACGACACAGATGACTGGGAGCTGCCATGTGGGTGCTGGCAACAGAAGCTGGGTCCTCTGGAAGAGCAGCTCGTGAGCCATTTCTCCAGCCCCACTCTTTTTTGCCAAGCTGTCAATTGACTTGATAAAAGTCAAACTGTACCATGAGTTCTTCCTCCTCGATCTGGTTGAGGCTTTAAGGCCCCGCTGGTCCGGCTGGGTTCGGCCGGGTTTAGTGAGCCCAGCTGGGGTACCAGCTTTCTTCCAGGGACCGTCTTCTCTCATTCCACCCCTCCTTTCTCTCTTCACAGCTGGCCTTGAACTTGAAGTAATGCTCAAGCTTCTGGGTTGGCAGGCGTGTACCGCCAGGCCTGGCTTTGAGCTCCACTGGCATTTGGCAGTCACTCAGGGCCAGGCTTGGCCCTGCCCCGGGCTGAAAGCAGCACATTGGAAACTCCCCAGTTGCTTCGCATTCTCCAGGCTCTGACTGTGCTCTTTCTGGTTACTTTGGTAAGTCTCTATCATGTGTTGTGTCCCATGTTGGGGTCAGAGGTGGGGTGTCCTCCTCGACTTCTGTCCTCACTACTCTGGTCCTCCTGCCTCTGCACTCTAACAATTGAGCCATCTCCCCACCTCTAGCGGCTCTGTTTTTACCCAGTTTTATCTTTGTTTTGTTTCTGGAAATGCGGGAGTTCAAATCCTGTTCACAACCTTTCAGTGGTGGTGGCATTTTGCCCTCTAGTGGTCACAAGTGGACAGAGACTTACCCACCAAAAGGCCCTCTAAATCCTAGGGAGGTTGTATGGTTGACAGAATCTTATCAAAATAATACACAAAGCCGTAAGTTATGCACACAGAAAAGATCGGGGTGCCCTGACGCACGCTTGGAAGACCGGGGTGCCCTGACGCACGCTGGTCATGTGAGACGTTGGCAGTGAAGGCAGGAGGATCGAGAGTACAGGCACATAACACCCTGCCCGGAATACGTTTTATTTTTAAATATTGGCAATAGACTTACAGGATGTCAAGCTATAAATATACAGGACACCACATACTGAACACATCTTTCTACCACCTTTACCTCACTACTGCACGGCCAGTGTTTCCCCATCAACAGTTTACCCAGATCTCAGGACTCAATTTATGTTCTCTCTTATTTTGAAACAGTCTTTTGTTTTGTTTTTCCTGAGACAGGGTTTCTTTGTGTAGCCTTGGTTGTCCTTGAGATAGCTCTGTAGACCAGGCCTGCCTCTGCCTCCCAAGTTCTGGGATTAAATACATGAGTCAGTCTTATGTAGCCAGGCTAGGCTAATATTTGCAGCAATCCTCCTGCTTCAGCTCCTGAGTGCTGGGATGAGTGCCTGGGCCACCAACCCAGGCTACCTGAGATGAGACACTTGGGGCTGCACTGACGGCCCAGTGGTTGAGAGCAGCCACTGCTCTGCACAGGGGAGCAGCGGTTGATCCCAGCGGCTCGACGAGGCTGTCCCACGGCGGAACTCGAGCTCCAGGGGCTCACACAGGTTATTAGGCTCCGTGCAGGCACAACCCCCCCCACCCCGCCCCACATACATAACAAACATTTTTAAAATTAAAAGATAGGAACTCTTGAACACTTCCTTAGTGTGTGCCCTTTCCTGTACAAAAAGAAAAGGAAAAAGGAAGCTACCTTTTACTTGGAGCTGGGGGTGCAGGTAGGCCTGTGTCACTTTTGAAGAAGTTCATACAGGGCCTTTAATCCCAGCACTCAGGAGGCAGAGACAGGCAGATCTCTGTGAGTCTGGGGACAGCCTGTTCTACAAGAGCTAGTTCCAGGTCAGACTCCAAGGCTACAGAGAAACCCTGTCTCAAAAAAAAAAAAAAAAACAAAACCAAAGGAAAAAAAACAAAACAAGTTCAGAGGGCTGGGGGGGTGGAATACAGAGGAGAGCTGCACATACTCAGGAAGTTGGGGTTCCTTTTTGTTTTGTTTTGTTTTTTCCAAACAGGGTTTCTCTGTGTAATCCCGGGTATCCTAGGATTCGCTCTGTAGACCAGGCAGTCCTCGAACTCAGAGATCCGCCTGCTTCTGCCACCTGAGTGCTGGGATTAAGGGCACCACCACCGCTGGGCTGTGGGAGTGTGCTGGGTCTGCAGGGGATGCTTGCAGCTAAGGGCACATGGGGGCAGCTCCAGGCCTGGAGGTCTCTAGCTAGCTGGCCCGGGAATGTGTTATGCCCTGAGCCCGTCCGTCCTTTCTGGGCAGTGCTCTTCGGTCCTGACTGAGCCTGGAGGAGACTTGACTGACAGGTTCCTGTCCCTGTGTAGTCAAAAGTGGCTGAGTCAGGTTCCAGGAGCTTAGGGCCCAGGACTGGAGTGGCCCGTACCTCAAGCCCTCTCTTTCTGCGGCCACCTACAGTGAGACACCAGACACCAGTTGGTTCACATGCAGGTTTATTAGATCATAGCTCAGGCCTGCATCACTGGCCGGGACATCTCCGCCTGTAGCTTCACTCCTGAACCTGCGAAGCCTGTACCGCCCTGGAAAGGAGAAAAGAACAAGCTGAGGAGCCTGCTGGGCTGGCCCAGGCAACAGCAGCGGTTCCTATGTGGACTAGGGAAAAGTAAGTCCTAGGGCAGGAGATGGAGGGGCCCTGGGGCACAGGAGAGATGGTGGGGGTGGGGCTGGGGTGCGCACTGGCAACTCACCCGCTGCAGCACGATGATGTCGCGCTCTGTCAGCGTGTCCCCATTCACGGGGTCCACCATGTCCTTTCGAATCAGTTTCTCGACACACTCCAGAGTGACCACAGCCCCACTGCAGGGAGACAAAGCAAAGGTTGGCCCTAGGACATCTTGGGGTCCCTCCAGACTCTCCTCCCCAACCCTACTCACGAGGGCCGCAGCACTGCACACGGCGTGGCGTTGCTCAAGCTGTCTCGGGTCACTGCACACACGTAGCGCTCACTGCGTGTGATGAGCCCCACACGGTCCACAGAGTCGTCCAGCTGCGTGAAGCGCACCGGCGTCAGGTCTGACATGCGCAGTGGCTTCCCAGACATCGGGCAGGTCACAGTGCGGGACTGCAGGCATAGGAAAAAGGTCAACAGGGGAGAAGGAAGGTCAGAGGTCAACATGTAAGGGGCATGAGGGGCTGGAACACTGAAAGCTCACTGGTTTTTCCAGCTTTGTGGCCTTTGCCTCGGGCGTCAGTGAGGGAATCCAGAAGCTGGGCAGCATTTTGTCCTTGTCCTTCCCTGGGGGACCCGCGCTGGGCCCTGGCTGCTCACCATCTGTGGAGAGAGAAGCTGGGGTACGCACCTCAGAAAGCCATCCCCTGAAGACCACTGGCCAAGGGCAGGTGTTCCCTGTCACCTGTGTTGGGTAAGGTGGCAGCCTTGGGCATGAAGGGGTTGAGGGGCCGGCTCACAATGGCTGCCTCCTTCTCCAGGAAGCCTCGGGCTTGGTCCTCGGCTGCCGCTCGCTGGAGCTGTCTCTGCTCTTCCCTGCGGGCTCCTCGCTGCTTCTCATAGGCCTAGGGGAAGAGGGGCCTGGCTCAGCACCCACCAGCGGGAGGCTAGAGCCCTGAGCAGCTCTGGCAGGGGCTGGCAACCGTTGATGCTTTTGTGTGATAAGGTAGCCCTGGCATTTCTGAGTCCTTGGTTTCCTATTCAGATAGCGTGGGACCCAGAGTCTTCTTGTTGGGAGGGCCTGCTCAAGGTGAGACAGGGGCTCATAGAGCCCAGGCTGGCCTGGAATGCAAGGGTGGCCTTGAACTCCTGATTTTCCACGAATCCAGTCACGTCCCACCACACCTGGTTATTTGGTGCTGGGTGTGGGACCACAGGCTTCCTGCACACTAAGCAAGCACTCCAGCCACACAGGGTCGTTTCCAAAGTGCTGAGACTGAGAGGCACACAGTAAGCGCTCAAGAAAGCAAGCGAGCTGGCCAGGGAACCCCTGTCCTGCCACAGGGAGCTTGACCTGGAAGTCTGTGAGCAGCACAGTGTGCTTTGTCCTGTGTGACCAGAACAGGAAAGTCTGCTCCTCGCTCAATCCCGTGTGACCAGAACAGGAAAGTCTGCTCCTCGCTCAGTCCCCCTGGCACTCAGCAGGTGTCAACAGTGACCATGAAGGCCTCGACAGTGGTGCCATGAGAGGGGGAGCCTGGCTAGCCACCGTGCTGTGAGGAGGACATGGAGTCTGAAGAGGCTGGGGAGTGGGTGCTGAGCATGCTGGGGCCAGCGGCGGGAAGCAACAGCACTGCAAACGCTCGGCTGATGAGGGCTGGCTTCCAGCCCTGGCCCAAGCAAAAACAAAACAACCCCTCAGTGTGTCCTGAGTGCCAGAAAGCCAGACCAGAGTCACAGTGGGCACCTAGAGAAATCTGTCTCCCACTTGCTCAGTGGGGCCCTCTGGTGGTCATCACACATCACACACCTCTGCCATGTGCCTGGAGCTGAGGAGAGCCAAGGAAGCTGCTCCTGCAGAGTGCAGCCCAGCACAAGCACAGGGTGTGGGGCACACAGGGGCCTCAGGTTACTAGAGCAGGGTGAGTCCCAGAGATCCTGGCCTAAAGGAGGTCAACACAGATGCTGCCTGGAAACATCTGGACAGAAGTGGGAGTGGATGCTGCTCCAGGCAGAGACCAGCATCAGGGAAGGGCCCTCGAGAAAAGGAACTGCCCCGCTGAGTCCCTTCCCTTCTCCTCGGTACCCATCACCTTCATCTGCCGGGCAATCTCTTTCTTCTGGTGTAAGATGTACTCCAGGATTGCCTCCCGTTCATAGAGGTAGCCATCTGGGCTGCAGAGAAGGGGTGAGGAAAGCATGGGCCTGGGCTTCATCACAAGATGACATCCACTCACTTCTATATCCATTCATGCCCACCCTGGGTACACCACCGAGCATCCTCACTCCAGCATCCATCCATTCACGCCCACCCTGGGTACCACCACCGAGCATCCTCATTCCAGCATCCATCCATTCACGCCCACCCTGGGTACCACCACCGAGCATCCTCACTCCAGCATCCATCCATTCACGCCCACCCTGGATACCACCACCGAGCATCCTCACTCCAGCATCCATCCATTCACGTCCACCCTGGGTACCACCATAGAGCATCCTCACCCAGCATCCATCCATTCACGCCCACCCTTGGTACCACTACAATCCTTAGGTGACATCTCCCATGGTGCTCCCTTCAGTCCATTTCTTTTCATTTTATTGTGGGACACGATGTTCTGCAGCTCAGGTTAGCTTTAAACTGCTATGTAGCTGAGGTTTGCTTTGAACCCCTGGAACCCCCATCCTCCGTTTGCGCTGAGTGCGTCACACCTGGTTTTCTGTGGCACTGAGAACCCAGAGCTTCCTGCAGGCTAGGAAAGCACTCCACCTGCTGAGCCCAGCCCCAGCTATTAGCCATGGACTCTTTCCACCGGTGGTGGAGGGGCAGCTGCCTGTCTCTGGAGATAGCTCTGAGAGGGTGAACCCACACACACCAGCTGCCCTGCTGCCCCTCCCCTGCTCACGTGACCACAGGATCATGACAGGGCTGCAGCGAGAGACAGCAGCAGTCAAAGTCCTTCACAGCATCCCGGCTCAGTCGAATGTTCTGGGTCCCATAGCCTGAGGCCGCTGGGAACAGAGAAAAGTGGTGATGGATGCAGACATGTCTTTCACCAAATGCCCAAGGAAATGTGGGGGTTGAGTGGAACCCGAGAAAGCCATTGCTAGGTCAGCCTTACTCCCCCACAGTGGGGCAGAGGGGTAAAGAGGGTCATGGCTGGCTCCCCTCTCCTGGGGTGGGGGCCACTGTGGCTCTCAGCCTTCCTTTCTGCAAAGGTGGTATCCAGGGATGTGTTAGATGAGTCACATGGCCCTGCTACCTGTGGTCACCATCATTAGTACACACAGGGCAGCGACAGGCCATTCAAGGGCAGAATAGGACAAGAGAAGAGCAAAACAGCCAGACCCCATGAGGGGAACCAGAGGGGAGTGAGGTCCCCAGACGGTACCTGTGTCCTTCTTCTTCTCATGGTAGGTGTACACGGCTCCTGCAGTGCAGTTCTTGCCGTGCCGCGTCATCCTGTGGAAGAAAGGGGCAACGGCTGGGCTGGGGTGACCCTGGGATACCCCACAACAACAGCAGCCTGCCCCAGAAGCCAAATAAACTTACCCAAACACAGCCTGAGCCTCAGTAGTACAAGTCTGAAGCAGGGCGGAAGAAAATCAGGCAGCACCAGCTACTAACTTTTGGTTTTGAGACAGAATCTCATCCTGTAGACCAGGCTGGCCTCAGACTCCACCTGCCTCTGCCTGCCAAGGGCTGAGATTAAAGGCGTGAGCCACTGGCCGGTGAAACTCTGACTTTTAAACATATTTTATGTGTCTATGTATGTACTTGCTTGTCTGAATATGCGTCACATGCAAGGAGAGCTTCAGAGACCAGAAGAGGGTTGCAGGTCCTCTGGAGCTGCTGGGACCCTAATCCACTGCTAATCTCAGAGTCATCTCTCCACCCTGGAGATTTTACAATAACATCATTCTATTGTCTTTGAAAATGTAACGGGTGTAATCTAAATACAGTGGCTTGATACTTTCCACTATACATCTGAAAAAAAAAAACCCACATACATGCAAATTCTTAAAAAAGCTGTTTCAGGGGCTGGAGAGAGGGCTAAGAGGATAGAAGCAGTGGCTGCTCTTCCAGACGTCCCGAGTTCAATTCCTAGTAACCACATGGTGGCTCCCAGCCATCTGTATGAGATCTGGCGCCCTCTGCTGGCGTGCAGGCACACATGCAGAGCACTGTACACATAATAAATAAAGTCTAAAAAGAAAGCTGGTCCAACAAAAATGAACTTTACAGGTCCTCCTTTCTCCGTGAACTTATGTCTTCATCACGTTTCCCATTTTAACCTAATGTCATATCTTTATATTCAAAACTGTTTTGATAATTACTCAATTACTCATACTTCTCTGCAATAAAAAAATAGAGAGAGCTGGAGACACTCCAGCTTACAAGTTCTGTAACTGCAGCCCCAGGAGATACTCTGTCTGTCTCTCCTCTCTGTCTGTCTGTCTGTCTGTCTGTCTGTCTCTCTCTCTCTCTCACACACACACACCAAATTAGCTGATTATTTAAAAATGAAGAACTAAGCCAGGCTGGCAAAGTAAAGCAGGCCTCACCTCAGATGTGGCCTGGGCAATGTAGTGAGACATCTCAAACGCAGAAGGAGCCCGGCAGAGCGCAGGCACAGCACTTCCCTAGCATGCAAGAGGCCCTGGGTTTAACCACAGCTCTTCAGGGAAACCAAACACAGAAACCAAAATAAAAAACAGCTAAGACTGACATCCTCTCCAGACCCGAGTGTGGTGGCGCAGGACAAGTCAGAAGTCACTCTGTTGTCCTCTGTGTGTGCTCCAGGCTCCCTAGATGTGGAGGCCCACCCCTGCAATTCCAGCACTCAGAAGGCTGAGGCGGGGGTGGGGGCTTGACCCAAGTTCCAGACAGCAAGGGCCGAGAGGGGCCCTGTCTCAGAAACACAAATCGAGGGCCACGAGATGGCTCAGGGTGGAGGGCTTGCCTTGCAGAGGCAATGAGACAATGACCTGCGTGCAATGCCCGTGTCACACAGAAACAAGGGAGGGGAGAGCCAGTGCCACAAAGTCACCTGACCTCTACACGTGTGCTGCAGGCTGCAAGCCTGCACACATGCCATTCTGAAAACAAGAGAGAACTAAGTAGGGGGACTCTTGTCCTCTTTGGTGTTGTGCCCCCGTCAGCCCAGCAGGCACGTCCTGACCCTCTGTGGGCGGACAGTGGTGTCTGCAGTGACCAATCAGCCAACAGCACTATACTTGGTGTTTACTGTACCAGGGCTCACAAAGCTGGTCTCTGAAGCTATGAGGTTGAGGGTAACCTTGAATTTCTCCTCCTGCCTCCACCTCCAGAGTGCTGGACGTGACAGGTAGATGCCACTATGTCTAGGCCATTTAAATTTGGGGGCCAGAACTGGAGAGATGGTTCAAAGGATAAGAGCACTGGCTGCTCTACCAGAGGCTCAGTCCCAGCACTCACACGGCGGCTCACAACCATCCATGACTCGGTTCTAGAGGATCAGATGCCTCTCTGGCTTCCCGGGCACCAAGCACACCTGTGTTGCTCAAATGTACATTCAGGCAAGATTCTTGTAACCAGGGGCTGGAGAGATGGCTCAGAGGTTAAGGGCACTGACTGCTCTTCCAGAGGTCCTGAGTTCAATTCCCAGCAACCACTTGGTGGCTCACAACCATCTGTAATGAGATCTGGTGCCCCCTTCTGGCCTGCAGACATACACACAGACATCTGTAATGAGATCTGGTGCCCTCTTCTGGCATGCAAGCATACATGGAAGGAATGTTGTGTACATAATAAAGAAATAAATCTTTAAAAAAAAAAAGATTCTTGTAACCAAAAAATAAAATTAATTTTTATAATAAAACAATTTATAATATAATGCTAGGTGGTGGTGGTGGTATATACCTTTAATCCCAGCACTAGGCAGAAGCAGGCGGATCTCTGAGTTTGAGGCCAGTCTGATCTACAGAGTGAGTTCCAGGACAGTCAGAGCCACACAGAGAAACCCTGTCTAGAGAAAAACAAAAGCAAAAAGAACAAAAGGAAATTTACTTATTTTCTCCTTCTCCTTTCATTCTGTAGACCAGGCTGGCCTCGAACTCACAGAGCTGCCTGCCTCTGCCTCCCGAGTGCTGGGATTAAAGGTGTGCATCACCATGTGTGGCTCTAATTCTGAGATTTTGAGCACTGGAGTTCCCTGACATCAAGTAGGATGCAGAAAAACCTCCTGGAGGCAATGGCAGGGGCTGTGGAGAAGTGGGTGTGCTGTGACTCCATAGACAAGTGTCAATCACAAGCGAGAAACCAGCCTGGGTCTGAGAGACTTTCCACACTCACACAGCCACAACCAGGAACTTGGCCTTTAGGAAGACCATGCTGGAGAAACCAGCATCTGAGGGAGGTTCACGGAAGTGGAAAGTTCTAGACCACTGTTTCTCAACCTTCCTAATGCTGTGACCCTTTTTAATATGTTCCTCATGTTGTGGTGACCCCAATCATAAATCATTTTGTTGCTACTTCATAACTAACTTTGCTGCTGTCATGAACTGTAACCTAAACATCTGATATGCAGATCTGATATGTGACCCCCAGATTGAGAACCAATGTTCTAGTGTCACCTATGGGTGGCTGAGGATGTCTCATTGTATACATGTATACATGCTTTGACTTCTTTAGCCTTTCCTGTTAAGTCAGGATAAAAGTCCTGTGTATAGGCATGAGAATAAACAAGTATTATACATAGCACAATGTTACAAAGAATTCTAGCAGATTGACCGAAAATAAAAGTCCAAATCTGCTGTCACATGCCTGTCATCCCAGCCACCGGGGAGGGTGAAGAAGTAGGGTCACAAATCTGAGTACGGATGGGAAGCATAATGATGAGACCCTGACTCAACCGTCAGAGGCGAGCTGGAAGCCAGCACTGGGGAAGGCGAGCCTTGAGTCCAGCGTGCAGGGCGCGCGCTAGGAGAGAAAGGAGACCCCAGCGATCAGGGCAGTCCCCGCCATCTTTTCTGGATGCAGGCAGTACCCAGATGTCCAGGCCACTTTATCTCTTCTGGCCGCCTTGAAACACTTGTCTTACACAGAACTTCTGTGATGGGTACCCCAGTTCTGGTGGTCCCCCCGCCTGCTGGCATCGATTTTTGTTTTTTGATACATTTACACAGACTGAAAACAGAGATTTTTTTTTTTTTTTTGGTTTTTCAAGACAAGGTTTCTCAGGTTTCTCAGTAGCTCTGAAGCCTGTCCTAGAACTAGCTCTTGTAGACTAGGCTGGCCTCGAACTCACAGAGATCCGTCTGCCTCTGCTTCCCGAGTGCTGGGATTAAAGGCATGCGCCACCACCGCCCGGCTGAGATGTTTTTGGTTTTTTTTTTCACTTGATTCTTTTTTATAACCTACGTGTGTGCCTATGTGTGAACATAAACCAGACGAGGGTGACCTCGCGGTGACAGGCACAGTGAGCTGTCAGACTTGGGTGCTGGGAACCAATGAGAGTCGCCTGGAAGAGCAGAAATGCTCTTAACCGATGAGCCATCTCTCCAGCCCCAATGCAGATCTTCAGCTGGATGGCATCCCCGCTCTAGAAAGGTTTTCCTGTACCCTCTGTAGTCAATGTGCTGCAGGGGCAAGCCAAGTTGAGAGGATGCGAGCATAGGCCATGAGGTGGTTCAAAGGGTGAAAGCACTTTATGAACAAACCGGATGACCTAAATTCTTTCCTGAGATCCCATAGTGGAAGGAGAGAACAGACTCCTAAAGTTGTTCTCTGGCTGCATTGCATGCAAGCACAAACACACAATGCTCCCCCATAAGCAAGCATGTATGCATGCACACTCACATGTACAAAACATAAATAATAAAATATAAAAAATTTTTATAAACAGGGATGGAGAGATGGCTCAGTGGTTAAGAGCACTGGCTGCTCTTCCAGAGGTCCTGAGTTTAGCCAGATGGTGGTGGCGCATGCAGGAGGCAGAGGCAGGAGGATCTCTGTGAGTTCGAGGCCAACCTGGTCTACAAGAGCTAGTTCCAGGACAGGCTCCAAAGCTACAGAGAAACCCTGTCTCAAACAAACAAACAAAACCAACAACACAAAAAACAGAGGTCCCGAGTTCAATTTCCAGCAACCATATGGAGGCTTACAACCACCTATAACGGGGTCTGATGCCCTCTTCTGGCAGATACAATACTCACACATAAAATACATAAGTAAATTTTAAAAATTATAAATAACTACAAGGCCAGTCTGGGCTAAAGAGTGAATCCAAGGACAGGTTAGGTAGTTTGGCACGATGCTACGAATGCAGCCCACTGTTTCAATCCAGCACCTACCTGCCAGCCTCCTCTGATCTTCCCGCCCCCAAACCTCTAGCATCTGCCGCCTACTCTCACTTGCGTCCCCTTCCCAGTCCCCTGGGCTTTGGCTGTGTTGACCACATGGGCCAATTCCTGCTTTATTCTTAGGCCCCAACTGCCTTGACCTTGAGAAGTATTTGGCACTGGCTGGCTGGCGTCTCTTGGCCACAGGGAGAGGATTCTGCTAGGTTGGTGAAACATTCGCTCTTTAAATGAGAGGAGCAGCTAGAGAGGGGGGTATCTTTTCCCAAGATTTTGTTTTTCTTCCTGTATATGCCTGTGTGTATGTTTTGACACACAATGTGTAGCTGCCCAGGGGCTCGATGATGTCAGATCTCCTGCCGCTGGAGTGACAGCTGCCTGGCATGGGGGAGGGGCGCACTGGGACCAAATCTGGGCCCTCTTACTGCTGAGCGACACTCTCCAGGCCCAAGGGACTCTTTTCTTTTCTTCCTTTCTCTTTCTTTCTTTTTCTTTTCATTCTTTTTTTTTCTTTTCTTTTCTTTCTTTTTTCTTTTTTTTTTTTTTAAAATGGGAAAGGCTTTCTCTGTGTAGCCCTGGCTGTCCTGGAACTCACTCTGTAGATTAGGCTGGCCTCAAACTCAGATCTACCTGCCTCTGCCTCCCAAGCGCTGGGATTAAAAGCATGAGCTACCACCACCCAGCTAAAAACTTATTTTAGTGTTAAAAATTGAACCTTTATTTTTATTTTATGGGTATGAGTTTTTTTCCCTGCACTATCTATCACCATTCGCGTGTGTCTCGTGTCTTCAGAGGTCAGAAGAGGGTGTCTGATCCCTGGGACTGGGGTTACAGTGACTGCAAGCCGCCACGTGGGTCTGGGAACCAAACCTGGGTCCTCTGCGAGAGCAACAGAAACCCTTAAAGCGGAAACATCTCTTCAGCCCGCAAAAGTGTAAAAACTAAAAACAAAACAAACAGCTGGGTGATGGTGGTGGTGGCACTCGCCTTTAATCCCAGCATTCGGGAGGCAGTGGTGGGTGGATCTCTTGAGGTTGAGGCCAGCCTGGTCTATAGAGAGAGTTTCAGGACAGCCAGGGCTACACAGAGAAACCCTGTCTCAGAAAACCAATCAAACCAACAAACACCAAAGGGAAAACAAAACAAGTAAACCAGCCTGGCCAGGTGCCGAGACAGCTGAGGGAGAAAGGTGCCGGCCTGAGGTCAGCCTTTGTGTACACTGTGAAGATGTGTCTTTGCCACAGCACCTTCTGACTGCTTTAATAAAGAAATCTAATGGCCAAGAGCTAGGTAGGACTTCTGGGCAAAGAGAAAGGAAGAGGAGATGAATCAAGGTGTGAGAGGGGACACAGGAGGTGCAAGAAGGAATAGAGGGCTAGGTGGTGACAGCGCACGCCTTTAACCCCAGCACTTAAGAGACAGAGGCAGGCGGATCTCTGTGAGTTCGAGGCCAGCCTGGTCTCCAAGAGCTAGTTCCAGGACAGCCAGAGCTACAGAGAAACCCTATCTCGTAAAACAAACAAACAAACAGATGGAAGGGAGGTAAAAAGCCACAAGGCAAAGGCAAAATGTAGACGACTACAAACTGGTTAATTTCAGTGAGAAGAACTAGGGGACAAGACTGAGCTCCGTTTGTGAGCTGGTGGTCCATAGAAAAACCCGTCTACAGATCACATGATGGAGAAAAAAGAAGAATCTGTGCAATCTGTCCTGACCTCCAAGAGTTTAGTGGCGCGAATGTCTGTGTGCGCACATAACAAACAGCCACACAAACAAAGGCAATAAAAATTTAATGGGACAGCAAGACGGCACAATGAGTAAAAGACACTCGCTGTGCAAGTTGACAGCCTGAGTTCCAACCCCAAAACCCATGTGAGCATGAGGAGAGACACAAAGATGGCCTCCGAGCTTGTGTGCCGTGACACAATAGCCCCAGCATCACACAAAATGCATACATGCACACACACACACACACACACCATGAACACACACACACATACACACACACCACGAATGCGCCCTCACACACCATGAACGCACACACACCATAAATGCACACACACACCATAAATGCACACACACACACATACACCATGAACGCACACACACCACGATGCACACACATCACGAACGCACGCACACGCGTATACACGCACAATGTGTATACACACCATGAATACACATACATTGAACGCACACACATATACACACACAATGAATATGCATACACACCATGAATGCACACACACACCATGAATGCACACACATACACACACACCATGAATGCATGCGCGCGCACACACATATAATGAATACGCACATATAATGAATACACACATATAATGAAAACTTCTCAAATGAGAACCAAGAGAAGTCTGGAGCCTGTCCACAGGTCAACTTCCATTTTTGAGACTGGGACTTACTATGTAGCCTTGGCTAGCCTGGAACTCACTTTGTAGACCTGGCCTTCAAGTCCCAGAGATCTCCCTGTGCCCATATGTCAACCCTGCAGTGCTGATGTCACAGCCGCAGTCTCCTGTCTGTCCTCTAAGTGTCTCCCTGCTGGGGCTTAGGAGGGAAGCTCCTGCCTAGAGACAGCTAATACAGCTAACATAACAGAAGGCCACACCCCAGCTAGAATATGACGGGATTTGCCCTTCTTATTTTATTCCCTTAGGTATGTATGGTTTAACTTCTGGGGCCACATGAGGTTTGGAGGCTTTGGAGGCTCAGATGGCCAAGGGAATGGACACATATGCATTTGTCTGACGTGTGTGTGTGTGTGTGGTGGAATTGGAGTCAATGCAATCTCTGAGTGGGCCATGTGTTCTGCTCCTAGCCATGTTCCCCATCCCTCACTGCAGGATTTTAGGCATCTGAGCCATGTCTCAATTTGAGGACTTTGTTGTTGTTTTATTAAGGTGGGGTGTCACCTATAACCTCCCCTGCCTTTCCTCTCCAGGTCCTTCTCCGGAGTTTCTCATATTTTCCTCACTTTATAAGAGAGAAGACAAGACCCAGCGCTAGAAACTTACAGTAATGGGAGGGCAGAGGTTTAGCACAGCCTCCCCAAATGCCACACGCTAGAGACACCAAGGAGCTTTTCAGAAGGGCTCAATAAAACCCAAACTACAGACTATGTCATGTCGGTGGGAGGGGGGATGTGGCCAGCACCCTTTCACGATCTCTAGAGGAAGAGCTGACTTAGGCAATGCTTGTGGGTGGCTACCAATAAAGAAGCCTATGGGCACTGGAGAGCCAGGGGTGTGCCATTTGGTACAGAAAGGGAGCAGCAGGGGCTTCAGCACACCTAGGCCACCCTGCAAGTTACTTCAACTAAAACCACTAAAACCACTTTTTTTTTTTTAATCCTTTTTGAGGTGTGTGTATCTCACACTGTAGCTCAGGCTGGCCTTGAACTCAGCTTCCTAAGGGCTGGGGTGACAGGTGTATGTCACTTTCTCATGGGGACTGCAAGTCCGGGCATGGTTACTATGGTGTTGGTGATGACTCCATTCCTGCTTTGCAGATGGCTGGCCTCTGAGGCACCGTCTCATTAACCCAGGCTGGCCCCAAACTTGCTATGTGAATGAAAAAAATAAAAATAAAAAGGAAAGGACATGACTGCTCTTAGGTATGGAGGAGAGAGTTTGTTACAGATGTGCAGGAGAGCACAGCCAGAGAGAGTTTGTTACAGATGTGCAGGAGAGCACAGCCTAGAGGCAGGGACATCTGGGAGGGTTCAGATTGGACATAACCAGACTGGGCTGTGTCATATGGGAGAGGGGAACCAGTTGCAGCTACCAGAAGGCCACAGAAGGGGTACAATTCCCAGCACCTACATGGCCAGCCTACTCTACAGAGTGAGTTCTAGGGCTGGTGGGGGACAATTCTGCATTCTGTCAATTATGTTTTAAATAAACGCTGATTGGTCAATAGCCAGGCAGGAAGCATAGGCAGGACAACCAGACAGGAAGTAGAGGCAGGGCAATGAGAACAGGCATATTCTGGGAAAAAGGAAGCTCTCTCCTGCAGTTCTGCCCAGACCACGAGAGAAGCAAGATGTGACCTGCCCTGCTGAGAAAGGTACCGAGCCATGTGGCTAACATTGATAAGAATAATGGGTTAATATAAGCTACAATAGCTAATAAGAAACCTGAGCTAATGGGACAATCTATTTATAATCTTTTGGAGACCTCTGTGTGATTTTCTTTGGGGCTAAACAGCTGTGGGAACTGGGTAGGACAGAAACCCCAACAAGCAGCCCCTCATGCTACACGGGTCTACACAGAAAAATCCTGTGTTTGGTCTACACAACCAAAACCAAAAACCAACCAACTAACCACACAACCAAACAAACAAAACAAAAGCTGGGGCTGAAGAGATAACTCAGGGATTTAAAGTACTTGCTGCTCTTGCAAAGGACCAGAGTTCGATTCCCAGCACCCATGACTGACAGCTCATAACCACCTGTAACTCCAGCTCCAGGGAGGATACAATGCTTTCTTTTGGCCTCTGTGAGCATCCACATACACTCAGATTTCATCCCCAGCACCACACACACACAAAATTAATATAAAAACCATAATGAAGAACCAGTTCACGCCCTACTATTATAACCATGTGTGACCAACAGTTAAGTGAGAATAGGGGGCTGGAGAGAGGGCTGAGAGGTGGTTAAGAGCACTGGCTGCTTTTCCAGAGGACTGGGGTTCAATTCCCAGCACCTACATGGCAGCTTATAGCTGTCTGTAACTGCAGGGGACCTGGTGCCCTCACACAGATATACGTGCAGGCAAAAATAAATAAATCGTTAAAGTGAGAATGAAAAGGAACTGGGAGGCACACACATTAATGTGAGGAGGAAGTTCTTCAAGAGGATGCCACAGGCTGTGACTCACAGACCTAACTCCGAGGGAGTGTCAGAACACATCCATACAAACCTCGAACATGTATGTGCACAGTTGCACACGCATGTGCACAGCAGCACCAGCTGCAAGAGCCAAAAAGTCGAAACAATTCTAATGGTCCATCAACTGAGGGAGAAATGAAATGTGCTGTATCTCACACAACAGAATACTGTGCACCCACAGGCAGACAGACAGGAGATAACAGAATACTGCTCATCCACAGACAGTCAGGATATAACAGAATACTGTGCATCCACAGACAGACAGACAGGATATAACAGAATACTGCTCATCCATAGACAGTCAGGATATAACAGAATACTGCTCATCCACAGACAGTCAGGATATAACAGAATACTGTGCATCCACAGACAGACAGACAGGATATAACAGAATACTGTGCATCCACAGACAGTCAGGATATAACAGAATACTGTGCACCCACAGGCAGACAGACAGGATATAACAGAATACTGCTCATCCACAGACAGTCAGGATATAACAGAATACTGTGCATCCACAGACAGACAGACAGGATATAACAGAATACTGTGCATCCACAGACAGTCAGGATATAACAGAATACTGCTCATCCACAGACAGGATATAACAGAATAATGTGCATCCACAGACAGGCATCAGGATATAGCATGGAGGGCCTAGAAACAATATGCCGAGTGAGGAAAGCGGCCACAGAGCCCACACCTGTATGGCTGCAGTTAGGAGACATGTGCAGATCAGGTAAATTCATAGGTGCTCAGAGGCTGCCAAGGGCTGGGGGTAGGAAAGACAGGTTACAAAGAATGTAGGACAGGATTTCTTTTGGGATGTTGAACATGTCCTAAAATTGACTTGAGACGGTCTATTTAGCTCAGCTTGGCCTCTGATACTATATGAACTTGCTGCCTTGGCCACGGAGTGATTATGTCTGCATAACAGGTTCCTGTCTGGTGCTCTTGGAGGCCAGAAGAGGGCATTAGATCCTCTGGAATGGGAAGGATTATAGGTGTGTGCTACCACACCCAGAGAACATGCTCTAAAATTGTTAGTGGTGATGCCTATACAACTTTGTGAATACACTCTGAATTGTTTGCAAAGTATATATTATTATAAGTGGGTAAAGTACATATTATGTGAAATTATATCTCAATAAAGCTCACTGAAAAATAAGAACAACATGAGCTAGGAGTGGTGACTGCATGCTTATAATTTCAGTACAGGGCTACCTGTCTCAAAACAAAAACAAAACAAACAAAAAACAAATTAAGAGGCAGAAGAGATCGGGCAGAGGCTAAGAGCACTGGGCTGTTCTTCCAGAGGACCTGAGTTTGATATCTAGCATACATATGGCAGCTCATGACTAATTCTAGTTCCGGGTGAGCTGATAGCCCTTTTCTGGCCTCTATAGGCGCCATATTTGAGTGATGCACAATCATACATGCAAGCAAAACAGTCATTCAAGCTGGGCAGTGGTGGGGCACACCTTTAATCCCAGCACTTGGGAGGCAGAGGCTGGTGAATTTCTGTGAGATCAAGACCATCCTGGTCTACAGAGTGAGTTCCAGGAGAGCTAGGGCTATACAGAGAAACCCTGTCTGGCAAAACCAAAACAAAAAATCAAAAACCTCACTCATTCACATAAAATAAAAAAATCCTTTTTCTTTTCGGGATAGGGTCTCACTCTGTAGCTCTGGCTGGCCTGGAGCATCATATGTAAGCCAGGCTGGCCTCAATCCCTGAGAGATCCACCTACTTCTGCCTCCCTAGTGCTGGGATTAAAGATATGTTCACTAAAAAGTTTCTGCACCCCCAACAAACCTCTCTAACAACGCAATCATCCGAATCAGACCAAATCAACCAAATTAGAAAAAGCCCAGGTTTAATGGATACCAATGCTCCTGGATGGCTTTCCAGGACCCCAGAGAGGAGCTGGGGAAGGAAGACCAGAAAACTACGTGTTTGTTCTCTGGGGTGCAGTTTAAATACCCTGTGGGAGTGGTCTTGTGCATCCCTGGGGAGGGGTCATCCTTTGGCAGGTTTTCTCAGGGGTGGAGTCTGGACTAAGGCAACTCCCAGGGGAGAGGGCTTGGAATGGAACTGCTACCTGAACATTCCAGACTCTTTGGATATATGGAAGCCAGGGGCTGGGATGATGCGTCCAATCAAACACCCCAGGCTCTTTGGATTTAGGGGCGCCACGCCCATTATAAATAAATCTTAATCTCCATAGAGAGAGAGAGATAGTGAAAATTGATGCCATCCTGCACTGCATGCAACCCTCTCTCAAAAAAACAAAAAATAATCACCGGGTGGCCCACGCCTTATATTCCAGCACTTGGGAGGCAGAGTCAGGCAGATCTCTGTGAGTTCGAGGCCAGCCTGGTCTACAAAGTGAGATCCATGGTAGCCAGGGTTGTTACACAAGGTTATCTCGAAAAGCAGAAATAACAATTAAAAATAAACAAATGGAAAAAAGTGGTTGGGTGTGGTAGTGCACACCTTTAAACCGAACACTTGGGGCTGCAGGGGCAAGTGTATCTCTGTGAGTTTGAGGCCAGTGAGTTCTGGGACAGCGAAGACTATGTGAGACTCTGTCTCAAGTAAAATAAAATAATTCACTTCCTTCAAGGATCCTTTAGGGCCTAATTCACTACTGCTCATCGCCCTGCTCACTACTGTCTGGAAAACTGAAGCGGATTAAGGTATTCTGCCTCAACTCTTCACTATTCCAGGGAATCCCGCGTTCATTCCTGCACTGGTACGGACCCTTTTCCACTACGGAACTACATTTTCTAAGAGTGGTCAGGATGAGGACGACATACTGCAAGGCATGCTGGGAGATGTAGTTCAGCCTCCAGCTCAAGGAGTCAGAGCGCTCTATTAATGATTAACAGGAAGTCGGAGTGCGGAACCTTATCCTGTGTCCCTCGGAACTTCAAATATCCCACCCACAAGAAGGGACTCTTAGCGACGCGACCCCACACCGCCTGCAGCTCACCTCACAAGCGGTTATCCGATCCGTCGTGGCTTCAACTCTGTCCCGAACCGGAAAAGAGTACTGTTTTTTTTCCACTACACTCCTCCCACTTCCGCTAGGCAGCAGACACCGGAAATAATACTGCCCCTAGTAGTGAAGGCGCTTCGCGTGATTTGGTAAGTCCTTTCTTCTTCTCTTCCCCCCACCGAAACGTGAGTGACAACTCGAAGGTTCCGGTGAACGAAAGTGGTTTGAATGTCGGAGACCACTAAACTTGTATTAGGCAGAGTGGTGTAGTTGCTTTGATTCTTTTCAAGTCTGAGTTTAAGGACTAACTCCTTCGCCCAGATATTCTGATACCCACTTTCCCAAATATATACCTGATTTTCCCCATTGCATCTTAAGATTTATAGAATATATAAATTATAGAATGAGCAATAATCAAAAGATCACGAGGCCAAGCTGTCCAAGTTAGTCATCCTCAGGAAACAGATATGATGTGGTACCGCCCAGTTATTCCTGGAATCAAAGCATTCCGTTCCCACCAGTTTGTAGATCTCTAGAGACTCAAGATTTATTTTCCTGGCTCTGCCAAGCAAATTGTCTGTAGGGAGAGACCCGGGCTGGGAAAGGAGAGAGGAGGAGACTCTAATAAGGTTCCCTAGATCCCTCCGTAATGTGCAAAGTCTTGCTTCTATGTGGGGCTGTGTCCCCGAAGTCCTTGGTCCTAAGGTTCCTTTAAGTACTTTGTCTCTTACCTGAGTCCCTCCCAGAGCAGGTAATCAGTAGCCCCGCCCCCTGCCAGAAGCCAGGATTGGGCCTTGTTACCGAAGTGGAGCACCCCTCCTTCCTCTCCCCTCCTTTCTCCCCTCCCCTTTTTTACAGCTGGCTACTGCTGACCCAGGGGGTCTTCATTAAAGAAGAGAGGCAGGGCTCCCAGGTCTGGGCAGGTAAGTGGATACTGCTCTCAGAGAAACTTGGGGTGTGGAGGGGCACCCTGGTGTCCTGACTTCCCACACCATTGGGATCCAGAGACTTGGGACCCTAAATCCTAGGCCCTGGAGTTCAGGGTCCCGTTCCCTCAAAACGTCAGACCTAGAAATTTAGGACCTCATTTGTCCTGTAATCTTTGATCTCTGAGGGTGGATGAGGCAATGGGCAGAGGGAGGTTGACTTGGAGTGGAACCTGCCAGGTTGGAAGGGGCCAGGACAGCAGATGAACCTGTAGAAGTGCTTACTGTGTCACATGGTACTGTGAATATAGAGAGGGATATACGAGAGAGCATGTGGACTCTGTGCTCATCATTGGGCAGGCACTGCCATCGCTGAGATCCTCCCTCCTCTCACATTCCAATACCCGGCACAGTAGGCAAGTCACTTTACCACCTGGGGAAAGTTTTCTCGTCTATAGAATAGCAGGAGATTGTTCAAATTGAATTGTTTTGAGAATTAAGATGAGTTGATACAGACCAACAGTGTCTGGCACAGGTTACAGGTTGAGTGCTTGCTTTTTCTTTCATTCACTGACTGCAGAGTCCAGGCAGGGAGTCCTTGCCTCGTAACTCTGCTGAGGCCCACACAATATGAGGGGCCATCCTTCCCTGCTCTTAGTCTGTATGGGATTGGCCACCTGCCTGGACACCTTACCTTATGAAGAGCAAAACCAAGGTGAGTGTTTGAGGAAGAGCCTTACAGAGGCTTAATTTCTGCCTTCTCCTACCCAGGATATTTCCTGGTTTCTCAAACCCTAGCCCTTCTCCCTCAGATCCAGGAATCCAGACCCTAGTTCTCCCTCAGACCCACAAGTCCAGGCCTCAGCCTTCCTCCTTCAGAAATAGATTTCCAGACTCCAATTTTTCACCCTCATACCCAACTATCCAGACCCTGGCCCTCCTTGCTCAGATCCAGGAGTTTCCAAGCCCTCACCCCTCAGAAACCCATAACTCTTTATCTTCCTTGTCCTCAATCCTAAGGAGTCTCTGCTTTTGACCCTGATGTCCTTAGTTCTTGACATATTCCTGAATCCTCCGGAGGCCCAGAGTTTCCTAGTTGGCCGCAGGCGGGTTCCTCGGGCTAACCACTGGGACCTGGAGTTGCTGACCCCTGGGAACCTGGAACGGGAGTGTCAGGAGGAGAGGTGCTCCTGGGAGGAGGCCCGGGAGTACTTTGAGGATAACACACTGACGGTGAGAGCCTCAGAGGACCCTGGCATCCAGGTCCTCTCTGCCTTCACCTCCCTCTCTACCTCCCTAGGGTTTCAAATACCAGGGTGGACTGGTTGTGGGGACTGCTCCATGTCTAGCTGCTTCTTTCCCCTTCTCGTCCCCTCCTTCTAGGAACGCTACTGGGAAGGTTACACCTACAACGGCAAGGGAGGTGAGTGGTCCTCAGCCCTCTCGCTCCATGATGGGGAAGCAGCCCTTTAGCCCTAGAGTTCAATCCAAAGTCACACACACACAAACAAGGACCACCTTCCCTCAAATCCCATGCTGCCCAGAAATGACTGACAAGGTGTCCCCTCCCTTTTCATTATGGCCCTTGTCTGAAAACCCAGCACAACTGCATGCAGATTCATAGGAGGGCCCAAACCCCGGAGGGAGCATGTGGGTGGGTAGATGGAAGAAGGGGTTATTGTCAAGGGGCCTATCAGAAGGACAAGCTCATCTGGGTCCTTCTTTAGATTCCAGAGCCCCAGTCCCTTACAAGCATCTTAGTTGTTAGTGGGGCTGTTCCCTAGCAACAGAGCTAGAGCAGGAAGCCTGGCCATTCTCACCTGTCCAGTTTGCCTACCCCAACCCCTCCTCTGAGTTCTGAAGTCCTCATCCTGGCTTGAGCCTTGTTGCTAAGGGGGGCTGCTCCTTAGCAACAGGCCCTGGCCAGGCCAGACAGAGGAAGTCAGAAGCACTACCTGGCTGGCTTCCCCTCCCCCACAGCCCCATGCCAGCCACAGTCTGCCTGGTTGCTAAGGAGGCCTTCTCCCTAGCAACTGTACCTAGCTGGAAGACCAGAGCCTCCTGCCCAGCTGAAGGACCCCCTCTGGGCACCAGCTGCCCCACCCCCTCATGGCCTGGTTGCTAGGGGTAGATGCACCTTAGCAACGGGCCCTGGGTCTGTACTGTAGTCCTCACAGTGGAACCGGTTGCTAGGGGAGATAGTTCCTTTCTACAATCCTAGCAAGGCCTAGAGGCTTCTTGGATCACCTGAAATCTGCCGGTCTTTGAAAGTTCTATCTTCTCACTGCAAGCTAAAAGCAAGGTTGGAGGTGGAGATAGGAGGCAGCCGGATTTGATGGCCCTGGCCTTGGCCTCGCAATCCAAGCCACTCCAAAGGCCAAAGCAGAAAGACTGTGAGTCCACGGCCAGCCTGTGCTACACATCAAATCTGAGGCCAGCTGAGACTCCGTGTCTCAATAAAACCAAACGAAGGGCTGGAGAGATGGATCAGTTGGCAAAGTGTTGGCCATGCAACCCCAAGGACCCTACTTTGATCCCCTGAATCTCCAGAGAAAAGCTGTGTTGTAATCCCACTGTGGAAGAGGAGAGACAGAAAGGTCCCTGGGGCTCCCTGGGTAACCAGCTTGCCCAAGTTACTGAGCCCCCTCCTAAAAACAAGGCACCCCACTGAGACTGCTCAGGAGGTGACTGTGCTTGTCACCTGGGTACCACATGGTAGAGTAAGAGAACTAACTTCTGGAAGTTGTCCTCTGACCTCTACACACACACACACACACACACACACACACACACACACACACACACACACCTATTTAATCAGCAGTAAGGGCTAGAGAGATGGCACAGCTCTGAGGAGTGCTTGCTGTTGTTGCAGATACTGCAGCTTGGCTCCCAGGGCCCTAGCTGAGTGCTGCTCACAACTGGTGATAATTCCAGCAGCTCCAGAAGGTCCACTGCCTTTCTTTGACCTCTGTGAACATTCACACACACATGCACCACCTCCCCTACACATACACACAAATACGAATAAAATAATAGAATGAATTATTTAGGAAATCGATAGGCGACTGGAGAGATGGCTCGGGGATTAGGAATTCTTGCTAGAGAGGGCCTAGGTTCAGTTTCTAGCACCTACATAATGGTCACAATCCCCACTTCCAGTTCCAGGGGATCCAACACCCTCTTTTTTTCTTTTTGTTTTGTTTTGTTTTTCGAGACAGGGTTTCTCAGCAGCTATGGAGCCAGTCCTGAAACTTGTTCTGTAGACCAGGCTGGCCTCAAACTCACAGAGATCCGCCTGCCTCTGCCTTCTGAGTGCTAGGATTAAAGGTGTGCACCACCACCACCACCGCCCAGCAAAAATAATTTTTTTTTAAAAAGCTAGAAGTTCAATGGAACATCAGTGACGCATGCCTTTAATCTCAGCACTCCAGAAGCAGAGGCAGATTGACCTTTGTGAGTTCAAGGCCTGCCTGGTCTACAGAGTGAGTTCTAGGCTAGCCAGGACTACACAGAGAAACCTTGTCTTGAAAAACCAAAAATAACAACAACAACAAAACAAACAAAAATCCTAGTTTCAGTCTCCAGCATGACAAAAAGTAATAAACATATTTAAAAATAAAAAGACCCAAAAGCAAACCAAATCAGACTGAGGGCAAGGATGCTGAAGTCTCCTTTTGCATCCTTAGTTTGCTGAAAAGGTTCAACACCTCCATATTTCAAGGTGCCCTCCAGCTTATCCGTTTTTATCCCTGTACATGCTGAAGCCGTCCCATGGAATGGCCCCTTCCTCTTGTGCTGTGCTGACACAGCTCAGGTGAAGTAGAAGATCCGCCATTAGTGTGTTTGCAGTGAACTGTCCTCCCTCCCTCCCCTCTCCAGTGGTAGGAATGAACCCGGAGCCTGAACTGCAACTGCAGAGCTGCAGGCCACATCCAAACCCCTTTTCATTTGTGGTTTTGTGACAGGGTCTAGCTAACTTACCCAGGCTGACCTTGAATTCACTGTCAGACTTCGAACACGCTGTCCTTCAGCTTCTGCCTCCCAAACAGCTGAGATGACAGGCTGGAGCCATGGCTCCCTACTCAGATCTCAGTGAGCTTTCATGATATACTGGTAGGACTCCTGTTCCCATTCCGAAGAGCAAGAAACAGATGCTCTGAGAAAGCTGTGGTGTTTGTTGCCTGAGGCCAGAGTAGCAGGAAGGGAGCTCAGAGCGGCCTTGCTTCCTAGCCCATGCCCTTAGGGAAAGGAATTGAGAAGCAGCCCCTGGAGCAGTGGTACCCTCTACCCACAGGGCGTGGACGAGTAGATGTTGCAGGTTTGGCAGTGGGACTGACCTCTGGGATCCTGCTCATCGTCTTGGCTGGCTTGGGAGCCTTTTGGTATCTGCATTACCGACGGCAGCGCCGACTCAGAGTGCAGGAGACCTGTCAGCAAGAGTAAGGGGTCTTCCAGGAGGGGGAGGGGATAATGGAGAGCAAAGTGGGAGGGAGGAGGCTTGATCTGAGAGGGGCAAGACCAGTCTGGAGCCACCGGTCTATGGAGAGTAAGTCAATGTGAAGTTGAGACCTGACAGTCTTTCGAGTACCAGGTTTCAGTGAGGTCATCACTGTGGGCAGAAGGCAAGTGGAGGTTGTGGTCCATGGCTGTCTGTGGCACTGCCTTTCCCATGGGTGCAGGTCACACTAGCAGGGTTTCACAGGGTGTCTGATAACTGTAGCTGGGTATCACGGCACTTCCTTCCGTTCAAGACCTTTCCACTCTGATGTGAGTTCAAAGCTAGCCTGGGGAACTTAAGGAGAACCTTTCTCAAAATAAACTGGAAAGAGAAGTGAAGGTGTAGGATCAGCAAGGAAGAACTGTGTAAAGGGTGTTCATGCAGGGACATAGGATGGCCTGGGTCCTGCCCCCCCCCTCAACTGACAACACAGAGTTCTAGTCCAAGGACCTGCATGGTGGGAGGAGAAAACCTTCCTCCAAGTTCTCCTCTGGCCATCATTTGTGTGTTAGCATGTGTGCTCACCCATAGAATGCATAACTGTACTTTAATTATAAAAATTTAGGGCTCCCAGAGGTTAAGAGCACTGGCTGTTCTTCCAGAGGTCCCGAGTTCAATTCCCAGCAACCACGTAGTGGCTCACAACCATCTGTAATGAGATCTGGTGCCCTCTTCTGGCCTGCAGACAGACATGCAGACAACACTATGCGTAATAAATAAGCAAATAAATCTTTAAAAAATATATGAAAATGTAAAAGAATGAATTTGGAAGCTGGGCAGGGTGGCTCACACATGCAGTTCCAATGCTTGGGAGGCTAGGCAGTATTGTTGGAAGTTTTGAAGCCAGCTTGGGCAACCTTAGCTAAAAGAGTGGATTTGGGAAATTTTGGAAGTAAATGTTTCAGAATTGTGTTTCTGTCTGTGTGGCTCTGCTGAACTTTGTCTTGTGGTCCACCTGATGTTCCTGTTACTTTTCTGGGCCATCTCTCTTCCACCTCTGTCACCTCCCACCCTCCTTCAGTCTCTTGGTCTGTAACCCCTTGGTCATGTAGATTTTGTTTCATTTCTTGTAAAGATTTATTTTATGTGTATGGGTGTTTTGCATGCCTGTATGTATATGTACCACATGTATGCCTCGTGCAATCATCATCAGAGGTCATAAGAGGACGTCGGACCCCCTGGGACGAAGTTACAGATCGTTATGAGCCGCCATGTGTGTGCTGCGAATGGAACTTGGGTCCTCAGTAAGGGCAGCCAGTGCTCTTAAACGCGAGCCCAACTCCATGGTAGGTTTTATACTAATCACTCTTTTTCTGTCCGCAGGACCGGGCTCATCAGTCCCCTGACTCCCCCGACGCCCTTACCTCCAGGCCTCCCCACTTACGAGCAGGCGTTAGCAGCCTCGGGTGTGCACGACGCCCCTCCGCCCCCTTACTCCAGGTACGGGGTGGGGCTTCTGCCAGGGGTATAGTGCGGAGAAAGGCCACGCGTGGGAGGGGTGTGTCCCCAAGGGCAGGGTTTGGTGCTTTGGGAATCCACAAGGGGCGGGTCTTGCAGGGCAAGGCGGGCCCTACGCAATTGTCTGTAGGGGCGTGGACCAGCCTTGGAAGAGTGCAGCTTTTCAGGAAGGTGGGAAGGTGGGGCTTGTGCCTCCAGGATCCAGGATTGGCTGAGGCACCAAGGGCGGGTCGGTGTGGTCTTGGTGGAGGGGGCTTGTTTGACTCCGCACTGTACACTCCCCACCCCCACCCCGGGTAGCCTCAGAAGGCCTCACTGAAGACCTGCTCCGGAACGCGGGCTCCCGAACTGTGCCCCTGATTCACAGCGGATTCCGGAAGTCGCTGGGCCTCTTCGACTCCTCATCAGTGTGTGCGTGGGGGAGTCAGGGTCGTCGGACCCGAGGTCTACATGACACACGTGTTTCCGCCACGCACGGATACACGCATGTCCCTGACCATCCTGTTGCCGAGGTGCCCCTACCTCTCGCCCCCCCTTTCCTGATCAGCGGCCCTGCCTCGGAGTGGGCAGTCTCCTTTAGAAACTTGGACAAGACATGACTCGACTGTCGCCCCACTGGTGTCGTGGGGAGCGTACACGCAGAGAACCAGGCTCATGTACACCCCCGTCTTCGTGTATTTCTCCACTCGGGAACTTGGGCGGTTCGTAATCCAGCATAAAGGTGGAGGGGTGCTGTAAAAGGATTGTGTTGCACTCGGGGAAATGAAGTTGAGCTGAGCGTCTATCTAATACCCTTTGAAAAGGAAGAGACTTAAAAGAAAGAAACCCCCCCACCCAAAATTGAAACAATTCGAAAAAAATAAAAATGCAAACGAACTGAACCCCGTTCCTGGGCGCATCTGCGCGCGGTGGAGCTGGATTTCTGTACCGGCCCTGTGCCCTACACCCCCAGGCTCCGCTAGAGCTCGCGCTCTCTCTCTCTCTCTCTCTCTCTCTCTCTCTCTCTCTCTCTCTCTCCCTCTCCCCCCCCCCCCCGCTCCGCTAGTGCTCTCTTCTCTCTCTCTCTCTCTCTCTCTCTCTCTCTCTCTCTTTTTTTTTTTTTTTTTGCATTTGCACGGGATTGTGGGAGGAAGCGGAGCGCAGCCAGACACCCCGCCGCCCGCCCCCCTTCCCCTCCCCCCTCCCCCAGCCGCCTTGTGCAAAGATGGCTGCACCGTGAGCGCAGAGGAGGAGGAGGCGGCGGCGGCGGCGGCGAAAGAACGAGCACCCAGCGCCTGCACCCACTCCGGGGCCGTCCGGGACGCCCCCTCCCGAGTGCGCGTCCCCCTTCTCTCTTGCAAGCGTCGGGGCAAAGGCGGAGACAGCGGGGTCCCTCCTCCCCCCTTTCCCTCCTCCAGGGGGAACCCCCCTCCTTGGCTCAGCGGCTGCACCCCTCCTTTGCCCGCCCCTCCATCCCTGCCCCCTCCCTCCCCCGCCCGGGGCCTTCCCGGACCTTCGGTGGCCGCGAAGAAAAAAAAAAAAAAAAAAGAGGGAGAGGAAAAAAGCAGCGGAGGGAGCGGCGGCGGAGGAGAGCGCGCGCGCGCCCCCTCCTTTCCCCCTCCCTCCCCCTCCCCCCAATTTCCACCGCGGCCAATTCATGGACAGGAACTACCCCAGCGCCGGCTTCGGGGACCCGCTCGGCGCCGGGGCGGGATGGAGTTACGAGAGGTCAGCGAAAGCTAGGTAAGAAGCTGAGGGGGACCTGGAGAAACGGGCCAAGAGGTGGGGGGTTCTTGTCGGGCCTGGGCCTGGGGCCCGCCCGGCGACGCGTGCATCGCCAACTCCCCCTCCGGCTTTTGCAAGGGAGCGGCCTTCTTTGGGTTTGTAACAACGCCGCCGCCCCAGTTTGCAAATTGCAAACTCCGCCAAAGCCAGCTCCAGCTTGCAAAAGAGAAACGAAGCAGGCAAGGCACAAAAACAAATTCGAACCGGGAAGGCCTTGGGAAGATGGGAAGGATTGGCAATGCAAGGCCTGGACTTGCTCCTCATTTTTGGATTCCCGGCTTGCTGACCCCTCCTCCTGGGCGCCCCTGGCTCTGCAACTGCAAAGGTGGGAGGAAAGGAGAATTATCTCGCAGACCTGGGGGGCGCGCACCCCCTCCCAGGTCCTATTGTTCCGGGGCTGAGCGAGGCTGGGCCACTCGGGCCCTCCCCCCTCCAAGAAATTCCGCGCGCAGAGTGGGCACGGGGCCCCGCCCCCTTCTTAAACTAGGTTTCTGTGTGTTGGGGGGTTCCTGGGATTGGGGACACGCCCCCTTCTCCCCACCTCCCGCAAATCCTGAGAATCCTGGATGATGGTACACTGTTTGGCCTCCGGTCCAGGGCCACAGATTTGGGGTAGACTCAGATCTTTTCCTCGTTTGTGTTCGCGTGGTCCCTCTGCACGCGTGGCTAGCCGCATGTTCACCTTCGAACCTGCCTCTCGCCGTTTAATCTGTGTTGCGCGTCCTCACTCTTCACCTGCCCTTCAGCCCCTCCCCCTTAGCACTTGGGTTTCCCCAGGGTGTACAAATTTTTTGAGTGGGACTTCACACTCAGGATCTTTTCTTTCCCACTTGTGAATTGAGCTCCGGTCTGTTCATGCACCTGGCTTTGCCTAAGCCTGTGCACTTGAGCCTCAGCCCCTGGGGATGTACCAAATTCACGTCAGTACTTGTACCTGGGACTTTCCCTGGGTCCTGTCCCCTCTCCACCTTCTCCCCTTGCCATTTGGAACACAAGCTGCCTCCTGCTTCTGGCGTGCCTAGATCACTGCCCTAATTCAGGGTCTGTGCTGTTCCAGCGGGGCTTGGGGTGTCCATGTGTGCCTGCAGGGTTGGACCTTTGGTTCTGTTGTGACTGAGGAGGGTTCCAGGGGAGGACCACGCCTTTCACTGGCTACTGTAGACACCCCCCCCCCCGACTTCCTCTGTCCCTGTATGCTTGTGTTTGCAAACGTAGGACTCTTAAGGGTTCCAAAGAATAGGGTCGTTTTTGTGCTCCCTGCATGGGGCAGCTGGATTCCCTTGTGTTATCTCAGGGTTCCTTGGAGTAACACCTCTAGTCAAGTGGGAGGTTCCCCCAGCTCTCTTCTGAGAGGATAGCTTGAGAAGAGATTCTTACATCTCTCCCTTGCTCTCAGCTTGGTCTACGGCAGCTCCCGGACCTCGCACCCAGAAACCGACATCTTGCACCGCCAGGCCTACGCGGCCCCCCACCCACTACAAAGCTATGCCACCAACCACCACCCGGCAGGTACGGGTCCCCATCCGGAAGGGCTATGGCCGGCCCTCCCTCCAAGACACCTGATTGGTTGCTAAAAGTTCCGCCCCTGCTAATTGGCCTTGCCCTTGGTCCTGGTCCTCGCTCTCTCTCTTTTTTTTAAACACCTTCTCTGATTGGTTACCTCTGAGGCTGTTGGTCCCTGCTTTATTTCACACCGGATTCGTCAATCCCTTTATGGGTCCGCCCCTTTCACTCCTATTGGCTGCCACCCATCAGGGGCCCCCAAATCCCACCTTCTCTTCCAGGCTTTTCCTCCTCTCTCTAGCCCATCCCAGTCCTTTCTTTCCCCGTGAGTTTGCCCGAGCCTTTTGACTCTTTGGTTCCTTTCTTTTTTTTTTTTTTTCCTATTGGCTCCAATTCTTTGACCCGCTCTTTTTTTCTTAGAGTAACCTCATCCACCACCAATGTGGCCCTGCCGCCCACACCTCTGATTGGTTCCCTTCCCTCTTGAATTTTTTAAACCAGTCCAGATTGGCCCCTGGGGTTCTCCTAGTTGGCTCTTTCCCTGTTTTCTGCCTCTTGTCTTTTTGTGAGTTTCTGTGGTGCTGGGAATCGAACCTGGAGCCTTACATATGTAGCCTTAGCAACACCTTCCTTCCCTCCGGCCCTCCCTTTCTATAATTCTGAGCCGGGGTCTCAGTAAGTTACTCAGGTGGTCTTTGAACGCCTGCTCCTCCTGCCTCAGGACTGCGTTGCAAGGCACTGTGTCTCTTCTCTCCCGCCTTTCTCTGAACGGCACATGCTTAGAGCTTTCTCTTTCTCTCTGACCGCCAGTCTTCACCCAGCCCGACTGACCTGTTTTGTGTCTTGCCAGGCCTCTCTGGACTTTTTGACACTGGCCTCCACCACGCAGGCTCAGCAGGGCCTGACGCCTCCGTCATGAACCTCATCTCGGCCCTGGAGTCCCGGGGCCCTCAGCCTGGCCCCTCTGCCTCCTCTCTCCTCTCCCAGTTCCGAAGTCCTTCCTGGCAAACAGGTAAGCCTAGTGCTAGTCCTCAGAGGGCTGGAGAAGGGCTGTCTCGTGGTCCACTCTGACCTGTGGTCTTCTCCTTCATCCCTAGCCATGCACACACCAGGCCCTACGGAGCTCTTCATCTCTGGTGCCCTCCCGGGTTCCAGCACCTTTCCATCTTCCTCTGCCCTGTCTGCCTATCAGCACCCAGCTTCCTTCGGCAGCCGCCCCTTCCCAGTGCCCTCATCCCTCAGCCTCCAGGACCCACCTTTCAGTCCTCCTGCTAATGGGCTCCTGTCTCCCCATGATGTACTCCACCTGAAGCCCTCGCAGGCACCTGCAGTGCCCTCTTCATTGGGTTTTGAGCGCCTGGCAGGGGGTGGTGTCTTGGGGCCTGCTGGCCTTGGCCCTGCTCAGACCCCCCCTTACCGCCCTGGTCCCCCAGATCCACCTCCACCTCCCCGCCACCTCCCAACTCAGTTCAATTTGCTGGCTTCTTCTTCTGCTGCTACTGCTACCGAGCCATCCTCCCCTCAGCTCTACAACTTCTCGGGTGCTGCCCCAGGTCCGCCACCCGAGCGGGCCCTGCCCCGACAGGACACGGTCATCAAACACTACCAGCGGCCAGCCAGTGCCCAGCCCCCACCACCCCCACCACCAGCCCATTCCCTGCAGCACTATCTGAGCTGCGGAGGCAGCTATCCCTCCATGGGCCACCGGGCCAGCTTGGCTTGCAGCCCCCTAGGAGGTGGGGAACCTTCTCCAGGCGCTGGAGAACCTAGCAAGGGTGGGCCCAGTGGAGCCACAGCTGGAGCAGCTGGCCGGGCCACAGGCCCGGAGACTGCTGGGGGTGGTGGGGCGGGGGGTGGTGGTGGGTACCGCCCTATCATCCAGTCCCCTGGTTATAAGACAAGTAAGGGGGGTTATGGACCAGCTACAGGGGGTGCCACCAGGCCTCCACCACCTCGATCTACCGCTACACCCAAGTGTCAGAGCCTGGGTGGGCCAGCGGCTGCTTATGCTGCTGGTAAAGCCTCTGGAGCTGGAGGGGCTGGGGGCCAGGCATATTCTCCTGGTCAGCCTCAAGGGCTTCTGGGACCCCAGGCCTATGGGCAAGGGTTTGGAGGGGGCCAAGCACAGGACTTAAGCAAAGGCCCTAGCTATTCTGGTGGGCCCCCTCAGCCCCCTAGCGGTCCCCCACCTCCTGGTCTGGCTACCTGTCAGAGTTACTCTCCAGACCAGCTCCAAGGCCAGCTCTACGGAGTACAGGGTGAGCCTTACCCAGGGCCAGCTGCCCATTCACAGGGACTCCCCACAGCCAGTCCCTCTCTCAGCTATAGCACTGGCCACTCACCAGCTCTCTCAGGCCATGGAGGGGGCTGGGGCCCCAGTTCTCTGGGAGGTGGTGGAGAGGCTAGCCCTTCTCATATCATCCGACCCCTCCAGTCACCGCCTGCTACCGGTCGCCCTCCTGGTGTCGGCTCTCCAGGAGCCCCTGGCAAATACTTAAGTTCAGTCTTAGCTTCAGCTCCGTTTCTGGCCCCCCCTGGAGCCAGCAGCTATGCGGCCGGAGCAGGTGGCTACAAGGGAAAAGGAGACGGCTCTGAGCTGCTCGCTGGGCCTGGCGGTGCTACCACCGAGCGCACAGAAGATGAAGAATTTCTGATTCAGCATCTCCTTCAGGCACCCAGTCCACCTCGGACCTCAGGGGCAGATGGCTTGGTGGGCGAGGATGGGCCAGCTGATGCCGCTAAGGGACTTGGGGGCAGTGGTGGTGCTGGAGGACCGCCAGGCACACCGTATGAATTAGCCAAGGAAGATCCCCAGAGGTACCACCTACAAAGTGTCATCCGGACCAGTGCCAGCTTGGACGAGGGTGCCACGGCTGCGCTGGAGCTGGGCCTGGGGAGGATGAAGGAGAAGAAAAAGGGACCAGAACGGGGCGGTGAAACCCCTGAGGGACTAGCCACCTCAGTTGTTCACTATGGAGCAGGTGCCAAGGAACTGGGAGCCTTCTTGCAGAAGAGCCCACCTCCCCCACCACCCACGGCCCAGCCAAACCAGACCACACCCCATGGCCTCCTCTTGGAGGCTGGAGGTCCTGACCTTCCAATGGTGCTGCCTCCACCTCCCCCCCAGCTGCTCCCTTCTGTACTCAGCCATGCCCCAAGCCCCTCACCCAGTGCACCTAAAGTTGGCGTTCACCTCCTTGAGCCAGCCTCCCGGGATGGGGCTCCCCAGCCACCTCCACCACCACCCCCACCACCACCACCTATGCCTCTGCAGCTTGAAGCTCACCTTCGCAGCCATGGCCTGGAACCCACAGCCCCAAGTCCTCGCTTACGGCCGGAGGAGAGCCTGGAACCTCCTGGGGCCATGCAAGAATTGCTAGGGGCTCTGGAACCATTGCCACCAGGACCTGGGGACACTGGTGTCGGACCACCTAACTCAGAGGGCAAGGATCCTGCAGGCGCCTACCGAAGCCCCAGCCCACAAGGGACCAAGGCACCACGGTTTGTACCCCTCACGTCTATCTGCTTTCCTGACTCGTTGCTTCAGGATGAGGAGCGGAGCTTTTTCCCCACCATGGAGGAGATGTTTGGTGGAGGGGCAGCTGATGACTATGGCAAGGCTGGACAGACTGAAGATGATGGAGACCCCAAGACTGGTGCTGGTCCACCCCCTGGTCCCACTGCTTATGACCCCTACGGACCCTACTGTGGAGGCCGAGCATCTGGAACTGGACCAGAGACTCCAGGCCTGGGTCTGGATCCCAATAAACCCCCTGAGCTTCCCTCCACTGTCAATGCAGAGCCACTGGGCCTGATCCAGAGTGGGCCCCACCAGTCAGCGCCACCGCCACCGCCACCACCACCACCTGTCTCCGAGCCCAAGGGTGGCCTCACCTCACCCATCTTCTGCTCCACTAAGCCAAAGAAGCTGCTGAAGACGTCCTCATTCCACCTGCTACGGCGTCGTGACCCCCCCTTCCAGACACCCAAGAAACTGTACGCCCAGGAATATGAGTTTGAGGCCGACGAGGACAAAGCCGATGTGCCCGCAGACATCCGCCTAAACCCAAGACGCTTGCCCGATCTGGTGTCCAGCTGCCGCTCCCGGCCGGCCCTCTCACCACTGGGGGATATAGACTTTTGCCCACCCAACCCTGGTCCTGATGGTCCTCTGCGCCGAGGCCGCAAGCCCACCAAGGCAAAGCGTGACGGTCCTCCCCGGCCCCGGGGGAGACCCCGGATTCGTCCACTGGAGGGCCCTGCCATTGCAGGCCCAGCCTCAGCCTCCATAGCCGCTGATGGGGCCAAGAAACCTCGGGGCCGGGGCAGGGGCAGAGGCAGGAAGGCTGAGGAAATGGGAAGTACTCGTTTGGAGCCCCTGAAACCACTTAAGGTGAGGGGGGTTGGGTCTCAGAGGGGGTGGGCTGGACTGTCTGAGTTTGAAGGTAGCAGGGTGCTCTAGGCGTTGAAGTTGGGGTTACCTCATTAAAAAAGCACTAGACAGTTACCTAGGTGGAACTGTGGTGTCCCCAGGGAATGGAATATTGTAATGGGATGCTCATGAGAACCTGGGTTCTAAAGTCTTCTACGTGGACTGCTGGGCTGGGCTGGGCATTCAGATCCCCTGTGCCTGAATGTGATGGAAGGTCTGGGTGCCGAAAGAACTGTTAGCCTGGGTAAGGTCAGATGGATTGGAATCCAGGGCTCACCACCTGGTTGAAGGATTTGGACTTGGAGTAGAGTGAGGTGGGCTATGGAACTCCAGGGTCTCAGACTCAGAAGGATAAAATGTGGATCCCTGGATCTGAGGGAGGAGGCCTGTGGCTTGGGCCCCGGACCTTGATTCTTTGCTCTCCCCATGTCTAGATCAAGCTGTCTGTACCCAAGGCTGGTGAGGGTCTGGGAGCGCCTGCCAACGATGCCGTCTCAGGTGTAGACCACAATAGCCTGGATTCCAACCTGACCCGGGAGAAAATTGAGGCCAAGATCAAGGAGGTGGAAGAGAAGCAGCCGGAGATGAAGTCGGGCTTTATGGCCTCCTTCCTTGACTTCCTCAAGTCAGGCAAGCGGCACCCACCACTCTACCAGGCTGGCCTGACGCCTCCGCTAAGCCCCCCTAAGAGCGTGCCAGCGTCTGTGCCCACCCGAGGGCTGCAGCCCCCGCCACCCACTGCACCCACTGTGCCACACCCTGCACCCTCTGGTCCTTTTAGCCTGGGGGGTGCATTAGAGGCTGCAGAGACTGAGGGGCTGGGGCTGGGCTGCCCTTCACCCTGCAAGCGGCTGGACGAGGAACTTAAACGCAACCTGGAGACGCTGCCTTCTTTCTCCTCTGATGAAGAAGATTCTGTGGCCAAGAACCGAGACCTGCAGGAAAGCATTTCCTCGGCCATCTCCGCCCTGGACGACCCTCCGCTCACGGGACCTAAGGACACTCCTACTCCTGAAGAACCACCCTTAGGCACTGGACCTACGGTCTCAGTCTCGGGTCCACCCCCTCTCCCAAGTCTGCCCAGCACCAACAGCAATGGCACTCCCGGTGAGTTCTCAGAAGGTGGTCTGGGGATGGTGTGAACCAGCAGACACATTGAGGTTACATACTGGCTTAAGGTTTTCTGTTGTGTAGACAAACGTGTGGCTAAGGTGATTTCCTGAGTGACGGGGAAAAAATGCTTTCTGAGAAGAAGCATCTTTCTCTCTCTCTTTTTCCTTTGGTTTATTGAGACACGGTTTCTCTGTGTCTTTGGCTGTCCTGGAACTTACCCCACAGACCAGGCTGGCCTCGAGCCCAGAGATCTGCCTGCCTCTGCCTCTGCCTCCTGAGTGCTGGGATTAAAGATGTGTGCCACCACCTCCCAGCTGAAACATCTTTTCTTTCTTCCTTTTTAAAAAGAATTCATTTAATTTTATGTGCATTGGTGTGAGGGTGGCAGATCACCTGGAACTGGGGTTACAGACAGTCTTGAGCTTCCATGTGGGTGCTGGGTCCTCTGAAAGAGCAGCCAGTGTTCTTAACCACCGAGCCGCCTCTCCAGCCCCTGGAGCTCAGAAATGCTACAAGGAATCCTAGAGGCCTGGTTCCGAGGATGCTGTAGACAGCGTAGGGTGTAAGTGGTAAGGACGGGAAATGGGATAGCAGAGAAGGCTCAGGAATGTGAGCCTCAGAAGTGCTCCAAGGAGCCCACAGTCAATCCTGGGTGTGGGTGCAGTGGGAGAGTCCCCGCCTAGAATCCTCATTGAGAGGCTGGGGGCGTGGCTCAGAGGTCGAGCGCCTGTGTAGAATCCACCAGGGAAGGGACTCATGGGGTTTTCCTAATGAGTGAAAAACCTGGGTTCTATCTACAGTACTCTGAAAAAACAATTGGGGGTCTAGAAAGATGGCTCAGTAGTTAAGAGTACTTACTGCCCTTCTTGAGACCCGAGTTTGGTTCCCAGCACCCACATCCAATTGCCTGTAATTCCAGTTCTACCTCTAGTACCTCTGGTACCTTCTCTATCTCTGTAGGTAGCTGCACGTGCGTTTGTGAAGGGTGGTGAATGTCCCGGGAGGGAGCGAGGACTTGGGAGACACAGAAAGGGTAGCTTTAGTGTTAGGAGCCTCTAGGATGTGGAGTTAGGAGTTAGACACGGGCTCCGAAGGCTTGGAGAGACCGTTCAGACCGGCCAGGGCCTTAGAAGTTCCCTGTACCTGATGAAGCTATACTGGTGGAGAGTGCCTCATCTGCTGCCTTGCTGGTCACCCGTAGTGACATGACATCTGAAGCACTGTGGGTGTGCTGGGGTCTAAGTGGCAGGTAGGGGCGCAAGGATTTGTATGGTGAATAGACCTGGGCATAGTGGCTCATGACTCATTCTAACTAGCGTTTGACACTGAAGCAGGAAAATCAGGAGGTGAAGGTCAGCCTGGGCTACACAGGGGAAGTCCAGAGCAGACCACATATATGATGACTGACTCTCTCTCTCTCTCTCTCTCTCTCTCTCTCAGAGCCCCCTTTGCTCGAGGAGAAGCCCCCACCCACCCCGCCTCCTGCCCCAACACCTCAGCCTGCCCCTGCCCCTCCCCCACCCCCACCCCCAGTTCCAGCCTTGCCCTCACCCACTCCACTGGTGACTCCTGTGGCTAGCTCACCTCCTCCGCCACAGCCGCCACCTCCACCAGCATTGCCCTCGCCGCCCCCGCCACCCCCGCCAGCACCCACAGCCGTCCCACCAGTTGCTCCTCCAGAGGAACCTGCTGCCCCTTCCCCAGAGGACCCTGAACCTCCAGATGCCCGGCCTCTGCACCTTGCTAAGAAGCAGGAGACAGCAGCTGTGTGTGGGGAGACAGATGAGGAGGCCGGGGAGAGCGGTGGTGAGGGCATCTTCCGGGAGCGGGATGAGTTTGTCATCCGTGCAGAGGACATCCCTTCCCTCAAGGTGAGTCTCAGCATTGTTAACAAATGGAGCCTGATTGAGCACAAATGTCCTTTAACAGCTACTGAGTGACAGGTCAGCTGGGTAGGAATGTAGGCACAGGTATCACCTAGGTGGGCTGGCGAGGATGTTTCTGGGTCCACAGTCTGACTTAGCTGATAAAGAGATGGGTTAGGATGCTTGCTTTCATTCATTCTGTCCCTTTCTTCCATGTTACACTCTGAGCCTGTATGTGGTACTGTTCAGGGCTGAGTGGCCTTCAGTCCCTTCTCAGGACTTTGATCAATGGGTCTCTGCATTAACTTCTGCCCCTGCAGAAAGAGGGTTGTCTGGCCAAGGTTGAGAGCAGCACCAAACTGGGTATTTATACATGTTTCGAAGGCTGTGTGGCATTGTGTCCATTTAACAGAATGATCGTGGTGTCTGCCTTCCCCAGGGCCATATGACTTCTCAAGCCGTGGGCTCTTGACCAGATTTATAGGGCCAGACATTAATTTCCTCCTGTGGACTAGGCACCAGAGCCAATCAGAGCAGTTGGTTGCCCCTATAACCTTCGTGCCACTAATACAGCAGTAGGCACATCTTGCCTGGCAGGCCAGTGTTGTGGAATATAGGACTCAAAATTTATTACTTGGTAATTCCATTTCCTGGGGATTTTCTATCAGGGGATCCAACCAGAGTATATTTTTCATTTATGTATTTGACATCAACCAGATGTAGTTATGCTGGGATTAAAGGTGTGTGCCACCACTGCCTGCTTGAGTTTTAAATTCTTGGTGTAGAACTGGACTTGCTGGTGTCAGCCTGCTGTCTAGGGTTCTGTGGGGGCTGTGAGAGGACCCTAAGTCTAAGACTTTCCTGTGCAAGACCTTCCGTGCCACACAGCAGACTGAAGGCCAGCCTGGAAAATCGAGTGAGGGGATGAATACAAAGCCGGGAGTATAGCTCAGTGGTGTGGTGGTGTACCTAGGGTCCATCTCACTGTGAGGGTCAGGCTGGCCTCAGACTTGTCCCAGCTTTAGGATTACAGTACTGCAGATGGAGACCACCTTGCTTGACCATCGTCCAGTTTTATTTTTTGTTTATTTGTTTTTCTTTGTAACGGGGTCTCTACAGAACCCTGGTTATCTTGAACCTCATTCTGTAGACCAGGCTGGCCTCAAACTCAGAGATCCACCTGCCTCTGCATGTGCCACCATGCCCGGCTTCCAGTTTTATAAATAAAAATTTATCAGCAACATACCATCTGTGGGTGTTTTTCATATCCAGTGGCAGAGTGGAACTGGAAATAGCCAATAGTATTAGCCTACTTCTTGCCTAGGTTGCTCCCAGAAAGGTTGGGTGGCTTTTAGGATGTTTGGTTCATAGGCGTACCTGGCTGGATGAGAAGTGAGGGGATCCTGAAGGCCTGGTCCAGCAATAGAATGCTTGCCCTGAATCCCCGGTGAGGAGCTGAGGGTGTGACTCAGTGGGAATGTGTTGGTCAAGCATTTGTTTGGTTCGGGGCGTGGTAGGGCACGTCAGCTGCTCCCCCAGGCAGAGCTGGTGCTCAGCTGGGCCGCCCCCTCTGCTGCTGTCAGAGGGAAGCTGCTCTGCGTGTTCTGCTGGGATTGCCTGTTGACACTGTACACGTTGTATTGCACCAACTATCAGCTGATTCTTTCTGCCATTCACGTGGGTGCTGGGTTGAATTCATGACGAGGACAGAAACTGTCAGGAAGAATCACAAAAGTGTGAGGTGGAGCTAACTATTAATTTTGGTGAGCATGGGGAGTTAGGGCTGAGGTGATAGGTCACTTGATGAGGGCACTTGCTGCAGACAAGGTCTCGTGGGTTTACCTAGGCGGGCCTGAGCCTCACTTGTGGGTAATCTGGGCTGATTTCCGCGGTTCTTGGGCTGTGCGTTTTCTGATCCTGGTGAGCAGGGCTCCAGGCAGTGCCTTCGCCAGCCCCATCTTACAGACCAGGAAAGCCAGTGTGCCTTGGGAAGGGGCCATCCACTGACCAGAGCTGGGCCAGAGGCCAGGGCCCTTCACCGGATACTACCCAGCTGGTGTGGGACAGGGACAGGACCAGGCAAGGACTCAGGTGCTTAAAATACTTCTCAAGTGTGAGCAGTGGCGGGCACCGAGCACTCCTCGAGGGGAGCCAGTCAGACTTCTGCACCAGGTTTGCTAGACTTTATTGCTCCCCTCCTGCCTAGGCACTAGGCTGTCCTGTTGTCATCCTGAGCCTCAGTGTGCTCAGTCACCGCTGATGGCATGGGCTCCTCCTGGTGGTGTATTGATAATGCTCATGTGACCTGGCCTGGCCTGGTCTCTGCAGCCCACACACAGAAGGTGCTGGAAACATTGGATCAGTTGCTGTGATCTTGGGCTGGCTTTTACTCCAGGGCTTGGTAAATACTCTGTAAAACACAGAGGTGTATTTCAGGTTTACTGTTATTCGCTTTTCTGGATTTTTCCCACTTGGTTTGGGTAGTGTTCTGAGGCTGAGCCAGGAACGTCCTCAGTTGAGCTTATGACTCTCAGACCAGCCTCGGAAACATAGCCAGACATGATGGTGTGAATCTGCCGTCTGCAACAGACATAGCCATGGTGTGAACCTGCAATCTGCAGCAGACATAGACACAATGGTGTGAACCTGTAGTCCCAACTCTTGGGAAAAGGAGCCAGTAAGGTCAGAAGTCAAGGTCATCCTCAGCTATGTAACAGATTTGAGGCCAAACTGGGCTACACAAGATGTCTCAAATGAAACAAAAGCTAGGGAAATGGCTCAGTTGGTAAGTCCCTCTACTGAGCTCCGTCCCACAAGCTCTCTGGTGGTATCTACTTGTAGTTCTGGAGGTAGAGACAGGTAGACCCTGGGGGCTTGCTGGCTAGGCAGTTTGAGGACCTGCGTCGATCCCTCAGGTCTCACAAGGCAGAAGGAGGAGGCAGATTCCCACGAGTTGTCCTCTAACTCTATAGTTACACCATGGGGTGTGAATGTGTATATACACAAATGAACTGATATTTATTAATTTAAAAATTAGGTCCAGTGAGATGATTCTTTAGGCCAAGGCACCTGTCCCAGACTCTGGCTTGGGTTCCGTTTCCAGGGCCTTCACTGAAGAGCAGAGGCTCTACTGCTGAGGTCCCTCGCAAGTCTATGTGTAAGATTTTACACTGTCTCATTCCCACAAATAGAAAAATTCAGGGGAGCCAGACGGTGGTGGCGCACGCCTTTAACCCCAACACTAGGAAGGCAAAGGCACGTAGATCTCTGCCAACCTGGTCTACAGAGTGAGTTCCAGGACAGCCAAAACTGCACAGAGAAACCCTGAAAAAGAAAAAAGCTCTCTGGATAACTGTCCAGATTGGACAGTGTAGGACTGGACTCCAGCTCCTCCACTGTTGTCTGTAAAGGAAATGGTGCTGTAACTCGGTCCTACAGGAGGCTGAGAGTCATCCTAGAGGCGTGGCCAATGCCAGCCTCGTGTGAAGAATGGCAGGTTTCAGGAAGTGCTGGGGCGAGGGACTGGGCAGGAGGACTTGGGGTACTGGGGTTGGGTGGATAGCTGCTCTTGAAGACATAGCTTTTGCTGGTGGGGCTCTTGGTCAGCAGGGAGATAGAGGAGGTGGCTAGGGGTAAGTCCAGAGAGCCACGAGAGCCACGTGTTCCTTGCCCCTGTCCGTGACTGCCTTTCTGTTGTTTGGACCTTGTTTGGTTTTATTTTGTTTTATGGTTTTGCTCTGTTACTCTGAGAGGCTTTGAACTCCGGCACACAAGAAATTTTCTTGTCTGTCCAGGCATGGTGGCCCCTCCTAGAATCCCTGCCCTCAGGTGGAGGCTGACTTGTCTACGTAGAGAGTTCCAGGCCACTGGATCCAGCTGACCTTTCTCTTCACATAGCTTGTGTGGGTGTGGGCAGCTCACCTGCTACATTCCTCCAGCTTACGGCAGCAATGGCTGCTTAGCTTGTCACAGGTCATAGGTCACATTCTTGGGAGATGATCTGATTGGTCCTAGTCAGTACCAAGATGGGAACCAGTGCTAGTCCTGCCCAGTGAGCTGACTTCCTCAGTATGGGGTCCATGAGCTGGACGTGGTTGGTGATGTGAGAGAGCCTAGATGGACAATCCTTAAAGATAAACTGGGGAGGATGAAAGGGTGTGAAATCTGGGTTCGTTCCCAAAGAATGAAAATAGGGGACTGGAGAGATGGTTTTGCAGTGAAGAGCGCTTGCTGCCCTTGGAGAGGACCTGAGTTCAGTCCCCCACACCCACACTATATTCCTTAAGACAGTGGCTAGTTCTAGCCCCAGGATGCGTTGCCCTCTTCTGGCCTCCACTGGTACTGCACCTAAGTGCACATACCCACAGACACATGCGGTAATGAAGACTAGGAAGGGTGTTTTGGAGGAAGACCAAACGCCCAGCTGGGAAAAGCAGAGGGGCAGATGTGGAGAGGGTTGGTGCCTGTTGAGGAGCCCCAACAGGACTTCCTGGAAGTCTCTTCAGAACCAGAACAGTGAGTTTTGTGTTCACACTGGCTGGGCAAGAAAAGTCACAGACTCGGAAAGTCTGTGACATGAACTGCAGCCTTTGAGAGGTCTGATTCCTACAGGGCAAGGTTTGGGATGAGAGAGGACACAGGCATTGTCTCCCTGTCAGGCTGAAAGTCTGGAGCTGAGCAGAAGGTCGTCTGCAGTAGACTCATCTTTGGGGGCCTGTGCCCTAGCCTGTGATGTCACAGAGAAGGAATGGGAGCTGTGTGGTAGCCTGGAAGAAAGGACTGGATTCAGGGTTCCTGCATCCCTGCTGTATCTCTGTGCGCCCCTTTAGCCAGAACCCGCTGTGTGCCTCCTATTCAGCAAGTTGTTAGATAACTCCTCCTCTACATGCCCACGAGGGTGGAAACAAATTTCACCAGGCCGAGACTATGCTGGTCATTACGTGGCATGCCAATACCCATATTGTGCTGGCACTCAAAGCAGACATTACCAATAGATCCCAGATCTTGCTACTTCTGAATACAAAATTAAAAGGCAGACCTGACTAATCAATTGCAGTTACCTGAATTCTTTTTAGTCACTTGATCTGTAGCCTTTGAATGCAATAACCACATCTGTGCACTCTTGTCACCCAGGACATACTTCATCCATGACTGGCTTGCTCCCTCATATGCTTTCTTCAAGCACCCATTTAGACTTCACCTCTGTCAGGAAGCACTTTTGTGTCTCTGTCTGTAACTCAGGCTGGCCTCAGCCTCAAAGCAGTCAAGACTCCCACAATGCTGGAATTACAAGCATGCAGTACCACACCTGCGTGCTTCGTGCCTGTACTTATCTCCTCTGTGGAGCCCGCGTGATGGGATCCTAGTGCTCACAACCCTGGGAATGGAGGACTCAGAGGTCAAGAGGGAGAACCTCTCTGCCCTTGTTGCCCTTCATCTGCCAGGTTGATGACTCTCGTACCTAATACCTAACTATGTTCTGGCAAAGCTAGACTCCTTGTGGTGTTCTTGTTTCCCGGACCTAAGGATGGGACCCTGGGAAGAAAATGTGCTAGGAAAATGCCCTGTTTCTGAGCCACACCCAGCGCCTCCCAGGGGATTCTAGCTAGGCAGGGGGTCTACCATTCAACTATCTCCTCTGAACTCTTCTTGAGATAGTGTCTTAAATATGTATCTTTGCCTGGCTTTGACCCCTCAATCCTCCTGCCTCAGCTTCCTAAGTAGCAGGGATAATTGGCCCACACCGTTATGACCGTACTCCATTCTGTTTCTGTGTCTTACTGCCTGTGTTTTTAATGGCTCATGGAAGGCCCTGTCGTTGTTAATGTCACCTCAGACTGTTGTACTAAATTGCAGGAACCTGGGTAGCAAGAAAAAAAATGTCTTGCTCACAGATCTGGAGGCTGGGAGTTCAAGGTCAGCCTGCAGCAGATTTGGTTTCTGGCAAAGGTGTCTTCCTGGTTCTGAATGGCACCTTCAGGCTATACTCCCCACAAGAAGGGGCCAGGTTGAATTGTCTCTGCCTCTAAAGATTTTTTTTATGTGGGTGGGCCCTCAGGCCAGCTAGAGCTGCCAGCATTTGTGATCCATCTAACATGCTAGGGACTGAACCTAAGTCATCTAGAGGAACCTATGCTCTCTTAACCAGTGAGCTGTCTCTCTTAACCTAGTCCCATAGATTTTTCTCTTTATATTATCACAAATTATTAATTAGTCTTGTTTCCATTTTAGCTTTACATTCAGAGGTAGTGAGATCTGGGGTCTGTTAATGATGTCTGCTTTGAGTACCAGCTCCCATATTGAGGCTTGCGTGCTAGATACTGTTTTTGTACTGGTAGTTTGCTTACACACACTCAATTTTCTATGACTCTTAGATCAGTCACGTGAGTGCAAGAAGGTGTTCTAGCAGTCTGCTGAAGAGGAGGCACAGAGAGGGTCTTGGCCAAAGTCACGGACCCAGGGGAGGCAGGGATGCTGGTGTTGGAGATGTCCACGGCTCTGAGTCTCTGCTGCTGTGACCCTGGGTCTAGCGAGCGTTCGTGTATCAATGGTGGGTGGGTGTTCAGAGTTTACCTTACTTAAGTAACAGTAAGTTAAAACACTGTGGATTACGCAAAAGAAGCCTACCCAAAAGTTAGCAGGTGGCTGGACCAGATTGTGCAGCCTGCTGTCCGAGATGCTGGGGAGGACCTAGGAGGCTGGCAGGAGTTTGTCCCAGATGACTGGGGGTGTAGCTCTCACCAATGAAGTCAGCCGTGTTTCTGCACACACAAGACTCTGGGTTCAACCCTGGCCCTGGGGGGAAAAGAAAAAGAAAAGGTAGAATTTGACAGTAGGAAAGCATGGATAGAATCAGGCTTCATCCTGGGGCCGAGGGCCTCATGAGACCATTGTGAGGGCAGTGCTACTTGTGGATGGGTCTTGCTGGGATGAGAGGCATGAGCTACCGTGCCTCTCCAGCCTTGTGTTTTTCTCTGTGGAGGGTAACCTTGTAGGCCTCCCTGTTCTCCTCCTCAGCTGGCACTACAGACTGGCCGTGAGCCTCCACCTATCTGGCGTGTCCAGAAGGCCCTTCTGCAGAAGTTCACTCCAGAGATCAAGGATGGCCAGAGGCAGTTTTGTGCCACCAGTAACGTAAGCCTTTGGATTGGGATAGAGTGCTCAGTACTGGGGTCCGTCTCTGGCATGGCCCAGGGCAGGGTGGGAACCTCCATTTCTGGAGGTGGGTTGGGTAAAGCATGCCGGCTCTCACAGGCTTTGGTCCCTCCACAGTATTTGGGTTATTTTGGAGATGCGAAAAACCGATACCAGCGCCTCTATGTGAAGTTCTTGGAGAATGTCAACAAGAAGGATTACGTGAGGGTGTGCGCTCGGAAACCTTGGCACCGACCCCCATTGCCAGTCAGGTACTGACCGTGACAGGGTCTCTGAGAGGGAAGGGTGTGAGGCTGCTCCACACACTGGAGATCAGTGAGGAAACTGGAGCTGGGAGACAGAAAGAGATCAGACAGACCCTTAGGGGAGGTGACAGAGAGGGGTGTAGACTTTGGCAGAGTCCCAGAGAGAGGAAGGAGAGGCATATAGAGACCAGAGAGCAGAGACTTCGCTACCCACAAATGAGGAAAGCATGAAGAACATTTGTGAGCATTAGGGGATGTATCTCAGGTTCCCAGGGATGGGAATCAGAATCTTCAACCTGCTGATGGCATTCACTTCTGTCTTTTCCCAGACGGTCTGGTCAGAGTAAGGGCCCTACCCCTGTGGGGGGCAGCTCTGCACCTCCATCTAAAGCCCCAGCCCCACCTGCTAAGCCTGAGACCCCTGAGAAGGCAACATCAGAGAAGCCTCCAGAACTGACACCCGAGCCCGCTGTACTCGAGCCCCCTGCCACAGAGAAGCCATCCCCACCCCGACCTGTGGAGAAGGAAAAGGAGAAGGAGAAGGAAAAGGAGAGGGTAACCCGTGGTAGTGATCGGCCCTTACGGAGCGAACGGGCCGCCAGTGGGCGGCAGATGAGGACTGACCGGAGCCTGGCCGCAGGACAGTCTACCACCTCCCGGCTGCCCAAAACCAGGCCTACAAAGGTGAAGGCTGAGCCACCTCCGAAGAAGAGGAAGAAGTGGCTCAAAGAAGCAGTGGGTAACGCCTCAGCAAGCGGTGGACCTGGCGGGAGCTCATCAGACTCGGAGTCCTCCCCTGGTGCTCCCAGCGAGGACGGTAAGTTTTCCCAGGCAGAGGGGTCACCTAGGGAAGAGGGGACAAGCTGAGTGCCAGCCTGAGGGCTGCTGATAACCTCCACAAAATGGGGACAAAGGGAACTCCCCAGTAATGGCAGAAGCTAACAGTTAACAAACAATCACACTTTCTATGTAACAGTGTCTGCTGAGACCTCAGTACATAATTGCTTAATGTTCAGAGCAGTCGTAAGTGGTAGATGCTGTAACTCCCACCTAGAAGCCAGGCCTACTGGCATAGGCCAGCCATCCAGGGCTACGTAAGAATACTGTATCAAAAAAATAATAAAAGAAAAGCTGGGTGGTGGAGGCGCACACCGTTAATCCCAACATTTGGAAGCAAAGGCAGGTGGATCTTTTTGTGAGGTCAAGGCCAGCCTGGTGTACAGAGTGAGTTCTAGGACAGTGGCTACACAGAGAAACCCTGTCTCAGGGAAAAAACAAAAAGAGCCAACAAGACATTTCCAAAATAAAAATAAGCCCGAGATGTATCTCAGTGTTTTCAGTATTGCAGAATAAATGAATGGGTTAGAGGATGGTGTACAAATAAGGGGACAGGATCCAAGGGGGAGCACCTGTCGTGGGTGGCTCCCCAAGGCCAGCAGGTGCCCTTTATGTTGATGGATGGATGATTTGGATTCAGCACAGGTCAGTTCCACAGGCCTGGGACAGATGGGGGACCAGCCTCTCTCCTGGGGCCTAGAGATGGTGGTGTTTCTTCTGATTATCTGGGTGACCCTGGGAAAGGCATGACCTTTTATTTCCTCGTCTGTAGAATTGGTCTCATAATGGGTACAACCTGAAGAAGAACCTTGCCTAAAATGGGCACCACAAGGGCTCTGTGTCAGCCTGATGCTCAGCGTGGTGACACCCATATGGCTGCCCCGTGTCTTCTTACCTTCAAAATAACAGCAGCAAGGCCTTCTCTGCTAGATTTGGATAAGGTGTATGCTCCCTTTCACACCCTGTTTGGTTATAAGTGGCTAACATACCACAGCCACTTGCAAAGATTCTAACATACATTTATTTTATATTTGTGTTTTGCTTGCATGTATGTCTGTGTACTTGTAGGCAGATTTTTCTGTCCCACCAACCAGCTCCCAAGTCAGTCTGGAGACTTATTAATTGTGAAATCTTGGCCGATAGCTTAGGCTTATTTTTAACCAGCTCTTATAACTTAACCCATGTCTTTTAATCTCTGGGCTGTCTACCACATGGCTTTTATCTCTGTCCCATTTGTGTGTCAGACTCGCTCCGCTCTGGGTGGCTACCCTGGTGTCTTGCCCCAAATCTGCCCCCCCAAATCCTGCCATTTAGCTTTTTATTAAACCCAAAGCACTGACCCATCTTCATAGAGCACAAAGATTCCATAGCACGCACCATGCGTGTGCCTGGTGCCATGGAGGCAGAACGTTTTGGGTCCCCTAGAACTGCCATTTGCGTGCTGGGTCCTCTCAAGAGCAGTTGGTGCTCTTAACCACTGAGCCATCTTTCCAGCCCCTGTGTCTGTCTGCCTGCCTTTCTCTCTCTCTCTCTCTCTCTCTTTCTCTCTCTCTCTCTCTTTCTTTCTTTCTCCCCCCCCCCCCTTCACTTCATATTTCAAGACAGGGTTTCTTTGTGTAACAACCCCTGGCTGTTCTTTAACTTACTTTGTAGACCAGGCTGGCCTTGAACTCACTGAAATCCACCTGCCTCTGCCTTTGCCTCCTGAGTGCTGGGATTAAAGGCGTGTGCCATTGCTGCCTGGTTCCAGTAATTTTTTAGACTTAAGTCTGTGTTTGACTTTAAAAGCAGTGGGTCAGCGTGGCTCTTTCCCTCGGGAGAGCAGCGGGTCAGCATGGCAGTGGGTCAACGTGGCTCTTTCCCTCAGGGGAGCAGTGGGTCAGCATGGCAGTGGGTCAGCGTGGCTCTTTCCCTCGGGAGAGCAGCGGGTCAGCATGGCAGTGGGTCAGCGTGGCTCTTTCCCTCGGGAGAGCAGCGGGTCAGCATGGCAGTGGGTCAGCGTGGCTCTTTCCCTCGGGAGAGCAGCGGGTCAGCATGGCAGTGGGTCAACGTGGCTCTTTCCCTCAGGGGAGCAGTGGGTCAGCGTGGCAGTGGGTCAGCATGATTCTTTTCCTCATGGCTTTTTCATCTTTTTCTTTTTCCTCCTTCTTTTCTTCGCTCCATCTTCTCTGTTTATTATTATTACTATTATTATTAATTATTTTGAGGTGGTCTTATGTAACCCAGACTGCCCTGGAACAACTTGCTATGTACTTGTGGGTGGCCCTTGGATTTTTGATCCTCCTGCCTCCACCTCTGGCGTGACAGTGCTGACATAGGCATACATCATCATGCCCAGTTTCTGTGGTGCCAGGATGGAACCCAGGGTTGTGTCTATGCTAGACGAGCATCCTGCCTGCTCAGCTGCATCCTCGGTTCTCACCTCTGACCTTTGTTTCAATTGCATCTCACTGTGTAGCTCTGGTTGGCCTTGAACTCAGAGATCCACTTGCCTCTGCCTCTCAATAAAGTGGAATACAGGTACGGCCACCACTCTCAGCTGATCGCTGTCTGAATTCAATGCTTTGGTAACCAATTTTGTTTCTGTGGGTTTCAGTGGAGTCACACTGGATTAGGCCCGGTTTTCTGCCCCAAATGGTTGTTGTCCTTCCTCCATGTTCTTGTGATGTCGTATGTGTCCTTCCGTCTTTAGCAGGAGCCTCCTGCTGTGCCTTTCAACTAGGGTCTGCACCGTGGGTCCGTGCCATTGAAGTAGTGTGTGTTGTACGGTAGCCTAGGGATAAGTATTTGTCCTGTCTCTCCCCAGAACGGGCAGTTCCGGGACGGTTGCTGAAGACACGGGCCATGCGAGAGATGTACCGAAGCTATGTGGAGATGCTAGTGAGCACAGCCCTGGACCCGGACATGATCCAGGCCCTGGAGGACACGCATGGTGAGCTGGACCAGAGAGGAGGGATGGAGTTGGGGGTGGTTGCCGTTTTCCTGAATGCTGAGGCCAGGGCCTATGGTTGGGCCTGGAGTTGAGCACTGGGTACTTGGTCATTGATGAGGAAAGCTGGGGCCTGTGGAGGACACGGATTGTGAACTCGGGGAGTCTCAGGGAGTAGGGGATTTGGAGCTGCTGTCTTCTGACAACCCCTCCTCTTACAGATGAACTGTACCTTCCACCCATGCGGAAGATTGATGGCCTCCTCAATGAGCACAAGAAAAAGGTCCTGAAGCGGCTGTCACTGAGCCCGGCGCTGCAGGTGCTTGGGGGCTTAGGTGGGGCTTGCAAAGGGCCAGATCAGGTGTGGGGATTGGGGTTTGGGGTGTGGGATATCAGCTGATTGAGGTTCCTTGAGTACCTTCCCTAGAGGGGAGGGTCATTGCAAGGGCCTGCTGTCCTGGGCTTGACTGGGAGATGAAAGCTAAGCTGGCGAGGTCTCTGGCTCCCCAGCAGGCCCAGAGGATGTTAGTAGAGCAGGGGATGGGCCTGACACTGCCATCTGGCTGCCACCCTATCGCCTGGCTCCTGTCCAGATGAGACAGGACTTCCAAATCCCAGGACACATTCCTGCTTGTCCATTCCCTCTGGAATGGCCCGTCGAGCTGGATGGAACATCCCAGGGCCACCTTGAGACTCTTGAAGCAACAGTGCTGAGGATCTAGTTCTGGTACCAGCTGGTACTGTGCTTCAGGCCCTCGGTTCTATCCCCAGAACTGCCTTACCCGGATGTGGTGGTGCGTGCCCGACACTGTTCAGGCTGTAAACATGGGAGGCTAGTCGGGGTTCTGGAAGAGGGTAGTTCTGTTTGGATTATTTGGGATGACTTTTAGATTGTCACTGAGAATTCAGGGGTAGAATATTAGATTGTCTTGAGATAAATGCCTGGCAACATGTTAGTCTGACTTGGAAAAGGTAGGGTAAAAATTTTAGTCTGATTCTCAGGATTCTGGTTAATACATTCTTTTGTTTTGGGGTGTTTTTTTTGGGGGGGTTTGGTTTATTTGAGACAGAGTCTTACTAGGTAATCTCGACCAGGCTGGCCTTGAATTCAGGGTCTGCCTGCACAAGTCTGTCTTCCCAGCTATCTGGTAGGCTGAAAGAGGACAAAAACTCAAAGCCATCTTGGGCAACTTAATGAGGCCATGTTTCAAGGTGATGGAAAAGGCAGGTGAATCTCTGTGGGTTCAAGGACAACCAGGGCTACACAGTGAGAGCCCATCTTTAAAAGCATTAGCTGGGCTGGAGAGATGGCTCAGTGGTTAAGAGCATTGCCTGAGTTCAATTCCCAGCAACCACATGGTGGCTCACAACCATCTGAAATGAGAAAATGAGATCTGATACCCTCTTCTGGCCTGCAGGCAGACGCACAGACAGAATATTGAATACATAATAAATGAATGAATGAATGAATGAATGAATGAATTTAGCACTAAAGCTTGCTTAAAAAAAAAAAAAGCAATAGCCACCAAAGGGAGAGCGTGAACTCTGGGATTGGGTGGTAGTCAGATGTTCTGGTTTGCACAGTTCTGGGATGCACAGTTTTAGATAGATTTTTTTTCTGTGTGTGAGTGGAGACCAGAAGCTGGCTTCAGAGCCTCTGTATTTGCAGTTGTGAGCCATCCCATGTGGGTGCTAGGAACCGAGCCGGGGCTGTCTGCAGGAACAGGGCTGTCTCCCCGTGCCCCAGAGCACAGTTTGGGGTGTTACAGATGAGGGATAGAAAGGTGCTCCTTGTGAGATTTGAGGCCATGCTAGAGTCATAGGGGCAGGGAAGCCAGGCTCAGGAGACAAGATATGCCTGTGGGGTCTCCTAAAACTGTGTTGGGGTACAGTGAGGCCCCTCAAGATCCAAGAATCTGAGCACTGGAGTTGGGTGGTGCGTGGGTCCAGGGAGGTGGTCACTGACCCTTCGGCTTTCCCACAGGATGCCCTGCACACGTTCCCGCATTTGCAGGTGGAGCAGACTGGAGAAGGCTCCCCCGAGGAGGGGGCTGTGCGGCTGCGGCCTGCCGGGGAGCCCTATAACCGCAAGACGCTCAGCAAGCTCAAGAGGAATGTCGTGCGGGCCCAGGTAGGAGCTGACCCAGGAAGGGTGACCCTGGGCGGAGTGGCGCTGGGCTGAGGATCTGAGCGTCTGCTCGTCTGTCTGCAGGAGTTTAAGGTGGAGTTGGAGAAGTCGGGGTACTACACCCTCTATCACTCCCTGCACCACTACAAGTACCACACCTTCCTGCGTTGCCGAGACCAGGTGAGCCCCCGGCCCAGCCTCAGCCGCCCTGCCCCACCCTTCTCTAGCCGTTACTTCCCTGCGTAGCTTCACCTCCGTTTCCCACAGACCCTGGCCATCGAGGGCGGCGCCGAGGACCTGGGCCAAGAGGAGGTCGTCCAGCAGTGTATGCGGAATCAGCCATGGCTAGAACAGCTCTTCGACTCCTTCAGTGACCTGCTGGCCCAAGCACAGGCCCACAGCCGCTGCGGGTGACCGCACCCTGCCTGGCGAGGAGGGCTCCTCCTCCATGACCGAGAACTGGACAGAACTGTCCTCCGGAGCTGCCTGCCAGGAGGGAAGGGGTCGTCCTCAGCCAGGCTGTACCCACACAGCCCTCCCCTCTATCCCTCTTACGCCCTCCCCGATTCGTGTACAGAGAAATTATTTATATATATGTATAAATGTCTATTTAGTAACACTCGCCCTGGCCCAGCCCTCCCAACACAGCCATCGCTCCTGCCCCTCCACTGTGTACATAATGTATAGGAAAATTCTATGTATGGTTGAGGGAGGTGGGGCAACTTGAGAGAACTGGGGGCCCCCCTCCCCTCTCAAGCTTCCCCCTCCAAGCCAACATCTTGGCTAAAGGCTGCTCCCCAGGGGTGTGTGGTGTTGAGTGGGAGGGGCCAAACATCTTGTTAATTATTTTTAATCTTATTTATTGTACATACCTAGGGTGGGGGAGGGGTGGAGAGGGAGGGTGAGAAGGCTCCCCTCGCCCTGCCCCTCCTGTTCCTTTTCTACAGCATCTGTCTCCCCCACCCTCAGCCCCACTTCCCTTTGTCTTCTCAATGTGGTTCTATTTTTTAATGCCTTTCTCTGCCCCACCCCTGCTCCTTTCTGCCCTGTCCCCTCCTCTCCCGGACCTCTTGCTCTTGGGCGCTGTACAGCTCCCCTTGTATACACTGTGTACACAGAACCAGCCAAACGAGACCCAACAGCAACACTTTCCCAGCAGGCTGGAGTGCTCTGTCTGCGGCGGTGCGGTGGGTGGCGGTGCGGCGGCCTGGGCAGTGGGAGCAAGGGTTGCCAAAGTGGCTTTAGTGACGCCCGCTCAGGTAGACAGCCTAGGGCTAGTGTGTACGTGGCCCTGAAATTTGATGATCTCATACAAGCATGAATTTTGTTACGGTTTGTCAAAATCAACGATGTGGGGTGGGCGGGGATCTCTTCCAAGAGGGAGGAGGAGATACCTGCCAGGCTTCCTAGGGGTTGTGGCTGCAGGATCCCCCATGGAAGGCTGTGGGCTGGAGGCCTCAGTTCTTTACTGTGTGTGTCTCCACGGACCTCCTTGAGCATTTTTACAGTATGGTGGCTACGTACGTCATCTGCTGTTGCCACGGTGTCACAGACGCCCTGGGGAGCCTTGGGGCTGCAGGGACAGCTCAGGAGTTCAGAACGTAGCCGCTCTTCCAGAGGACCATGCTGGGTAGCTTTTATAGAAGACAGTTGAACTCCACTCTGTTGGTCTCCTGTGGCCCGAGCTCACCAAGTAACTGTGACTGACATTAAATTTCTAATCCTCCTGCTTCCACTTGACATGTGCCATTCCACCTGGTCAAGTTCCACTTTCTAAATACATCAGGATTTTAAATGAACTTTGCAGGTTGATTCAGGGAGAGCAGGTGTCAGGAGCTGGGTAGCAATTTTTATTACAGAATTGAGGGCCCCCTCCACAACCGCCAGATTCTGGGGGTAAGTGACCTAGAAGCACTTGGGACAGCCTAGGCTGGTGTGGAGCATTTAGTTGACTGGGAGAACAGGCCTGTACCATGGCGATGTCAGGGCCCATGCTACAGACACATTTGCTGTTCAAAGTGTCCCCGCAACCCTCCAAGAGCTTGCAGGGGTCAAGTTCAATCGATGCTGGGCATGCTGGCCTGCACATGTAGTCTCAGGAGGGAACTCCAGACCAGCCTGAAGGGGGGGCGGTCGGGTCTTGGCTGGTGGAGCAGCTGCCTAGAATCTCCTAGTGAGGGGCTGGGTGTGGTTCAGTGGTAGAGTACTAACCTAGTGTGGAGAAGGTACTGAGTTCCCCCAGCTCTGCACTGGGGTGTAGGGACGCACTAGAATGAGAATGTTAGCCCTAGAGACGGCTTTCTAGCGAGGGCTAAGAGTAGGCCTTGAGTGCCCATGAACTGTGGCTTGCAGGCCAGTAGGCAATGGCTTGTTCTAGATTATGAATTGGTCCTGCAAACAGAAGCTGGAGATCCCCCAGGGTCAGAACTATGATCCCAGCTCTGAATTCTAGAACAAAAGTTTGACCTGAAGAGACTGCCCCGCCAGAGTAGGACTGTTGTCTTTTGGTTAAAACCCCCAGCTAAGTTTGAGCCTCAGCTGTTTCTAGTTGAGGCAGGCCGATCAGTGTGTGCACGTACATCAAAAAATAGACAAGCCTGGCATGTGGGGATCCTGAGGGAGGAAGGTAGAGTGGAGGCAATCCTAGAAAACAAGATATTGCCAGAGCCTGGGAAAGGGCAGAAACCCTGCCACAGACAAACACGGGCCTAGAGAGGTGCCAGCAAGGCTGTGTGACAGCCTTTGACTCCTAGAAACTTCAGAAAGGCAGTGGCCTGAAGCCTTCCAAAAATGGCCTGGCAGTTGTCATGCACATTCTTGTGCTGCTTCTGGGGGCAAGTAGTAACCTGTCACCCTGTCACGGTCCCAGTATGCATCCTGGCCTTCCAAGAACCATGGTGTCCAGGCCAAGAGCTCCGCCTTAATGCATGGTGGGAAATAATTCCTGATCAGCTCTTTGGGGAATGTTTGCTGGGAAGCAGACCCTTGGCTGGCAAGAGCAACGTGCCCCCACACTGGGCTCCTGAGACTTGGAAGCCTTGACCCAGAGGATGAGAAGGCTGCAGCCAGCTACAGGTTCTCCAAAGGGGGAAACCCCTCCTTGGGCTGGGAGCAAACATGCTAAGGCATGTTCTTATCCTTGCCCAGTCCCAGGGCACAAAGTTGAACATGGGCCAAGGCTCCATGTAAGGGAACACCGGAAAGGGACACTGAATCAACTGTCTGATCTGGAATCCAGAGAAATGTTCATAGTCCCAGGACAGGACAGAAAGTGGTGGGTCATGGATGTTCATACAAAATAGCCAGTAGGGAGTGGACTGCTCTGGAAGGGCCAACTGTAGCCTGCATCTTCTCAGAGAAGAAGCATTAAGGCAGGCAACTTGCACAGAAATGCCAGATTGCTGCTGTTCTAGACTCTATTTGCCAGGGGCAAGGCAAGGCCACAGTGTACCTGGGATCAGGAGGCAGAACCTGCAGTAGGTATGAGGGGTTCTAGAACTAGGCCCAGAGGTGTTCAAAGCCAACGTGTTTGGTAGGTCAGTTCAGCAAGGGACAGACTGCTCGGATGGAGTGTCAGACTGTTGTGCTGGGTAAGTGTTGGTACTCAGAGGTACGGAGACAGGTGTGCTGGCTCATACCTGTAGCCCCAGCAGTTGGGGAGCGCGGGTAGGAGGATCAAGAGTTCAAAGCCAGCCTGGGTTACTTGAGACCTCTCAGTAAAGCTAAATAAATAAATGTAAAAAGAAAAAAGCCGGGCGGTGGTGGTGCACGCCTTTAATCCCAGCACTCGGGAGGCAGAGGCAGGCAGATCTCTGGGAGTTTGAGGCCAGTCTAGCCTACAAGAGTTAGTTCCAGGATAGGCTCCGGAGTAACAGAGAAACCCTGTCTCGGGGGTAAAAATAAGTGTGGGGGGATCAGATTGGGTTGGAGGTTTATCTCTGGTGCCCTCCAGGATGTCACACTGTATGGCAGGATCTAAATATATAAAGGTGGTGTTTCTTGGACCTATGCCTTTCCCCAGCTAAAAGAACTTCCTTAGCATGGAGAGTGGAGGTGGGAGTCTGACGGCAGGGTCATCTGTCTGTCTCGAACTTTCTAGAATAGCGTTTCCAGTAGGCCCTTCTGCAGCCAGAGTCTTGTACATTTGCTTTGCTGGTTACGTTTCACTACTAGTCATGAGCGATTATTGAGCTCTTGAATTTGAGGAAATTAATTCATCTATTTATTTAATTTCTGCCAAGACAGGGTTTCTCTGTGAAGCCTTGGCTATCCTGGAACTTGCTCTGTAGAATAGGCTGGCCTTGAACTCAGAGTCCCACCTGCCTCGAGTGCTAGGATCAAAGGCATGCACTACCACTGTCCAGCTGAGAAAATTAATTTTAATTTCAACAGCCATATGTAGGTTCTGGCTACCATATTGAGCAGATAATACTTTTTTTCTCCTGAGACACGGTCTTGTCATAGAGTTTAAACTGGGCTTGAATTTGTGGTCTAATTCTCCTGTCCCAGTCGTTGAAGTGTTGGAGTTACAGGCATGTACCACCCACATTGGCTTAAATTTTTAGAAATGTTACTACATTTATTGTGCGTGCGTGCGTGCGTGCGTGCATGTGTGTGTGTGTGTTTGGGTTACTATTGCTGTAATACACACCACGACCAAAAGCAAATTTATGAGGAAACAGTTTGACCAAAAAAAAAAAAAAAAAAATCCCACTTCCACATCTTTGAAGGAAGTCAGGACAGGATCCTGGAGGCAGGAGCGGATGCAGAGGCCATGGAGGAGTGTTGTTACTGGTTCGTCATCGCTTCCTCAGCCTGCTGTCTCATAAAACTGGGCCGCATCCTAGGGTGGGCTCTCTTTCCCCAGTCGTTAAGAAACGCGCCACAGCTGGGAAGAGGTGGCGTGCTCCTTTAATCCCAGCACGCAGGAGGCAAACGCAGGCAGAACTCTGAGTTCCAGGCCAGCCTTGTCTACAGCATGAGTTCCAGGACAGCCAGGACTGTTACATAGAGAAAACCTGTCTCAAAAAACAAAACAGCTGGATCTTTTGGAGGCATTTTCTCAATTAGGATTCCCTCTTCTGACTTTAGCTTGTGTCAAGTTGATATAAAACTACCCAGCACACGCTCAAGTGCCACAGCGTTCATATAAAGATAGGAGGACAATTGCAGGAGTTGGTTTTTCTTTTTCTGTTCCTCCCCTGCCCCCTCTACACACCTTATGGGTTCTGGGTTTTGAACACAGGAAGTCATGCTTGGTACCAAGCACCTTTACCTGCTCGGTCATATAGCCAAATGGCCACTCCCATTTAGGAAAATAGAAAGAGCAGAGTGTGGGGGTGTGTGCCTTCAATCCCTGCAGTTGAGGGGTAGAAGCAGGCAGATCTCTGAATTTGAGGCTACCCTGATCTACAGAGTGAGTTTCTGGACAGCCAGGGCTACACAGAGGAACCCTATCTTGGGGGAAGAAATCTGGACGGTGGATGCAGCTCAGAGGTTGGGCCCTTGCTAGAAGGAATGAGACTCAGGGTCCACCTCCAGCAACTACTGCATCCACTCAATAAAAGGCATCTCCAGCTGTAGGCAGTGATGTTTATTTTTCTGAAAGATGGGACTTATATACAGCAGTGACAAGGAGCTCCTATCCCACCAGGGGCTTGGGTGGGGAAAGGAGGTATTGACAGAAGGCACTCAGTGGCCCTGGGAGGCCAGGAAGTGAAGGTCGAGGGTGTAGTGTGTCCTGGAAAACCCAGAGGAGACTGGGGCTCAGCTAGAGCCTCAGGCCACACGAGTATGAGGCAGCTGGTCCCGGGAGAGCTTGTGCTGGCCGCCTGGGGCTAGCTGGCTACAGCAGGACGCAAGGGCAGCCCCCACCCTTCTTCCTGGGAGCACTGGGAGGGCTAGGAGGGAGTTCTTGCTCCTGGTATTTCCTGTGGGAAGCGGTAGGTAAGTATGGGCTGGAGGGTCGAGGGCCAGGAAGGCAGGAGAGGGGACTGTACTCACCGGACACTCCGGACCAGCTGCTCAAATGCCTCGTCGACATTCAGACGCAATTTGGCTGAGGCCTCAAAGTAAGCCATGTGGCGGGCAGCACTGAAAGTGGACGCTTCAGATCGGAGGACCTGGACGGAGATGGCACGGGACAAAGCAAGGAGTTGGGGTGGGGGTGGGGGGGCTGACAGAAGCAAGATGTGCTAGTTTATTACCTGAGCAGGCTCAAGGAAGAAAGACCCAACAGAAGGATGCTGGGGAGCTGAAGCTATATCTAAGTGAGACTTCAGAGAGGCAGGCAAGCAGTTAAGGGTGTTCTTAGGGAGAGGGGTGCACACTGCAGCTAGGGTGCAGTAGCAAAGGACTGTGTGATGGTCAGGGCCGACCAGCGATGGAACCCCTGCCTAGAATCCCCCAGTGAGGGCTAAGGAAGTAAGTAACTCTATGGCATAGCACTTTCTAGAATCTCCCAATGAGTCCCTGGGGGTGTGGCTCAGTGATGGATGGTTCCATTTGTGGGTCCGTCGAAGTGAAAGTTATGACAGTGAAGGGACTGGGGACCCAGAGAAGGAGAGGTTTCCCCAAGAGAGCCTCCTAGGTCCAAATGGGGCCATCAAGGAAGGGGCATCCCAAACCTGGCGCTGTGTCTCCAAATCTGCTTTGTTCCCAACCAGCACAATGGGGAAATCGTCGCGGTCCTTGACTCTGAGGATCTGAGTGAAGAGCTTGCCTACCTCATTGAAACTGCAAGAGAAGCCCGTAGTGTGAGGCCGCCTTAGGGAGGAACCTGCCCCGTGCTCAGCCAGGTCTCCCAGCACCTGCCCTCACCTCTGTCGGTCATTGATTGCAAACACCAGCAGGAAGCCGTTGCCAGCACGCATGTACTGCTCCCGCATGGCACCAAATTCCTCTTGACCTGCAGTGTCCAGGACTGCGGAGACAGGGAGAGGAATATGTGGGTCCCAGGCTGCCCTGTTACCTGCCTCCCATCTGAGCCCAGCTGTCCTTACTGTCCAGCCTCGCGGGGATGCCATCCACAGAGCAGATCTTTGTGTAGGAATCCTCAATGGTGGGGTCATAGTCAGATACGAAGTAGGACTGCGGGACAGAGAGGCCACTGTCACCAAAGCACTCTGTGACTGTGTGTGTGCATGCACGCGTGAGCCCTGTCCCTAGATCCTCCCTTCTGGCCCTCTCTGGGTCTATCTCCTTTGGTCTCTGTCCTCACTCTTTCTCTGGGTCTCAGTATTTCTCTCTCTCCCTGTCTTCTCCTGAGTCGCTGCCTATCCATCTTTTTCTCTTTGTCTCTCTCCCTCCTCCTTTCTCTGCCCCCCCCCCGCCATGTACCTGTCTCCCCCACTGCTGCCCGTGTCTCTGTCTGTCTGTCCCATCTCTTTCCCTTTCCATCCCTCTGGGTCTCTGTCCTGCCTCTCTAGCTGTTCCAATTCCATCTTTCTGGCTGCCTGTCCCCAGTCACCAAGGCCCACATGACCTCTCAGCCCGTTTTCTTCGGTATAAAGTGTCCTTGCCATAACCCCCTCGGCTGCTGCGTCACATTACGAGTCACTCTCCCTCTGAGAGTCTCAGTTTCCTCTTTTGGAGAAGGAGGATGAAAGCACTGTGCCATCTTAGTGTTTGATTTGCAGGAATTCTCTGCTCAACACTTCACACTTGCCTGGTGATAGTTGGCGATCAGCTTCTGAGAGCTCTTGTTGACCAAAGTAGCTCCCTATCTTGCCTCTCTTCCCTTCCTCCCCTATCTTTCTTCCCTCCTCCATAAGCAGACTCCAGCGTCTCCTCCCTGGGGAAAGTCTAGGTTCCAATCCTGCTTCGGAGAGGCGCCCCACCCTCAACCCGCCCCTCCCTTCCTGCCTGGGTCCTGCAGCCTTCAGTCAGGACTCCCGCCAACTCCGGGTTTGACCCTGGGTGCCAAGTGCTCAAATTTGGGCTCTTCCTTCCCTTGTAGGCTTCTCAAAGGCATAGCTGGAGGCGCCTTGCGTGTGTGTATCTACTACCCAGGAATCTCTACTGCAGCAGTAAATGGGCTCTCGCTTTCCTAGTGTTGCCTTGGGAGGGGGAAGGGGGGGCACCCGTGGGAACTGGGTGGAGGTTTCCGGGGCTGGGCTGGATTTTCAGAACTTGGCTGCTGGGGCTGAAGGTGGCTTCCTCTCTAGGACTGTTTGCTGAGGGCTGGGGCTGGAGGGGTGTAGGAGCGGAGCCTTGGAAGGATGGGGCTTGGTTCGTGTGGGGAGACAGCTCTGCGCCTTAGCAGACGCTCAAGAATAAGCACAGCTTGGGGCAATCTTGGAGGGTAGGTTTACAACGTTGTGGAGACCTAGAGGTGCATTCAAGGGTCCTAAACCTTCCAAGTATCAGGTCTTTGGAGGTTGTGAAAAACCTGAGGGTTTTGTTTGTTTTTGTTTTTGTTTTAAAGTGGAGATGACTTGGGAGCTATCCAGAGTTACTGGAGGTGAGGGGGGGGGGGTGGCAGGACATTGGAATAGAGTGGAGAATTTAGGGTGGAGAAATGGTTCGTTTTTCTTGGGGGTGATGGGCGGGAGGATGAGGGTCTGCATTTAGCAGAATAGGGTACTGCCAGATATTGGTGTTTTCCAAGGGTAGTCATGTGGTAGAATCTTCCTAAGGTCTGAGAGGAAATTTTCTTCAAGCAGGGGTTACAGGATGCCTTTCTGAGGACTGCGTAGTCCCAGTAGAGTCCTAGAACCACGATCTTGGCAAAAATTTCTAAAGTCTGGGGGAGGTCCCTGAATAGAAGGACCAGGGTTCCAGCTGTGGGAAGTCAAAAGTCCTGAGCACAGCTGCTGGGCCAGTGGCTAAGGAGTGAAGAAGCTGGGGCTCCAGACAGACAGGGTTCAGGGGTCGGGGACTCAGGGAGTGCTTAGGATCTGAATGGAGCAATTGTTAGGAATTTAGGTACTCCCAGGAGATGAGCAGGGCCAGGTCCGCTGGAACAAGGGATCTCAGGTACCTAGCTCTGGGAGGGTGATATGCCACAGGACGTATTAGGAGAAAGCTTCCCTGCATGAAGGGGGTGGAGGTCCTGGGTACCTTGAGTAGCAACCTGCAGGGATCTTTTAGGATTAGAGACCTCTCTAGAAGAGTTTCAGTGATGGTTCTGGGAAAAGTAAAAGTTTCAGGGAACCCCCAACGGACTCAAATTCCTCGGGGACACCCTCCCCGGAGAGGGCCCACTACCTGGATGAACTGGATGGTCAGCGCGCTCTTGCCCACGCCGCCGCCGCCCACGACCACCAGCTTGTGAGTCTCGCCGGGCGGGGGGTCCCTGGGTCCCGGCCCCCCGCCCCGGGGCCGCCCCCGCCCAGTCCCGGACGCCGCCCCGCTGCTCATGTCGCCACCGCTGCTGCCGCTGCCGCTACCGCCTGGGGGAGTCAGGAGAGACTAAGGGGTGGGTTATGCTAATAATACTGCATAAACATGAGCTCCTGTCTCCGGATGCTTCAGGAGGAGGCGAGGTCAGGGGAAGGGAGGAGCTATACTAATAAGGGTTGGGAAAACAAGTTTGCAAATAAGGGGAATTCCAAGAGGGGCGGGGATATGCTAATATAGATCAGTGCCCGCCGTAGCCCAGCCACGCGCTCCCTTCAGGCATTCCGCCTTTGGGAGGAGCTATGCTAATAAAGCCCCATCTTTGGGCGAAAAGTTCTTTCGGGGCGGGGATATGTAAATGATATACTCGTCGTTTATATCTAAGGACCACCCCTGAGCGCATTTCTGATAGGTGGGGTTCGTGGACTCCAGCTCAGGGCCGTATATAGGATGCTTTTAGGAAGCACAGGTCTCGAAAAAGAAGCTCCGCCTCCTTTCTGAGGTCGTTGCCAATCTCCGTGCTCCCGCGTTGGTCGAGACGCTGGACTCTTGGTCCGCCAGGGGACTCAGGCTTTCGGTTCCCCATGTCCCAGCCAAACGGAAGATAGTCTGGGAGAGGAGCTGGGGCCCTGGATGGGGACAGCAGGGTAACGGGCCAGGACGGGCTGTGAGATCACCACATTCCTAATTCATGAGCCAGCTCATCCTAGTCGGGAAGTCCGAGGCCAGAAGGGCCTACAGCCAGGATTTCTGGGGTTTGGAGAAGGCAGTTGGTGACTCAGACACCTGGTTCCTACCAGTGCATCGAGTTGGAGACGTGCATTCCCGGGTCCTAGGGAGAACAGGCCTTCAGGAGGGGCTCTTTACTACCACATTAGGTACTGAGGAAGCTGAGAACCTGAACTCTTGGAGCTCGAGGATGGAGAGTCTGGGGAACTCAGAATTCTGGGTTCGAGGGGAAGGTTGTGGAGGAGTCTAGCACTTACGTTTGTGTAAAGTATGATATCGATGCCCTGAAAGGCCTAGGGAGAGGATTGAGATTTCCGAGTCCCGGGGAGGAGGGAAATGAGTCTTCCCTCTTCTATTCTGAGTCAGAGGACTCAGATTTCGGACCTTACTGTCCTGAATAAGGACCTTCTCTTCTGTCGCCTTGCTTCTAAATTTAGTGGAGATTATTGTAAAGTCAAGGCTATCCTTGACATCTTAGTCTCAAAATAAAAAAAACAAAAAGAGGGCTATAGGTAATGCTCAATAGAATGCTTGCCTAGCATATAAGAGGGTCTAAATTCAACCTCCAGTACTCCCAAAATGAATCGTTTAAGCGGGGCATGATGACGGATCACAGTCTGCAGCAAGTTCCAGGTCAGTCTGAGCTACATAGATACCTTCTCAAAAAACCTCCTTAGGACTTGGAGAGGAAAAAAGTTAGAAGGGTCGCATATTCTGAAAGGCAGAATATGGGCGGGGTAGCGTCCAGTTCACTTCAATTCCCATGGATCTCAACAGCGGAGCGCCTTTTGTACGTCACTTCCTGATCCGCCGCCCTTTTCCCCGCGCACGCAGGGGACTGTGGGGGGCCTCACCGCGCGCTCCTACAACCCCGCCCACTTCACCTTTCACCTCTACACTGTCCCCCGCGTGAAGGAGTTGACTCGCGGACTACGTCTCCCGGCGTACAGCGCGTGCACCCCGCCTCCAGACGTCGCTTTGATTTCTGGGAAACCGAGTCCGCCCTCCATTCGGCCTGCTTTCAGGAAGTCTATTTGAGTACTTGAAATCCCAGCAACCTCCGCGGCAATTTGGCCACGCCCCTCCTCAGATCGCGAGCCCCGCCCCAGTTCGCCCCGCCCCGCGCCTGGGCCGGAGCCGCAGCCCGAGCGGCGGGGTAAGATGGCGGCGGCGGTCCGGGCCGCGGGGCTCGGGCCTAGCGGGGTGGGCGGGGCGGAGTCGGGTCGCTAGTCGTCTCCGAGTGTCGCCCGTCCGCCACCGGGCCTGGAGAGCATAACGTGGCAGCCTCGGATCCGGCAGCGGCGGCCAGAGCAGTCGCTGAGTGTGGGGCCTTCTTTGGGCCCGGGACGCGCCCGTGGGTACCAGGGGGCGTCCGTAGGGCCTGGGCCGCGCCTAGGTCAGCCCTCCAACACATTGCTGAACACGGACGTGTCTGCAGGCGCTGTAGATGGTTTTTATGTGCGACCGTAGGCTAGGGTCTGTTGAGAGGCTTTTGGGGCCATCTTGAGATCTTGGTGTGTGTCCCAGGAGTGAAGGGGTCTGCAGAACCACCTAGATCGCTGGGGTATGTCTGTTAGGGCTGGGAGTGTCTACCCGTGCCGGCCTCTGCATTCTGCTCATCTACATGGATCTGGGACAATTTACGTGGCCTGGGAACTCTCTTCAAGGACTAGGAAGTGTTAAGGGCCACCTGGAAGAAAGAGCCGTGTTCCCACTCAGGGAAAGGGAGGCAAGCATTGTGATGTGCCCAGTGGCATAAATGGGTCCCCAAGGTCTGGGAAGTGTTTGATGTGGGGTGACTCGGAGGTGGGGGGAGGGGGCAAAGGGGTGGGGCAGCTAGAAGGAACTGGAATCATCCAGGTGATTTTGATGTGATTGCAAGAATCCAAACTGTGTCTTGGAGCAAGTTCAAATGCTTTGGGGGACTAGATAAGCGTGTAGAGAATAATACAACAGAAAGTGCTGGGCATTTTACCCAGCTCAAATATACTTGCCCTTCAGAAAGTAATTTAAAGGAAAATGGCTTTAACAAAAAAAAAAAAAAAAAAAAAGAAAGAAAGAAAAAAGAGAACCGGTGTTGTCCTCGTGCTGAGGAGTTAGAATCAGTACCTGGAGAACTGAGGGTCTGTAGAGCTGTCTGGACTTATCTAGTGCAGTACTCTGCAACATGACCTTGGTAGGCAGGAGGAAATACATTGTTGGGTGAGACTCAATACATGCCAGTATATGCATTTCACTAGTATTACCCCAGTCCTGCAAACTGATGTTTCCATTTAAAACCTGGTCTTATATGAGCTATCTGTGAATCACTAAATTGCTCCCAGAACCTTGTAATTGAGGGACCACTGATCTCCTGTGGTCTGCAGAGCCTTATAATGTCTATAGTTTTGGGAATCTCCAAGTCTGCAGCCAGGTGCTTTTGATAGAGTTTCTTGTATGTGACAGTCACTGCTCTGGACAGCATTTGTGTCTCAGACAGTGCTGGGGAGTAACCCCAGAGCTGGAAACTGTTGGTACTCTGTGTAGGGAGGCCTGAATATTAGCTTGGATATGGGAGAGGTATGGATGTGGGATTTAGGGAAGAAGCTGGAACTGAGAGGCTAACTGTGGAGGCCTGGGCATAGTTTCATAGTAGGACTGGGTCCAGGGCTTAGGTCTTTTCCTTGCAGGTGCACAGCCAGGGAAGCAGGCTGAGACAAAAAAGGGGAACCTGGTCTAAGGGCTAATGATACAATTATTGCTAATGTGTATCCAGCCGTCGCATGTGCAAATGAGTGTAATAGACGCTACTATTTTGCCATTTTCAGATAAGCACACAGTTTGATTAGAGAGCCCAGAGCTTCTAGGAATTCCTGATTAGGTGTGTTCAGAGTCATAGGTTTGACAGCGGTGGGGAGGCTTACAGCTGTGAAGCCTCAAACAAGACATCCGCCAGTCTGAAGGATGCTCTTTCACCACCTGACTGGGCATCAAAGCTCAGGATTCCCGTGACAGCACCGAGGCTTTGGCCATGCTTCCACAGGACAGGCAGCTGGGTGATAGGCAAGTGTCCCGATGGGGCTGGGAGAACAGCATGCCTTTCTGAAACTTGGCGTTTTTGTTTTAAAAGCATTGTGGCGGTTGTGTAGACCATGCTTTCATAGTTGTATTTCATGCCTGTAAATAAGACTCTTTGGTTCCTCACCATGGAGGACAGTGGGTGCTGTGTGAAGCTGTGGTACTGTTCCATGTCAGCGCATTCCTCGTGGGGAAGGTGGGTCTATGAGACTGAATCTCTTAAATCAGGAGCCCTAAAGTCAGGGTTGAGTTTGCATCTCCTTGGGTCGGGGAATCTGAGTTTTGGCTAGGAGCTTTTGTGGGCAGTGGAGGGCTAGCTTACAGGAAAGGCAGCTGAAATCCAGAAGGACGAGAATGGCTCTAGTCCCTGCAGGTCAGCTTGGGACCAAGTCCCAGGTCATCAGGAGTTGGTGGAAGTGAGGGGGACTAAAGGAGGTGCACCGGAAGCCCCTGAGGGCTTGCTTTACTTCTGCTCCATTCTCCCTCAACCACAGGTGACCATGGAGGAGGAAGATGAGTCTCGAGGTAAAACAGAGGAGTCAGGAGAGGATCTAGGAGACGGTCCACCTGACAGAGATTCTGCCCTTTTTCCTTCTGCCTTTATCCTGGTAAGACAGCTGGGGGCAGTGGGGCGTGGGAGCCTATGCTCCCATTTCTTGGCATAGGGGCTGACGGTTTGGGTCCTGGAAGAAGTGGAGCCCTAAGTGGCCTTAGCCTGTGACCTGGCTGTGGGATTTTTTGAACGTTCTTCCAAACAGCAGAGGTTCTAGTCTCTTACCTAATATCCCTGATTTTTAACTCCCTCCTTTCCAGCGAGCCATTCAGCAGGCTGTGGGAAGCGCCCTGCAGGGGGACCTGCCTAATGAGAAAGGTAGGTATTCTAGTCCTTTCAGGCCTTAGTCTCCTCTGCGCGTGATCACCTCCTTCTTCCTGAGGCTTCACGAGTGCTACACTTATGTTAGGGTCAGGGTGCTGGGGGACTGGGTATGGCTGGAGGGACTGGCAGAGGCTAGCAGACCTGCCGCACAGGGGATGGCTTCAGGGCTAGTGAGAGGCTGTGAGCAGGGCAGCAGGACACTTTGGGGAGGCAGGAGACGTCTAGACCCAGGGCTGGACAGTGCTCAGAGGCCAAGCTGAGACATCCCTTTTAGTAACCCAGTGGATGTGAACTCATCCCAGATTGAGTTGAGGGAGCTCAGGGTCCTTCTCTAACTGGGAGGGGGTAGGTACTCATGCAACAAACACGATCTGGTCCCGCTCACCCAGCTCCTGTGCTCTGCAAACCTCATGTTAAGTCCCACATTACTGCAATATTTATCCAGATGGCTCTCGGTGTCGTGGCCTTCGATGGAGGCGCTGCTGCCGTAGTCCACGATCAGAGCCTCGTTCACAGGAGTCAGGGGGTGCTGACACAGCCACTGTGAGTAAGGGTTTCCATGAACCTTCATCCTGGGGCCTGCAAGACAAAGGAACTGGGCATCTATATCCTTGGGTCTGGGGTAACTCTAATGGGTAGTCATGAGAGTCTGGGGACCAGATCCCTAACTAAGCTGCTTCCAGAGACCATCAAGGGTGTCCCTTGGTGGATCCCTGAATGTCCTTGGAGCAAGTTGGTGGGTTCTTGCGAGGCTAGAACTGGGAAGGTTCTCCATGTGAGCACTAACAGAACAGAGCCCAACTTGGTCCCTTCTAGGTGTTGGACACAGCTGCAGACAGCTTTCTTGTGGGGCTGGTGAACATCCTGGATCCCCCCGATACCTGGGTCCCCAGCCGCCTGGACCTGCGACCTGGCGAGTAAGAACCTGGGCAGCTAACAGGGTGGTAGTGACACATGCTTTTTATCCCAGCACTCAGGAGGCAGAGGCAGGCGGATCTCTGTGAGTTCCAGGACAGGCTCCAGAGCCACAGAGAACCCTGTAAAGCGCCTGGGCAGCTAAAGGGGAGGGGGTGCTCTAACCTGAGAGCTGTGGCGCTGCTGGGGCTCACCATTTCTTCTGCTTTGCAGAAGTGAAGACGTGCTGGAGCTGGTGGCTGAGGTCCGCATCGGTAACAGGGACCCCATGCCTCTGCCTGTGCCCAGCCTTCTGCCCCGCCTCAGGGCCTGGAGGACAGGAAAAACAGGTATATGGGCTGCACTGTGATGGGTGGGTGGTCTTGTAGGAGTTGTGTGGAAATGAACTAGTTTCATGTATTTGTTAATGGTGCTCTGTACTTTGGGAGTCCTGCACATGTTCAGCAAGCATTCTGCCACAAAGCTAAGCCCTAGCCTCAGTTAAACTATTTGTAGTGAAGGCAGTAGGGATGGTTATGACATTAGATACAAGTTAATGCATATACTTCTAGAAAGAATGCACAGTGGGGATCATGTAGGAGCACTGAGCATACTGGATACCAGATGTCAGAGCTGACCGATAGTGTCTTTGAGTTGGGGATCCTCACCAGCTTGAGTCTGAGGGGAAAGCTCTGGCTTTGCCATTGTGATTCTGTGCTGTGGTTGTGCAGGGTAGTGTCTGCTTCCCACTATGCTCCTGGTTGGTGCCCAGCGCCCTCCGCGCACATCAGCAGCACATCAGCTCCAGTGGCACACCTAAGGCTGGGCTCTGACTCAGGCTCCACCAGGGCCTTTGTTTCTGTGCTGCTGGTGGTGTCTGAGCCCCAGCAGGTTAACCTTCCTCTGTGTGCATTTATAAGTGGGGTAGAGAGAAAGACCCTCGCTCAGGTTGGGTCTTTGGCAGCGATGAGTCCCACTGAGGCAGGTCACAGCCACTCTGTCACTTTTCTTCTTTCCATGAGGCACAGGGGACATGTGCTCCCATGGCCCCCGTAGATCTGTTCTGAAACCCGAGGGTGTGGAGCTGTGAGTGCGGCCTCGGTGTGACAGGTTAGAAGAGAGTCTGGAGCCGGGGAGGGCAGGATTAGCTGGGCCCCCAGGAGGCCCTGACCCCAGAAGCTGCAGAGGACAGAATGAACTTGCCAACAGCTTGTTTACACAGGCCAGTGTCTGGGTTTGACCCTGACTGGGATATATATGGAGCTCTGAATTAGGTTGTGATTTTATTGTTTGTTGGTTTGTTTTTCTGAGGTGGGGTCTTGCACTGTGACCCAGGCGACATGGACTTGTAGCAGTCCTGCCTTCCCCTCCCTTATGCTGGGATTACAGTTTGGGAACACCGCCATTTGTGGTTATGGTTTTTAAAAACTCTTGGAATTGGGGGTCTTTTATGTTGCTAAGGCTGTTCACAGGCTCTGGGCTCAGGCACTCCTGCTTCAGCCTCTGGGATTTAGCTCTGTGGTTTTGCACCGTTCAGAGTTCTTTTTCGGTTAGTTTTGGTTTGGTTTTGGGTTTTTCGAGATAGGGTTTCTCTGTGTCACAGCCCTGGCTGTCCTGGAACTCAGGCCATAGTCTAGGCTGACCTTGAACTCACAGAGATCCTCCTGCCTCTGCCTTCAGTGTGCTGGGATTAAAGCACACTGACTTCTTGATTTCATAGAAGGAATCCAAAGCAGACAGGTTGAGCTAGAGGCCTGTAGTCACATGACTAGAGAGTGTGACCAAGGTCTCTGTGATCCAGAGCAGACATGTTGAGCCAGAAGCCTGTGGTCACATAACTAGAGAGAGCTGTGACCTGGGTCTCTGTGAGGAACTGGCACTGTCCTCAGAGGGCCATGCTAGGTGGGGTCTTGGTTTCCATGCTTAGGTGCATCATGAGTCTAGGCCCAGCCTTTGCCTTTCTGTCACCATGGTGCAGTGGGTGTTAGGGCCAAACTAAGAAGACATGCAGAGCTTGGCCTGTGAGAAGGGGCAAGCATTCCCTCATGTCCCTGTGGGCGTGACTCTTGTTTCCTAGCCATTGGGGCCAAAAACTTGGAAGGACTCTCTTGTCTTGACAGGCCTCCAGCTCTGCCATTTCATGGTCTAAACTGCCTCCTATTCACAAAACAGATTCAACTTATATAGGAGGCAGCTGGCTCTTCTGTCCTGTGGGGACATCACTGCCATTGGTCAAGGCAGATTTTTGGCATTAGAGCCAATTTGTGGTGTGGGATATTATTAGGTGGATGCACCTTCTGGGCTCAGGTGTGGTCTCTGGGCCCATTTTCTGCTGTATTGGATGTTCTCACACATACACTGCATACCCCAGTCTCTGACTTCACTGACCAGCATCCCCTACTCCTTAATTCTATGGGATAAATAGGCCTGTTTTGCTCAAGGTCTTGGAGGGCATATAGGAAGCCTAGATTAGTGTCTGAGGAGGGTCAGGGCGGGGTCAGGGAGTTACTGACTGTGACTCTGTCTGCTCTGTCCTCTGCAGTGTCTCCACAGTCTCATGCCTCTCGGCCTGCCTGTGCCCGTCACCTCCTCACCTTGGGCACAGGGGATGGAGGGCCTGCCCCTCCGCCTGCTCCCTCCTCTGCCTCATCCTCGCCTTCCCCTTCCCCATCCTCGTCTTCCCCTTCTCCCCCTCCTCCTCCTCCGCCCCCTCCAGCTCTTCCTGCCCCCCGATTCGACATCTATGACCCCTTCCACCCCACCGATGAGGCCTACTCCCCACCGCCAGCCCCGGAGCAAAAATACGACCCTTTCGAGCCCACAGGCTCCAACCCTAGCTCATCAGCAGGGAGCCCCTCACCAGAAGAGGAAGAAGAGGAGGAAGAGGAAGAGGAGGGCCTGTCACAGAGCATCAGCCGCATCTCAGAGACCCTGGCGGGCATCTACGATGACAACAGCTTGAGCCAGGACTTCCCAGGTGATGAAAGCCCCCGCCCGGAGCCCCCGCCCCCACAGACGCCGGGAGCCCCAGGGACGCCACCTCAGGTGGACTCCACGAGGGCTGAAGGGGCCCCGCGCCGCAGGGTCTTCGTGGTGGGACCTGAGGCTGAAGCCTGTCTTGAGGGCAAAGTGTCAGTGGAAGTAGTGACAGCTGGTGGACCAGTGCTGCCACTGCCACCACTACCCCCGACTGATCCCGAGATCGAGGAAGGAGAGATTGTGCAGCCCGAGGAGGAGCCCAGGGTTGCAGTGTCACTGTTCCGAGCTGGGCGTTCTCGGCAGCCTCCTGCCTCGGTAGCCACCCTTGCTTCAGTGGCCACTCCTGCTGCGCCCCCAGCCTCTGCGCCACGTGCCCCTGAGGGCGATGATTTCCTGTCCCTGCATGCCGACTCTGATGGTGAGGGCGCACTGCAGGTAGACCTGGGTGAGCCACCCGCACCTCCCGCTGCAGACTCGCGCTGGGGTGGCCTGGACCTGCGCCGCAAAATCCTAACGCAGCGGCGTGAGCGCTACCGTCAGCGCTCTGCCTCGCCTGGCCCACCACCTGCACGCAAGAAGGCGCGACGAGAGCGACAGCGCAGTGGGGACCCAGCCCCACCTGACTCGCCAGCTTGGGATGCCAAGAAGCATCGCTCACGGGAGCGGAAGGTCAGTTCTCACACTGCTGCCCGCCGTCGCTCACGCTCACGGTCCCGTTCCCGCCGCCGGTCTCGCTCCCGCAGCGCTGACCGCAGACGTGGGGGCCACCGCTCACGCTCCCGGGAGAAGCGCAGGCGCAGAAGGCGCTCAGCATCACCACCCCCAGCAGCATCATCCTCTTCGTCCTCGAGGCGTGAGCGGCACCGCGGCAAGCGCCGTGAGGGTGGCAAGAAGAAGAAAAAGCGATCACGCTCGCGGGCGGAGAAGCGCGCTGGGGATGTGGAGAAGCTGCCTGCACCTGTGCCTCCCTCAGGCTCTGACCGTGACAGCCGGCGCCGTGGGGCTGTGCCACCCTCTATCCAGGACCTCACGGACCACGACCTGTTTGCCATCAAACGGACCATCACAGTGGGCCGCCCTGAGAAGGCTGAGCCCCGTGCACCTTCGCCAGCACCTGCTGTGTCCCCAAAGCGCGAGGTCCTGTATGACTCTGAGGGTCTGAGTGCGGATGAGCGGGGTGGCAAGAGTGACAAGGACCGGAGGCGTTCAGGGGCTGCGTCCTCGTCCTCATCCTCAAGGGAAAAAGGGTCTCGACGGAAGGCCCTTGATGGGGGGGACCGGGGCCGAGACAGGGACAGGTCATCCAAGAAGACGCGGCCACCTAAGGACTCAGCACCTGGCTCGGTGCCAATACCCAAGGCCCCGCTAAGCAGCGGCTCCTCCTCCTCCTCCTCATCCTGCTCCTCCCGAAAGGTGAAACTGCAGTCCAAGGTGGCCGTGCTCATCCGGGAGGGTGTCAGCAGTACCACGCCTGCCAAGGATTCCTCATCTTCTGGCCTGGGCTCCATCGGGGTCAAGTTCAGCCGAGACCGGGAAAGCCGCTCACCCTTCCTCAAGCCGGATGAGCGAGCTCCTGCAGAGGTGGCTAAGGTGGCCCCAGGCAGCACCAAGCCCAAAAAGACCAAGGCCAAGGCCAAAGCCGGGGCCAAGAAAGCAAAGGGGACCAAGGGAAAGACCAAGCCATCAAAGACCAGGAAGAAGGTCCGCAGTGGAGGCGGTAGCACGGCCAGTGGCGGGCCTGGCTCCCTGAAGAAGTCCAAGGCCGATAGCTGCAGCCAGGCAGCCAGTACCAAGGGGACAGAGGAGACATCATGGTCTGGGGAGGAGCGGACCACCAAGGCCCCCAGTACCCCACCACCTAAGGTAGCCCCACCTCCACCTGCACTCACCCCAGACTCACAGACTGTGGACAGCAGCTGCAAGACCCCTGAAGTCTCCTTCCTCCCAGAGGAAGCCAGTGAGGACACTGGGGTCCGAGTAGGGGCAGAGGAGGAAGAAGAAGAGGAGGAGGAAGAGGAGGAAGAGCAGCAGCCTGCAACTACCACAGCCACCAGCACCGCTGCAGCTGCCCCAAGTACTGCTCCCAGTGCGGGGTCTACAGCTGGAGACTCTGGCGCAGAGGATGGGCCAGCTGCTAGGGTCTCCCAGCTGCCCACACTACCCCCACCCATGCCCTGGAACCTGCCTGCTGGTGTGGACTGCACGACCAGTGGTGTCCTGGCCTGTGAGTCTTCTGAAGTGAGGGGAGGGAAGGGTGCTGGCTGAGAAGCGGGGAGGAACAGTGCAGGGTCGAGTCCAGTCTTGGGTGTACAGGGAGCAGATGGAACAGAAGTATGTGGTGGTTAGCACAGAATGGAGAGCTTGATCAGCATGCTGTCCTGCTACGTGGGGGATAGCTGGGGCTTGGGTGGGTCAGAGGCAGGCATTACTCTAACCATCTCCTCTTCATATCCTGGCCCTCCTAGCCTCTACACACATACCCCTTGTGTCAGAAGCATATTGGGCGTCTGTAGTGATTCTCAGTAGAGGAGATCCTTTTTTTTTCTGTTCCTAACTGAGGTTTTCTAGTCCTGGGATCAAGATAGGGAGGGACCTGGCAGCGTCAGGGTTAGATGAGGCTTGCTACCCGCCCGGATAGCGATCATCTATCTCACCTCTGTCCATTGCAGTGACTGCACTGCTGTTCAAGATGGAAGAAGCCAACCTGGCCAGCCGAGCAAAGGCCCAGGAGCTGATCCAGGCCACCAACCAGGTGGGCTCCCATGGGGAAGAGTCCCCACAGCCCCTTCTTTTGTCCATTGCCTCGGGGTAGGAGAGGAACTACAACTCCCAGCAGGCCTTAGGGCAAGGTATTGGCCGGAAGAGGAGCCTTTTGCTCTCTAACATTGGGAAATTTGAGGGAACAGAGGAGGTACAAAGCCTCCTCTTCCCTTCTACCTTCCTTGGCTCATCATACTCTCTTCTCACAGATCCTCAGCCATCGGAAGCCACCCTCCACTCTGGGGGTGACCCCAGCTCCTGTACCCACTTCTTTGGGTCTGCCCCCAGGCCCTTCCAGCTACCTGCTTCCTGGTAGCCTCCCCATAGGGGGCTGTGGCTCTACCCCTCCTACCCCCACTGGGCTGGCCCCTGCATCTGACAAGAGAGAGGGCAGCAGCAGCTCAGAGGGACGTGGGGACACTGACAAGGTGAGATGAATTTGAAGCATAAGAGGACTAGATGAATGGGGCAGGGTGCTGAGCAGTTACAACAGTAAACCACAGAGTAGAGATGCAGCTCGTATTGAGTGCTTCCCTGCAAGAAGCACAGGGTTTCATTCTCAATTCCAGATAAAAAGAACTAATGTATAAAAGAATTTAAAACATTTAGTTTGTATATGTATATATGTGTTTATAAATACCCGTTTAATGTACCTCTCAGTTGCTCCCCACTGGGAAATAGCAGGTTCTTAAAGAAAAGTCAAGCACTTAGGACTGAGTTGGTCATGTTACAGACTCAGGCCTGTAGCCCTAGCATTTGTGAAGGCTCAGAGGCAAGGGAGATGGTGATGAGGCCCTCCCTGGCTGGAGTGAGAACTGCAGGCACAAAGAGGAACAGTGGCTTTTGACTGCTACTACCTGGCCTTGGACTGCTTTCTTTAAGTCCTATCTAGATGGATTTACCTGGTCATGGCCCTGACACCACTGTCTGAAGGCACTAACCACTGCTCTGCCTCACGCTGGCTGTAGAACAGGCTTGTAGTGGAAGCAGATGGCCTCAGTTCACCTAGCCCCGGGTTTGTGAACATTCCCATGCCGTGCCAGCTAGGCTTCGAGGACTGTTCTGTGCTGTTTGTAGTCTCTTGGCAAGTGTGAGGTGTGGTGTAACATGCAGCCCCTCTTCTGTGTTACTTAAGAATCTCAGAGCTGAAACTGGGTCTCCCTGTAGCGGGGACGCAGGTGTATTGTAGTGCCTGCTCTCTCCAGGGTGCGTTTGCCTACACTCATCCTGCTGTGGGTCCAGGCCCTGTCCCACCGTCTCTGGCCTCCACACACCTGTTTTGGGAAGCAGCTCTACCTGTGGTCGTGGACACTGGGCTTTCCCAGGAAGCTCAGCCTCCCAGCATAGCTTCCCTTGATGGTGGTGTCCCATTTTCCATGAGTCACAGGATCTAGTTCCCCGGCGGTGGAAGACTGGGCCCCCTGTGATGCTGTCCACCTTAGCAGCTTGAGCCACCTGGGCTTGACCGCTCAGCCCCTCCTGTACTTCTGCCAGAGCTCAGGCAACCTGGACCAGAGCAGAGTGTGAGCAGCCAAGCTGGGTATCTCTGTTACTTAGCCTGTAAGGTCTGCTTAGGGAGAGTTGTGATCAGCTGTGTGTGGGGTACACACCGCTTGAGGCCGAGGCAAGAGATTTAAAAGCTAAGGGCAAGAATGGGCAACTTGAAGACACTACTAGAAAGCAAGCTGGGACTGGGTGGTAGAGCACCAGCAACCCCAAGCTCTCAGTTCCAGCACTGATAAAGGAAACAGTAGTGTTTGACTGTTTGTCTTCCAGCAAACTGCTGGACCTGGCTAGGTCAGGGTGGCCCAGGGTCTGGCCTAGGGTAACTGCAGAAAGGGGAGCACAGGGTAGGCCAGGGTGAGGGCACTGCAGGTCCTCCTTACTTGTTTGGTCTTTACTGTGCTTGTCTCACCCCCACCAGTATCTGAAGAAGCTGCACACACAGGAACGGGCAGTGGAAGAGGTGAAATTGGCCATCAAACCATACTACCAGAAGAAAGACATCACCAAGGAGGAGTACAAGGACATCCTGAGGAAGGCTGTCCACAAGGTGGGGCAGAGGGACTGTGGGGATGGGAACCTGGGTCCTGGAGAGGGGCATAGGGTAGGCCAAGTCATTGAGTCCAGTGAGGGTGCCCTGGGCTGGCAGGAATTCAGGTCTTCCTGGCTCTGCAGATTTGCCACAGCAAAAGCGGGGAGATCAATCCTGTCAAGGTGAGCAACCTGGTGAGGGCCTACGTTCAGCGCTACCGCTACTTCCGCAAGCATGGTCGCAAGCCGGGGGACCCCCCAGGACCCCCTCGGCCACCCAAGGAGCCAGGGCCCCCAGACAAGGGTGGCCCTGGCCTGCCCTTGCCCCCTCTCTGAGACTTCATACCCTGTTCCTGCGCCTCTGAAATTCTGGACATATTTATGGCTCCACTTCCCCACTATACCCCCCACAGTGGGATGATGGGGTCGCTGTGAGGAAGAGGAGAGCCCCCCCAACCCTGCCCCTGCCCATTATCCTGGTCCCTTAGCCTACTTCCACGGTCTCGGCCCTTCTGTCATGCCCCCTCCAATTTCATTAAAGATTTCATGAAATAGAGATGGGTGTAGTGGTGCACACTTTAGCAGGCTGATCTCAGGCTGTTCAGGGACAGCCTGGGTTTATAGAGAGATTCTGTTTTTACAAGAAAAAAAATTTTCCCCCATAAAATGCTCTTTTCAGGAGAAAAGGGTTATGGGGGAGGGAGACATCATGAAGGGGCCACACCAGACCCAGGAACGTGGTGACAGGAGGCAGGGCCCAGCCTCAAACAGCAGCTGGGCTGTCTCATGGATACTGGAGCTGACCCCATTGAGTGGCCTCTAGTGTCAGCAGCCCTGTGAGGCTGCAGTGACTCAGTCCATGGTCCTAGAAGGAAACTGAGGCGGTAAGTCAGGCTGCCCACAATGGCCTGCCAGTTGTCATCCATTACCACTCAGATTCCCCTGGCTCATGAAGGGAGAGCGTGCAGCCCCGGGCCTGGCCTGTCTCCCACTTACTTTGTGATACTTTCTCCAGGACCGTGGGGAGAGGTCAAGACTGGTAACTATGTGGTCCTCGCTCCTTCAGTCTCACTCACCAAGCACCTAAACTCCAGTTGCATGTGGGCAAACTGAGACCTCTGTAGAATAATCAGCAGTTTGGGGACAGTGTAACACCAGACAGACGTGTGATGGCATAAACTGCTTTATTGGTGTCTGTTGGGCAGGGCTCAGGTGTCTCTGGTGGCCTATAAGTCCATGTCCTCCACCAAGTCCTGGAGGTAGGCCTTGTACTGGTCAGAAGTGAAGGAGATAGGCTGGCTGTTGGAGATGTGCAAATCCACGGTTCTCAGTGAGGAGGCTCCCCCTTCCCGAGCCATCTCTAGCAGCTCCTTAAGACATGTGGGAACAACCTACATGGTGCAGGAATGAATCAGAGCAAATGGCTAATCAGTACACACTCCCAGCATAGCCCAGGGTGGATCCTCCCTCAAGCTAGGGCTGCTAGGAACTGTAGTTCCCCCTCCCACAGGCATAACCAATGGGGCTCCTGGGAGCTGAATACTTCAAAGGCTGTATACTTGCAGCTGACAGCTCCAGGGTCTAGTGTTAGAATAAGCTGTGATAGCTAGGCCCTGATGAAGATGGGGAACAGTGGCTGTGGAGCCCTGTTGAAGATGCTGTTTCTTTTGTTTGTTTTTTTGAGACAGGGTTTCTCTGTAGCTTTGGAGCCTGTCCTGGAACTCGCTCTGGAGACCAGGCTGACCTCAAACTCACAATGATCTGCCTGTCTCTCTGCCTCCCAAGTGCTGGGATTAAAGGCGTGCGCCACCACCACCCAGCTGAGTTGCTGTTTCTTGGAGGGGCTTCTGGGAGTTTTAATCCCTGGCTGCTGCAGGTTCCTCTACAAATGGACCCTCCCAGCCCCAGAAGCACAAGACAGCTGTCACCTTGACCATCACAAGCCTCTTGACCCACGGCTGGTCCTGGGGCCACGACTCCCCTACACAGAACCACAGAGTGTAGCGTGGGGAGTGTCCACTTCCTTCCATGAAGGCAATCAGATCTGGGAACCCAGAAGTTAGGTCAGAAAAGAAAGGATGGCCCTCTACGCTTTCCATGCACTTACTGTCTTCCCTGCTAATTCTCTGCCGTCACCATAGGCACTGCCTTTCTGGGCAGTTCCCTGCAGACAAGCTCATCCATATCTGCTTTCCTCCTTCAGCAGCACTATGGAGGTAAGATGTCAGCCCACCCCACCCAGGGGCTCCACAGTGAGGAGGGTGGGCCCTAGAGGAGGCTGTTGGGGTGGCTCCTCAACAGCTCAGGCCTTGCTGTGGTTCTCTGAACTGACACTGTCATGCTAGCCTTTAAGGGCTGCCAGGAGGAACGCATTTAAGGCCAGCCGAAGCAACGAGACCCTGCTTCAGAAAACTCAAGTATTTAATAGAAATGCAATGTCAAGCTGAGCACCAGCTCACACCAGGCGCCCTAGCCCTAGGGAGACCTGGGCTACAGAGGCCTTTTCTCAAAACAGCTTCAAGACTCTCCATCTCACTTGGCATTTTGTGGGTTCTCAGCAGTCCCATGTGTTTAGTGGAAAACACTGGAGGCAGGTGCTGGTCTCGTTCCCCAAAACTACTGGACAGCAGAGCTCTAGGGGACTTATTTATCCTGTAGTTTGCAGGGGCACTACCGTTGAGCCAAGCCCCACCCCAGCATCATTTCTGTATATTCAACATAAAATGGTTGCCAGAGCATCTTATAATGCTTGTACTACTTGAGGTTCAACAGTTACAGCAGCCAGCCCCCAAACTTGGCAGGCCTGTCCTTTGCCACAGAGCAGAGTAGCAGGCTCTGAATACAGTCCACCACCATGACCTATCAATCCCCATAGGGTACTCACCTGTCACAAAGGGCCCAAGGTCGAACACAACTCCGTCCAGGTCTTTGGGAACCTCTCCATCAGGCCCTCGCCCACTGTCTGGAAGCAGCTCGTCACCCAGAGCCCAGAAGGAATGGGAGTGGCCCAGACGCTGGGCCCGGAGACACTGCCCTGACCGCCACAGAAACAGCCCCTTGCCCAGCCCCTTGAGTACTTGGCTCACATACTCTCTCACAAGCCTGTCTGTCAGAAACCCCTCAGGGTCTGGCAGGGTGACTGGCTGTCCAGGCAGTGTCCTGTTATCAGCTGTGGTGCCCACCAGCCGCAGGCCCCCTGGGCAAAAGAGTGTCTGCTGGAAGACCTGCCGGCCCCGATAGAAAGCGGTCACTTCGAACTCCCATTCTGTGTGGAGGCATGAAAAGGGAGAGGTGAAGAGGACCAGGGTGAGGGCTGCTGCCCCTGCTGCAGCCCTTCCTGCCCCTGCTGCAGCCCTTCCTACCCCACAGCCTGGCACTCACGTTCCTCAGCTAGCAGCTGCCTCAGTGGATTTTCCTGGGGTGCCAGGTTTGGGAGGTTGTCCAGGTTTGGGCTTAGTGGTGGTTGAGGAGCAATAGCCAGGCCCAAGGACCCCTCATCCAGGAGAGGTCCCAAGACCATGTCACCCAGTAATTCTGGGAGGTCTTCCTGGAAGAGGAAAGAGTGGTGAAGGAATGGAGGTTCAGGGGTAAAAGCTGGGCTGGGGAGGAAGGGTTGACCTAACAGGGACAGGGCAAGATGAGGCACAGGACTGGTGCCTCCTCACCTGGGGATCAGACACACTGCTTTTGCCATTGGCATCAGGAGAGGTGTCCAGATGTGCAAAGTCCCTTGCTGCTGTCCAGAGAGAGGGTGGGTTGAATGAAGGGCAGAGATCTCCTGATCCCAAGGTCTGCACCCAAGCCAGCCTGGTTACACACACCTGGGGTCACAAACTCATACACTTTATGAGGGTCAAAAGGGTCCTTGCTCTGGTCATCGGCTAATCGCAACACTTCTTTCCGGTTCAGGGCCGACCGGAAATTCCTCTTCCAGGTTGACAGGTCAGGCTTATCCTTCCCTGGGATGTAGGCACCACTGGCTTCAGCCCAGGCCTGACACACCAGTGATTCCAGGATAGGAAGGGAGAGGATTTAGATTCTGCCCTGACTTCCTGACACCTCCCACCATGTTGCATCCTGTAGCTTCAGAGCCAAGGTCTCGCATTCACCTGGCCCCTTATCCTTTCAGCACCAAAAAGAAATCCTCTTTGGCTTTGAAACAGGGTCTCACACACTAACCGAGGCTGGGCTCCAACTTGTCACCGTCCTGCTGTGTGCCACCAGGCAGGACACCCCAGGACACCTTCAGGACCAAGTCTCACATTCTCTCTATTTCTACCACTAGTCCATGCTAATTTGGCAACTACTAACCCCATCTGTGAGGCAGTCTCAAACTTGAAGTGTTCTAAAATCGAGCACACCCCCCAAAGACCTCTCATTCTCTGCAGCAGTGGTTCTCAACTTTCCCAATTCTGCGATCCTTTAATACAGTTTCTTGTGGTGACTCCAACCATAAAATTATTTTTATTACTACTTCATAACTAGTTTTACTACTGTTATGAATTGTAATATAAATATCCGACGTGCAAACCCTGTGGAAGTGGTGTACTACAGGTTGAGAACCTCTACTACAGAACGTGCTTTAAGTGACCCAAACTTGCTTTCCGGGTTCTATTCTTGGAATCGGCCAATCAATTCCTGTCTATCCCTCCAGTCCCATCTACCTTCATTAGCAAGACCCGACCCCTAACTAGCCACGCCCGGGAACGCCTCTTCAACGTCGCACCTGGAAGATGCCAAAGTCAGCCATCTGGGCGTCCTGCCGCAGGCCATGCTTCCATGGGATCCGGAACCGAGTGCGGCTCTCGTCCAGCCAGGCCACGCCTTCCAACTGCCCCTGGTCCAGCTGCGACACCAGCCAGGGCAAGATCCGCGGTTTCTGGGTTCCCATGCTTGGGCCTGCGCACACAGGGCAGTTCCTGAGTATGCATGTCAAGGAGCAAATGCACTCAAACCTCCGCGATCCGTTCGCCTTCTTTTACTCATGCTTTTGTGGGGTACAAATGGGAAACTCCTTTCCACCCTTCCATACCTAGTGGGGCCGTCTTTCCTACCCTAGCTTCTCCGGTAGAAACTCTACCTACCCATCGGTTCCTTCTCTTTTATAAATACAAGGCCCTCCCTATTATCCAAAGCAGGCACCCCACTTCTAGGGTGGAGCCCTCTGTTCCTAGTCTTTTCAGACCGTGACTGCTGACCTTCACCCACAGGTTCTTTGCTCATTTCCAGTCTTCTCCTAAAAGCTTCCAAGTGCAGTCGCCTCTCTCCAATCTTCTGTTTTGGTTTTCCTATATTGTTTTTATTGATGTTTTTAGAAAGGGCCTAGAACGTTGCATAGGCTGGCCTTGAACTTGCTGTGTTCAATTCTTTTTGCAACCCAGATTGGCCTGGGACTCACTATGTGGCCCAGGCTGGCCTGGAATGCCCTCTGTAAGCCAAGCTAGCCTCAGGTTGTTCTTCAACTCACATAACCCAGGCTGGCCTGGAGCTCATTCTGTGGTCCAGCCCGGCCTGGCACTCACTTTGGCTGGCCTTGAACTTGCAGCAATCTTACTGTCTTCAGTCTGGGTGCTGTGACTGCAGACCTACGTCTTCAACGCATGGCCCTTCTGGTTTTCGGTCGCCGAGCTCCTGCGCGTCAGGGCTGCCCCATGCTGTGCCCTGAGGCCGCCACCCGTCCGATTCTTCCGCGTTACCTACCGGGGAGGAATCGTGCACTCGTGGGGCGCTGGGGCCAGCACTGGTGTCGGGGCCTCAGTAGTTCTGAGATTCGCAGCCACGCACCTTTCCCCTCCTGTCAGCTAAGCCTCCGAGCGCTGGGACTTTCTTTTCTAAAGATACTTTGAAATAAAAACAGCTTTTTCATAATTTGGGTAAGAAACCCAAAAGCATAGAGGCTACTTCTGGGCCCAACCCAACTCCCTCAATGCCCTTTTTTGGCCTTCCGCCCACAAGCATGCTGGGAACGCCATATGCAAATAATACAACACAACGCCCCGCCTCTTCTACGTTGGGGCGGTTACCAGGTCGGTTCAGTGCGCAGGCGCGGGAAAGTTGAATTTCCGAAAAGTTTGTTGAAATTGAGTGAAAGCGTGGGCGCCGGCGCAACTAGAACAGAACCCCGAACAAGGTGAGCGGGGTTCCAGGAAAGGATCAGAGCAGAAATCGAGGGGAACCAGTTGCTGGGGCGGCCACAGCCAGTCTTGTCTCTCTGCGGTCCAAGCTCCCAGGATCTCCGGTGCCAGCCAGAGGTAGTTGGAACTACATCCCCCAGCAGGCTGCTCGGCCCATAAACGGGGAAACCGGGCCAGTGAGTGCCTCAAGGCGTACTGGGATTGGTAGTACCCTAGCCTTTAAGTACCTCGATGTAGTAGTCCTAGCACTCAGTTACCTCCTCTCTCCAGACCCTTTTTCCTCGACAGAATCAACTGTCCAACTGGTTCATCCTCTGTCCTCTCCCTCAGGTGCCTCCATGGCCGGCTCTGAAGAGCTGGGGCTCCGAGAGGACACACTGAGGGTTCTGGCAGCTTTCCTTAGGCGCGGTGAAGCTGCTGTCCCTGTCCCAACTCCACCCAGGTGAGTGAGTGGCCACTCCCCCAGGGCCAGACTGGAAGGTCTTTGTGAGTACTGGTTCCCAACTGGCCCCCACCTGTCTCCTCCCTTCAGATCTGACCCCATATGCCTGACTCCAATTTCAAGAGTGATCTTCCATGGGGTTACTCTGAGATTCTTGTCCCCAGGAGCCCTGCCCAAGAGGAGCCAACAGATTTCCTAAGTCGTCTCCGAAGATGCCTCCCTTGTCCCCTGGGTAGAGGAGCCCCTCCCCCGGAGTCCTCTCGGCCCTGCTTTCTTCCTCTACGCCCCTGCTATGACTCGGGACCTGGTAAGAGATTTTTACACTGGTTACCTCTGAAACTTTAATGGCTAGGAGCTTTGGTTCTCAAAATCCAGACAGTACCTGTTAAAGGCCAGCACTGCTCAGTTTTAGACTTGTTTCTAGAGGGTAAGAGCAGTGTTGAGACATAGTCTCAGTCGCTTGAGCCTCCTGCATCAGCCTACTTCATACTGGAATCACAGGCATGCATCGTTACATAGAGCCCCAGAGACAGGGTTTCCTCTATGTAGCCCTGGCTGTTCTAGAACTCAAACCTACAGTGATCCTCCTGCCTCTGCCTCCCAAGTACAGAGATCCGCCTTTCTCTGTGTAACAGCCCTGGCTGTCCTGGAACTCAGGCCATAGACTAGGCTGACCTTAAACTCACAGAGATCCTCCTGCCTCTGCCTCCTGAGTGCCGGGATTAGAGGCCTGTGCCGGGATTAGAGGCCTGCGCCACCACCGCCTGGCTGAGCTTGGATTTCTACTGAGCAATTCTGTGGTTCACCAGGGGGAGGTGCTCTGGCACCCTTCTTAGGTAATTATCTCTTTCCTTACATAGGTGCTTCCCTGGCTCTTAGGGAAGACTATTTGTGGCACCAGTACCCCAGGGCATGAGACAGGAGGCATGGTTGTCAATCACAACTCCTTAGCCAATTGGTAATGTCAAGTAGTAGAGAAAAACTGGAAGGGGTATTAGGACTTGATCAGTGATGATCAGTAGGCCTGGCTGTGGGGCCAGTGTAAGTGTGTAATCAGCACTTGGGAGCTGAGGCAGAAGGATTGTTGTGGGCTTAAGGCCAGCCTGAATTACAGAAGCTGAGGACGTAGTCGAGTCAGTAGAGTGCCTGCCTAGCATGCATGAAGCCCTGTATGCGATTCCCATCAGCACATGAGGCATAGTAGTATATATTAGGAAGCAGAGGAAAAGGGCCTACAGGTCTTCTTCAGGCATGTGCTTGGCACACAGACACACATGTAGGCAAAACACCCATACTCATTAAATAAAAGAAAAAGGTTTGTTTTGTCTTTTTGTTTTGTTTTGTACACGGTTTCTCTGTGAAACAGTCTGACTGTCCCATGTAACAGACTTTGTTCTTAGGTCGCCAGCTACCTCCCAAATCATGACGTGGAGACATTATTATGAATGCTTGGCCTTTGCTTAAGTTCTCCTACCAGCTCTTACAGTTTCATTTAACCTGTTTCTATTCATCTATGCTTTGCCTCAGGGCTTTTTACGTTTCTTCCATTCTGTGCGCCCTGCTATCCTGCTTCCTCTGTGTCTGGCTGGCTGGCTCCTGGCGTCTCTTATTCCTTCTTCCCCTGAACTTGAGATCTTCCTCCCACTTCCTCTCCCTGCCTGGTGGACGTCCTAACCATACCACCTCCCTCACTATTGGCTGTTCTCTTTTGTTTGTTTACTGTTTGTATTTCGAGATAGGGTTTCTCTGTAACAGTCCTGGCTGTCCTGGAACCCACTTTGTTGACCAGGTTGGCCTCAAACTCACAGAAATCCTCCTGCCTCTGCCTCCCGAGTGCTGGGAGTAAAGGCATGAGCCATTGAAAGAGCATTGGATTTCATGGATCTGGAATTATAGAAAATTGGGAGACACCATGTAGGTGGTGGGAATTGACCCAGCTGCTGGGTCATTCAACCTCTGATGCATTTTTCTGGCCTTCATGGGCACCATGCACCCAAGTGGCATACAGACACATGCAGGCAGAACCCCCATATACATAAAATTAAAAAATAATTTTAATGAAGCATACTTGATAGGCGGCTTACCCAGAAGAAAAGTGTGGCTGCAGAGGTGAGTCTGCTCTGTTGCTGATCTGGGAGCTTGGCCTTAGTGGATGGAAGAACTTCCAAAGTTTAGCTCGAATATTTTCAGTGTAATTTGAGGGTGCAACAAAGTAGAAAGGCTTAGGATTTTGACATCTTTTACCAAAGTCTCTCATGGCCTAGTTTTTACCCCTTTGTGAACTGAAAATTGTTGCTGTCTAGTAAGGTGGTTTGGAGGAGAAAATTCATAAGTATATCCTGTTCTGTAGACAAAGAATTATTCTTTCAATCAGGTCCAGCTACTTCAGATTTCTATGCCATGGTTGCCCAGCGTCTAGAACAGTTGGTCCAAGAGCAACTGAGATCTCCGCCCAGCCCAGGTAAGCAGCAGAGGAGCCTGGAACAGGTGAGAGTGGGGGTGAGGCCAGGACCCCTCCTCATTCCGTTCTCTTCTTATTCCCAGAGTTCCAGGGACCCCCACCCACAGAAAAGGAAGCCCTGCTAAGGAGGCTGGTAGCCTTGCTGGAGGAGGAAGCGGAAGTCATCAACCAAAAGGTGACTGGCTATGCTCTATGCCTTTGAGAGGGCAGTGATGGGACTGGGTAGAAACAGGATTTGCATTGTCTTGGTGAACAGGTGAGGGTCCAGTGCTCAGTGAACACCAGATCATCTTTACAGGAGCTTTGGAGCTTCACCACAGTGTACCCGTGGACCAGCAGCATGCCAGGGGAATCCAGTCAACAGAAACCACTAGAGGCACTAGAGACTGGGTCACAGCAGAGCCCTTGCCTAGTAACCTGAGGTCCTTAACATTCCTCTCTATCACCCTCTCCCCCAAATCAAAACCTCAGAAACAAAGAACAACACAGAGAGCACAGCACGAGCCAGGGAAGAGAATGGCTGTGAGCGGGGGTCTGAAATTTGATTGTAGTAGGCATGGTGACACACACTTTCCTCTCAGCATGCTTCAGGGTTCTCCTGCGCCACAGAACGAGTTCCAGGGCTGCACAGGGAGACATCGTTTCAACAAAATAAGGTGGGACATGGGTGCAGGCCTTTAATCCCAGCAGTTGGGAGGCAGAGGCAAACAGAGCTCTATGACTTCAAGGCCAGCCAGGGCTGCATGGTGAAACCCTGGCTCTAAAACCAAAAAAGAACCCTGATTGACTACAGTAAGGATACAGCTCAGAATATGGAGGAAATGCCCACTGAAGTGTAGCTTCTGAGTTTCCTGGAACCTGATTGGCTTTCAGAGCTGGACAGTACTGTAACAGCGATTATCTGGTAGGAAAGAAGTTTTCCATAAATGGCTTCAACCACTCTTTTTTTTTTTTTCCCCTCTCCAGGCAGGGTTTCTCTATTCCTGGCTGTCCTGGAACTCACTTGTAAATCAGGCTGGCATTGAACTTGCCTTCTAAGTGCTGGGATCAAAGGTGTGTGCCAGCACTCCAGGCTTGGCTTCAGGGACTCTTAACTAAAGGAAAACTTGTTATTTAGAACTCAGAACTCTACTTGGCTCAGAGTCTAGCTAGACCCCCTTCCTGGAAGTCCATTGGCCAAGACCATAGAGGATGATTATGTGGGACTTACTGTTTGGGCTGGTTGTGGAGGGGTGCAGTTAGCTGATGCTGCCCCTCTGCCCCTCAGCTAGCTTCTGACCCAGCTCTGCACCGGAAACTTGCTCGCCTGTCAGCGGGCTCCTTTGCCCGCCTTGTGGAACTCTTCTCCAGTCGCGAAGTCAGCTCCTCCCCAAGCTGTGCAAGCCCCTCGTTGCCTTGCCCGGCACCCCCACCGCCTTCCCCAGAGCCATTGGCCCGCCTGGCTCTGGCTATGGAGCTGAGTCGGCGCGTGGCCGGGCTGGGGGGTACCCTGGCCAACCTCAGTGTGGAACATGTACACAGCTTTGCGCCCTGGATCCAGGCCCATGGGGGCTGGGTAAGTTGCACGTCCTGCCAAGCCTCAGTTTACCCTACTGCCATTTGATGGGTGACATCTTAGGTTTCCTTCCAGAAGTCCCAGCTCCATTTACTCCATTGTGTACTCATTGAGCACTTGCTGTATGCCAGGCACTGTGCTGACTTCTGATGCCCGTCGGACTTGGGCAGCAGTTGTGAGAGGAGCTCTTACAGCTCCCTAGTCCTCTCTTCTTTTAAAAAAATTTTTTTTATGATTTATTTTCCTTTATTTTATGTGCATTGGTGTGAAGGTGTCAGACCCCCTGGAATTGGATTTTCAGACAGTTGTGAGCTGCCATGTGGGTGCTGGGAATTGAACCCGGGTCAGTCAGTCAGCCATTTCTCCAGTCCCTCCTCTCATCTTTTTAGGGTAGCTATGTAGTAGAGGATGGGATTCTTCAGGGTCTAACGGATCTCTGCTTTCTGTGTTGAGTATAAACCCAGTGAGGTCTTCCCTGGACCCTGTTTATTATTTTTTTTCCTGTTTATTATTTTATACATATAAATAGAAATAAATCTGCTTGGCATGATGCCATATGTTAGCCATGTTTAATCCTAGGACTCAGAGGCAGGCATCTCTATAAGGACAAGGCCAGCCTAGTATACATAGGGGATTTCAGACCAGCTAGGGCTATGTAGTGAGACCCTGGAGGTAAAGGTGGGGAAAATGGTACCTGGTGGTGCAGGCCTGTCATCCCTGGTACCAGAGAGGCTAAGGCAAGAACATACAGCTTTAGACATACTGGGCTAGAGAGCAGGTTCAAGGTCAGCCTAGGCACCTTAGGCTGTCTTTGAGATCCTGTCTCAAAGTTGGGACAAAGCTCAGTGGTAGAGCCCAGCTTCAGAAGGGGAAAAGTGTGGTCCACAGACACAGCTAGCCATGGGAGGCCACTTGATCATCTTGAGATGGGGGCTGTGAGAGCCAGATGTGCGTAGATCGTCCTGGCCTCATGAATAGACCTGAAGAAGCCTGGAGATGGGTGCAGGAAGGATTGTGGGGGGTCACTGGTTGGTGGGGGGGGCAGGTTCTCTCCAGACTGAAGATGCCGTTGCGAGCATCTGTAGGTTCCTCCTGCATTCCCTGGGCTCGGGGGTGCGGAGTGAGTGATGGAGGAATCCGGCCCACGCTGGAGCAGACTGGAGAGGAAGGATGCACAAGTGGCACTCGTCTAAGAAGCTGGCATACCCCTTCTTCTAACAGGGGTGCCAGGAGAACTTAGGGGAGACCAGAGACTGGGCAGGAAGGTGACAGAGTTAAAAGACAGTCCTTAGAGCGGACTGAAACCAGCACAGAATGGCTAGCCACTGAGTGACTTAAGTGGCAGGACTCTCCCTTTTCTGTCTTTCCATCTCCCTCTGTGGGTATCTGATCTAGACCTCAGTCTCCCCTTCCTGTCTTTATCACGGTGGTAGTGTCAGTGAAGTCAGCTTATGGACTCTGTCCCCTGCAGGCAGGCATCCTGGCTGTGTCGCCTGTGGACCTGAACTTACCCCTGGACTGAGTGCTCCCGTGAGGCTGCTGCAGGAGTGCCCACAGGTCCTGACACCCGAATTTCCTCTCAGGGCTCAGGTGGTGGCTGCCATGCCACCTTCTTCTTTTTTTTGCCAAAAAGATTGTTTAGAAATATTTCCGTATTAAAAGCTTTGTTCTTTAACTAGAGCACTAAAGTGTTTGACTATGTGAGTTTACGAGTGTGTGTGTATACATGTGCATTTCCATGAACTGGAATACATGTGGTAGTGAAAGGTCAAGGTTGGGGTCTTTATCACACTCCATCTTCCTCTTTCTTCCTTTTGTTGTAAAGGTGGCCCTGATTTACACCAGGCATGTGGCACCATGCTGACTTTAGTGTCAGCACTCAGGACAGCCAACGCTATACAGAGAAACCCTGTCTCGAAAAAAAAAACAAAACAATTTTTATGAGTGTTTGCATGTCTGTATGCACACTACATGTGTGCGGTGCCTACAGAGGCTACAAAAGGGTTCTAACAGCGGAGTCATCTCCAAGCCCCTTTATTTCTTTTCTTACATGATTTTATTTATTTATTTTTGAGACAGGGTTTCTCTGTAGCTTTGGAGCCTGTCCTGGAACTAGCTCTTGTAGACCAGGCTGGCCTCAAACTCAGAGAGATCCACCTGCCTCTGCTTCCTGAGTTGTGTGCCACCACCGCTCGGTAAGCCCCTTTATTTCTATAGATTGGTTTTTATTTATGTGTGTGTTTGTATGTGTGTGATCACATGCAAGGAAGGTGCCAGAATAAGGCATCACATCTCCTGGAGCTAGAGTTACGTGCAGTTAGCTGCCACGTACAGGCCCCAAGAACAGAACTTGGGTCCTCTGCAAGAACAATCGCTGTTGGGGCTGGAGAGATGACTCAGAGGTTAAAAGCATTGCCTGCTCTTCCAAAGGTCCTGAGTTCAATTCTCAGCCACCACATGGTGGCTCACAACCATCTGTTAATGAGATCTGGTGCCCTCTTCTGGCCTGCTGGCACACATGCAGGCAGAACTCTGTATACATAATAAATAAATCTGAAAAAAAATCGCTGTTAATCGCTGGGCAGCTGCTCCAACTCCGCTTTACCAATTTCTGTCATTTATTATTATGCATACAATATTCTGCTAACATGTACATGCCTGAAGAGGGCACCAGATCTCATTATAAATGGTTGTAAGACACCGTGTGGTGGCTGGGATTGAACTCAGGACCTCTGGAAGAGATAATCAACGCTCGTAAGCTCTGAGGCATCTCTCCAGCCCTGCCTTACCGTTTCTAAAAAAGTATTTAAAAATTACAAGTACAGGTGTGTTTGGGGGTGGGCGGGCATAAGGATTGAGTGCAAATGACATTTGACCCCTCTGGAAGCAGAGTCAACAGGCAGCTGCCAACCACCTCACATGGAGTTGGGCTCCCAGCCAATGCTGAGCTACTTCTGTGACCCTGGTGAAGGACTTGGGAGTCCTTTCTGGCTGAGTCTTAGCCTTGTACATCCCTGAATCTCAAGAGCTTCCCCTTGTCCGCCATGTTTCAATCTGGAAGAAACAGGCACACAACCGACTTCTGGCAGTGCCCAGCTGCCTTTTTTTTTTTTTTTTTGTGTGTGTGTGTGTGTGTGCTATAGGCGACACGTCCTTCAGCTAAGCCAGAGGTTCTCAACCTTCCTGATGCAGTGACCCTTTTATACAGTTCCTCTTGCTGTGGTAACCCCCTCCAGCCAGAGCCATAAAATTATTTTTGTTGCTACTTCCTGACTATGATTTTGCTACCTGTTATGGATCGTAATGTAAAATTGTGGTCTTAGGTCAACGCTGTGAAAGGGCTGTTCCCCAGGAGGGGTCACGGTCCAGACTGAGAACCACTGAGGTCCATCTCCTGCCCTGACTTCTGGTAGAACTGAGGTTGCTAGAGGGAGTAGCTCAGTGGTGGAGCAGAGGTCTCATGGGTGTGTGTCAGCTGTACCTGTAAGCTGTGCAGTGAATAATGAAGCAGGCCTATGACCCCAGCACTTAGGAGATCAGGGGTTCAAGGCCATCCTCAGCTGCATAGTGTGGGCTACATGAATCCTTGCTTCAAAAACACGAAATTGGGCTGGCTAGACAATCAGTATGAAGTGTTTGTCACCCAAGCATAAAGACCTGCACGCTCCCAGCAGCCCCTGAGAGGACGGCTCCAGCTTTGCCAAGGCCTTCCTCAGCCAACACGCCCTTGATCCCAGGACTCAGGTGGCAGAGGCAGGCAGATCTCTGAGTCTGAGGCCAGCCTGGTCTACATAGTGAGTTCCAGCACTGCAAGGGCTACATACAGAAACCCTATCGCAAAAAAAAAAAAAAAATTAAAAAAGTGATGTTTTGTCCCCCCCCCCATTTTTTTGGTTTTTCGAGACAGTGTTTCTCTGTAGCCCTGACCACTCCCCTATCCTATCTGCCCTTCCGCGTCCTCACGGCAGTCTGCATTAGCAGCGATCTGAATGGGCTGCAGATTCCTGGTTAGTTAGTTATCTCTTATTAGAATGGCTGAGTATTAGGATGTCCTATATTCACTGGCTGTAGAGAAAATCCATCCCCAAAGTGGGGGCGCCATGTGAGATGGCGTGGAAGCCTGAGAGTGTCAGGAGTCCCAGGCACTTAGGACGGGACCAGGAACGCTGAAGTGAACGGAAGTGGTCCTGGGGGTGCTGTGGGGGGCTAGCAGGTAGGAACACCAAGGCTGGAGGGGAATCCTTGGGGATTGACAAAACGGTAAACTGTAGGCAGGAAGGGCCCTGGGGCTATTGAGATTTGGGACAGAGTAGCAGGACAGGTAGAAGTCAATCAAGAAATCATATTGAGCCGGGTGAAGGTAATGCACGCCTTTAATCCCAGCACTCGGGGCAGAGGCAAGCAGATCTCTGAGAGAAACCCTGTAGAAAGAAAGAAAGAAAGAAAGAAAGGAAGAAAGGAAGGAAGGAAGGAAGGAAGGAAGGGAAATCATAGTGGCTGAGAGAGGTTTTCGTACACCTTAAATCACAGCACTTGAGAGACACAGGCAAGTTCTAGGCCCAAGGCTACACAGTGAGACTGTCTAAACAAACTAGTCCTACCAGATGTCCAAAGTGTTGAGTCTGCAGCAGATGGTAAAGACCTTATCGCTAATGACTTGAGTTCAAGTCCTTCCATTTACCTGGTATAAAGAAATGACTCCTGCAAGTTTGCTTTGTGACCTCCGGAGTGTAGGAGCCAGCCCTGATAAGCTTAATAGGAACAGACCATCCAAAGGAAGTTCTTCCAACCATGACCACCTGCCAGTGGAAGACCCAGCCATGATAAGCTTAATAGAGGCCTGAGCTAAGTCTCAGTAGTTTATCCTGGTTGCAGGAAGGACCTCAAACTGAGACCACCCAGGAACAGACCATCATTCTAAGGAAATTCCTAACGTTCCGACCGCTGTAGATAGGATCACCTACCAGCACACATTCACCAGGACACACATTCACCTAGACAAATGTCAGCCAATCAGGGGTCCTGAACCTTAGAAATTCCTTATCCCCACCTTTGCTACTATAAAAACTCAACTCTAACTGAGCTCGGGGCTCTCCGAGCACTTCAACACCTTGGACACACGGAGAGTTCGAGTTTGCAAACTTGTGTGGAATAAAGTCTCTTTGCTTTTACATACAGAACTCGGTCTCCAGGGGTACTTCGCGGATCTGGCCCCACACGCATGGACACGCACACTTAACAGAGTAATTAAATGTTAGGAGTCGGAAAGAAGCAGGTCAGATGTGTACGCATACCTCATGAGGAGGCCCGGATTTAAGGGGCTCATTTGGGAATTTAAAGGATCCTGGGCTTGGGCCAAGTATTGGTAGGACAAAAGGTAGGTGCACAAACCCAGCAATTGGCATCCATCCTCAGACAAGGAGTAATTTCCTGCAGATCCAGGGAAACTCCCTGGAGGAGGTGGCGTCCAAGTTGCCCATGATTGACGGGTAGGAGTTGGCTAGACAAAGGGTGATGGGTGTTTCCCGCGGAGGGCTAGGAGAGACCACAGGTCTTCAAAACTTGGCGCAGGCCCGGACAAGAGTGTGGCTCATCGCACTAACACTCACTACGCCTCTTGGCTGGTTTCAGGACCAGAACGCTCCGCCATCTACATCCCAGCGATTCGGGATTTCCCATAGCTCGCCCACGCGCCCTAGTTCCTCTCGAAGTCGTCCCAGCAGGAGAATCCACCGAATGATGATGCCTGACATTCCTAAGAGCCAATCGCTGCTGTCCAAGGCGCTGCCCGCTTCCTTGTGAGCCAATGACCCCTGTTGTTCTTGACCGGTCACTTGAAGGGAATGGAATAAGAACCGTGAACGTCACCTTTTGCTCAACCAATAGCAACGAGAGAGGCGGGCCATTTTAGTGATAGACAGCTCTGTTTCTCGACTTCCGCTTAGCGCGGAGCCCGCCGGGAAGTTTCGAGATGGAGCTGGCCGGAAGGAGGCGGGAAGACCTTGTTGGATGTTACCCAATCATCAGATGCATTGGTTAAGATGGACAGACAGTTGTTCCCTTCCTAGCCCACAGGAGGGGGGTGGTCCTTTGAACGCTAGGAGGGGCGGGCACTTGATATTTGATCGACGGATCTTCCACCCAATTGCAGTGTGAACGTTGCAGATGGATGGCTTTGCTGGCCAATAAAAACTTATGGCGGGGTCTCGGGGGCAGGGCTGTGGACCCTCTGCTAAAAGGCGGTCCCCGGTCGGGGGGAGAGAGAAGAAAGGGGGGGGTCTCGGAGGCCGGAGGACTTGGGTGAAGATGGCGGCAGCCGAGGCCGCGAACTGCATCATGGAGGTGAGTAGCGGGGCACTTTAGGCCTGTGAGGGGGCGGCGCGCGACGGGTTGTCCACAGCCTGAACTGTGGAGACGGGGCCTTGGGTCTGCTGGGCCTCGCGTAGGGGCGCATCGAGGGATGTGTTCGACCGTGATGGGGGTGACCCCGGCTTTCGGGGTTCCGGGACCCCGCAGCCCAGTCGAGGGCCTTCGCACGTGTCCGTGGGCCGGGGGCGCGTCCTGCCAGGCCGCACGTGGTCGCGCAGCGTAGCGTGGGGAGGGGGGTGTGCCTCTGGAGGGGCCCCGCGGGCTCCACGTGCGGGACAAAGGCCCCGCCCCCGGCCCGATGACCTGCGCTGCACCCAGGGGGTCCTGGGGGTGCCACCTGCGTCCTGCGACCCGCTCACCCAGGCTGGGCTGTGGGCGCCCGTACACCCTCGTGGGGCCTGAGAGCATCATCCTCCCTTTACCCTTGTGCGGTTGCGGGGGGATGGGCAGAGCCCTATGACCTCTCTTTGAGAGGATAGTGGGGCATCTCCGCCGATGAGATGCGGATCGTCGCCGGGCACCCCCTCGTGGTTATTATGGGCTTGTGAGAGGGGTGTCGTTTTCATGGGGCGTGGCCCAAAGCCCACCCCATCTTGGGAGCGCTCTCGGGTGGATGGTCAGAGGTCGGTCTTTGGGGCGAAGGAGTTTGGATGACTCTATAGGTACACAGGCCAAGTGTCCTTAACCCCTACCTGACATCTTAAGGGTGGGAGGGGAGCCTTTTTTTGAGGATTTCCACCTTTGCCTAATTTCCCCCCCAAAACGGAATGAGCCAGGTGGTGGTGGCGGCGCACGCCTTTAATCCCAGCACTCGGGAGGCAGAGGCAGGAGGATCTCTGTGAGTTCAAGGCCAGCCTAGTCTGTTGAGCGAGTTCCAGGACAGGCTCCATAGCTACAGAGAAACCCGGTCTGGGGGGGGGGGAATGAAATTTTGGCACCTGATTGATGTTTGCTTACAGCTGAGTGTTACACTCCTGAGCTATCTCCCTCAGTCAGTTTGATGCAAAAGTCGGGCTGGCCTTGAACTTGCCACCTCCATTTCCTTAAGCCTCCTGAGTAGCTCAGGTGACAGACCTTCTCCACCAGGCCTGTTAGGCAGGTCTCAGTCTCAGGTTTCAGTCGGGTTGTTAGCCTGCTGGTATCTGGACGCCCCCCACTGGCTGTGGGGAACTGAGTGTGGTAGGTCATGGCCGCTCCAGAAGCCTTGGATAGCAGTCATTGATGGAATTTAATCTGATGGGGCCCATACCTCTTCAAGTTCTCTGAAGAGGAAGGTCAGTTGCTGGGACACCTGCCATGGGGTCAGTTGGCCTACGGAGTCACTGAAATGACCCTGGGTCTGGCACTGATAGACAGAAAAAAAAGAGAGGGCTGTTTCAGTGTGGGGACCCAGGTTGGGTGTGAAAGGAGGGTTGACCTCACCTTTCCAAAGCATGTGTTGTACCCCTGGGTGGCACCCTCTTTGGGGGCGGGGGCAGGTAAAATAGAGAGGCTGGTCTGTGTGTTCCTTGTCCAGGTGGAGTTGTGGGGGGAGTGAACCTACCTGCTGTGGTGTGGTGGTCTGCCACATTTCTCTAAGGTCAGGAGACAGGAGACCTGTTGCCTGTCAGGCCCCTCCCTCCAGTTTATTCATGGCACTTCAGCCTGGTGTGTGTGTCAGGAAATGTCACCTAATCTAGGGGGGGATTAGATGGTGGATGGTGAAGGGGAGTAACAGCTGGCAGTGCCATGTGCCCTGGCAGTTATTGGGTCCTCTGGCCTAGATAGGGAGGTGTATGTGGCCAGTCACCTGACCAGAGAGGGACCACATGGGGTGGGCCACCATCTCTTCAGCCAACAGCTGGGATAGGAGACCCTTTTCCCTTTCCTCCCCACACCTAGCCCTTCCCTTCCCAACTGCAGCCTCATTGCTTGCTTCTGCTTACACCACTCCCCTGCCCAGGAAAAGCCAGCCTGCACACACTCACTGCCCCAGAGGCCCTCCCCAGCCACCCCAGTAGCTAATCCGTTTTCCCTGTTACTCTCTCCTAGAATTTTGTAGCCACCTTGGCTAATGGGATGATCCTCCAGCCGCCTCTTGAAGAAGTAAATATCCTTTTGTGAGACCCCAGTCCAGTCCACTTCCATATAAGCATACCTGATACACATCTGGCTCCCAGGAGGTCTAACCATCCTCTTGCTTCAAACCAGTTTCCTCTGCTATGTCCCCTAAACACATAGGACAGACCCCTTCCCGGCCCCGCTGGCTTCTCCAGAACCATGGCTGCTTCCTTAACTCCATCTCCAGCCCCCCTCCCCTGGCTTTCCATGTGCCTGCCCTGGCTCTGCCCTCCCTTTCCTCCCTCCCCAGCTGTGGGCTGAGCTAGAGACGGGCATAGAGCCTGGAGAGATGGTAGGCGAGGCGGCTGCTCCCTGGATGGTACTCTGGGTGGGTCCTGGAAGCAGAAACATCCTTGGGGGGAAAAGATGCTGGAGGGGGCTGTAGGTGTCCTGTTGTGATGAGGAGGCTCTGGGGAGCCCACCTGTGACGTTTTTTGCTGCTCCCCTGCTCTCAGGTTTCCTGTGGTCAAGCTGAAAGCAGTGAGAAGCCCAATGCTGAGGACATGACGTCCAAAGACTACTACTTTGACTCCTATGCCCACTTTGGCATCCATGAGGTAAGTAAAGACGTCCCTTAAGGGCTGCAAGGCTGCATGCAAGGTGAATGTAGCATGGACACTGTTACCCTTCTTTTAGTTCATTGCCTTGGAGACAGGTTAGTCAGGCCCGGGCACTGCCTGCCAGTCTTCTGGCTGGGGTGGGAGTACTGTGCCTGTCTGCCACAGACCTCAAGATGAGGTCAGGCCTTGCCGGTGTCTGGCGCCCTCTGGTGACTGGCGGTGGGACTTAGCTCATGCTACCCTAGCTTTTTCCACAACCGTTTTGATGGAGTTCAGTGCAACTGAAATGGCATTGTAAAGAATCTTCATCCTGCTGGACGCGGGTGGCGCATAACTTTAATCCCAGCACTCGGGAGGCAGAGGCAGGTGGATCTCTCTGAGTTTGAGGCCAACCTGGTCCACAGAGCTAATTCCAGGACAGAAACTACAAAAACTACAGAGAAACCCTGTCTCAAAAAACCAAAAGAAAACAAAAAACAAAGAATTCTTGTCTTTTCCATGGGCCTTTTTTTAAAAAAAAAATGGTTCCACTGGAAATGTGGCTAAGTGGTAGAGCAGTTGTCTCGCGCATGTTGGACCCTGGCCTCCATCCCCAGCATCATAAGGGGGAAACACTGGAAAATACACATAAAGCAAAATTAAACTTTTGGGAGTGTGGGGCGAGCCTCAGTTCTAAAGGCCTGACTGTGCAAGCATAAGCTGCAGAGTTCAGTCCCCAAACCCACTTACAAGCCAGACACGGGGCTGGCAAGGTGGTTTAGGCACAGGGCCTAAGCTTGATCCCTGGAACTCAGACTAGGGAGGGAAGTCGTCCTGTGACCTCCACGTTCTGTATGCATAGTAAGTTTTAGGACAAGAATAGTAATGTGCTTGTATAACCTCAGCTCCAGGGCCGGGACATGCTGAGCACCAGGTGGCTGGAGCCTGAGAGGTGACGCCAAGAGTTGGCCTCTTCCTTGCATGTGCTGTGCAACCTACTTGCTGCCTCCTGTGTCTGCTCCCTATGTTTCAGCTGAGCCTGCCTTAAACTTTTGCTCCTCTTGCCTGGGTTTCCAGATAGCTAGGGTGAAGGCAATACCTTGGTGCCTTTCAGTGAATTAGACTGGCCTTGAACGCAGGACCTTCCAGCCCCAGCCTCCTGATTCATCCCTGGAGCTTGGGTGGGACTGATAAAACCTGAACAGAAGCTTGACTGAAGGGAAAGACTCTGAGGAGGAACAAGGCACTCACTGGCTTGCTCACCATCACTGTGGTGGTGACACCCAGCCCTTCTGTGTCCCTCATTCCGGTCCTGTCTTCATGTCCAGGAGATGCTGAAGGATGAGGTGCGCACCCTTACATACCGCAACTCCATGTTTCACAATCGGCACCTCTTCAAAGACAAGGTTGTGCTGGACGTGGGCTCAGGCACCGGCATCCTCTGCATGTTTGCGGCCAAGGCAGGAGCCCGCAAGGTCATTGGGGTGAGTCTCAGAAAGGGTCTGCTGGGGCTTGGGCTGGACGGTGCCTGGAGATGCTGGAAGAGCAAGGGCTGAACTCAACCCTTCTTTCTTCCTGTCTTAGATCGAATGTTCAAGCATCTCTGATTATGCTGTGAAGATTGTCAAAGCCAACAAGTTAGACCACGGTGAGAAAGAGGAAAGATGTATGAGGAGCACCGCAGCCAGTGGCTCCTTTGTGTTTGGTGGTACTGCAGGTGCCAGGGTATTGGCCCTGGTGCTTTAGGGTTTGGGGGTTTTGTTTGTTTGTTTTTTGGGGGGGTGCCAATGCTCAGGATTAAACTTAGGACTTCCTGCATGTAAAGCGAGAACTCTGCTCCCCTACTACTTCCCTGAGCTGTCAGAGCCAGGGCCTGCCAAGAGTTCTGCCCCAGCAGTTTGTTCTGACCATGACTGACACTGCCTTCCTGAGAATCCCACACCTGCTGCCAGCGTGTCCACAGCTTCTTCCACACTGCACTGTTGGGTATGCAGGTGGCAATACACACGTCTGCAGCGGTGTGCATTTTCCCCCCTCAGGGTAGGGCACCTGGCTCCTTCTATTAAAGGCCTTATTCATATACTCAAATGTACACATCCCTTTAAACTGTCTGTTGGAGGCCTTCAGCTTGCCTTAGACGGTACCCTCTGTCACATGTCAATTCACACCCAATCGGGTTTTGATATGAGGCAGGGTCTCACTATGTAGATCAGGCTGTCCTTGAATTTACAGAGATTCCCCGCTTGCTTCTGCCTCCCACATGTTGGGATTAAAGGTGTGTGGTGTGCCACCGCCAACCAGCTACAAAAGTACCTGTCAAAGCAGGCACTGTCACCCAGATCCCAAAAGGCTGCATCTACCCACACCTGTCTCTTTGCCTTGGAATAGACTGAAACAAAATTCCCATGGAATGTCACACACTAGTAAGACGAGCTCTGCCCTGTACTCTCTCCCTCTCAGTACTAGGGCTAGCAGAGGCCCTCCTGCTGAGCCACACTGCCGGCCTTCTGTGTATTCTGAGGCAGGGTCTCTTACTGTAATCTAAGCAGACTTTGAGCTTTCAGGCCTCTGCCATCAGGCCTGGCTAGCTGTATAGTTGGGTTTGTCTGTTCTTAGCACTTTATTTATGAGGGGTGTGCCGCAAAGCATAGGTGGAGGCCAGAAGACAATTAGTGGGCGTCTCTTCTCTCCTTCTACTCTGTGGGTCTTGGGGTGGAATTCAGACCCCCCAGATTGGTGGCAAGCACCCTAAACTTAGTCATCTCACTGACCCTTGTTTTAATATGAGACCATATCATTACTTACTGCTTTAAATCTACTGAATAGGAAACTATATCTGCTCTGAGGATGGCTAGTGGTGGAAGCCCAGACCTGGGGAATGTTAAACCTGGGCTCTTAGGCGAGCTGCTCCCAACATGAAGCTGCTGCTGCAGCTCTGTGGCTTGGTTTGTTTTGTTTTGTTTTAAGACAAGGTTTCTCTGTGTAGCTCTGGCTGTTCTGGAACTATCTATTGTAGACCGCCTGCCTCCTGAGTGCTGGAATTAAAGGCGTGTGCGACCACTGCCCAGCTGAGCTGGGTCTAGTTTTATAGCACTGGGGAGGCTGAGGCAGGCAGATCTCTGGGTTTGAGGCCAGCTTGGTCTATATAGCGAGTTCCAGGCCAGCCAGAGCTACACTGCGAGACCCTATTGAGAGAGAGAGGTGGAGATGCTGTTTGACCAACATTCTGTGGGGGGGTGTCTGGAACCAGACGGGCAAGCCCTCACTCTGACTGCCATGCCATTCCTGTGGCTGCAGTGGTGACCATCATCAAGGGCAAGGTGGAGGAGGTGGAGCTGCCCGTGGAGAAAGTGGACATCATCATCAGCGAGTGGATGGGTTACTGTCTCTTCTACGAGTCCATGCTCAACACCGTGCTGCATGCCCGTGACAAGTGGCTGGTGAGGCAGGGGAGTCCCCACAAGGCTGCATGTGTGCTGGGGATATAGTGGGCACCCCAGGTGAAGAAGCCAGAGTAGCGAATGTGCCATCAACTGCTCAGGTGGAGCATAGCTTTCTGAGGGGAGGAGTGGAGAGGAGCTAGCCTCAAGAAGGCCAGTGTAGAGCCCTTGTATCAGAAGTGTGTCTTTGTGTGGCAGCAGCGGGGAGGTGCCAGGGCAGTGAGGGTCAGGAGGACTCTGTACAGTTGGGGGGGTAGCTTTTCTTCTGGGGTGTTTCCAGGATCCTAAAGACTTTAGGACAACCTGGGGACCAGGTGCAAAGATGAGGGTGAGCCATAAATGGACGGTGACAGCCAGGGAGCATAGTGGGATGGACAGCTGGGTCTGCTCAGTGGCAGTCAGCTCTTGTTCTCACCCAACTCTTCCCTCAGGCACCTGATGGCCTCATCTTCCCAGACCGGGCCACCCTTTATGTGACAGCCATTGAAGACCGACAGTACAAAGACTACAAGATCCACTGTGAGCTGGGGCTGTGGGGGTTAGTGGGAGGGTGGGTAGTGGATACATGACCAGGGTTCCGCAGCTCATTTGACCCTATCTGTACCCAGGGTGGGAGAATGTATATGGTTTCGATATGTCCTGCATCAAAGACGTGGCCATCAAGGAGCCCTTGGTGGATGTGGTGGACCCGAAGCAGCTGGTCACTAATGCCTGCCTCATAAAGGTAACTCCCAGCAGTAAGGGTTCCAGGTCCCTGGCCTATCGGAGGCTTAGGGAAGACAGTTTGGCCCACACATTTGAGTTGTGAGGGCATGCCTGGTTGTAGTCCAGGCTAGAAGGACAAAGCAGGTAGAATGCACTGAAGCAGAGCCAGCCCCAGACAGGCAATGCTGGAAGCAGGCTGAGATGTGAGGTAGCTCCTGCGGAGCTCTGAGCCCCCTGAGACAGCTTTGGCAGCAGAGCCAGTGACAGTGCTGCCCTGCAGGTGGCTCGGCTGGTGTGTCCTGCGGAGCTTGTGATGGTTGTGTTGCATGCCTGTGATCTGAGGATCAAGAGTTGGGACTGGAAAGATGTGTATTTTGTTTCGTCTGTGGGTATGTGTGCCTGTTGTCTGGATGTTAGAAGAGAACATCAGACCTGGAACTGGAGTTAGAGATAATTGGGAGCTGCCAAGTATTTGCTTCCACGTCCTGAATGAGCAGCCAGCAGTGTTCTTAACCACCGAGCCCTCTCTCTAGCACCCTAAATAAAATCTTTCAATATTTTTTTTTTTAAGAATCTGTGGGCTTTATTTCAGAAGTGGGGTGGGGTTTGCTGGGCACTGATATTTGCTATGATGGGGAGGGACCTTACAGGCAGCAGTTCTCAGGTGGGGGATGGGTTCTGAGCACTGGGCTTGCCCGTTCTGCAGGAAGTGGACATTTATACAGTCAAGGTAGAGGACCTGACCTTCACCTCCCCCTTCTGCCTACAAGTGAAGAGGAATGACTACGTGCATGCCTTGGTGGCTTACTTCAACATCGAGTTCACCCGATGCCACAAGAGGACCGGCTTTTCTACCAGTGAGGGCCATGTGGGCCTGGGCCGGGCTGGGAAGGATGGCACTGAAGTCTGTGGGCCGGGGTTGTCAGAGCTGTTTGGGAACAGACGGAACGCTGTCAGCGAGGGCTGGGCATGGCTCAGTGGAAAAATGCTGTGCTGCTCTGGCCCTGGCCTCCACCGCTAATCCTTGGAAGAACAGGGTGCGTGGGGCACTGAGAACCTCCTGAAGCCTGGCTCTGCTGCCAGTGGTTGAGTGACTGAGTTTGATCCTAGTGTAGCTCTTTAAGCACAGGCAGGATGCAGGGGACAGCAGCCTTCACAGCCTCGCTGGGCACAGGCGCTAACATGTAGTCCCAGGGGCTAACATGGGCTACACGCAGCAAAGGCTGGTATTGATCATGCCCACCTTTCAGGTCCTGAGTCCCCATACACACACTGGAAGCAGACTGTGTTCTACATGGAGGATTACCTAACAGTGAAGACTGGCGAGGAGATCTTTGGCACCATTGGCATGAGGCCCAACGCCAAAAACAATGTGAGGCTTGGAGGAGTGGGAAATGATGTGTAGGCTGTGCAGAAAGGGTCTGAGCAGGGTTGAGCAGTGTCAGCTTGGGTGGCATGGGGCACCTTAGGAAGCCCCAGCATGGCAACTGGGGTCAATGATGATCCTTGCTCAATGCCCTTCCACAGGGATGGAGCCACTGCAGTCACCTGACTCCCTGTGCAGGTTAAAGTGGCGAACACCAGGGAGCATGGGGAAGTTGCAGGGCACTGGAGCAGTGGTGGGACTCTAGTATAAAGGAGCACTTGTTGGTGCTAGGTAGTATCCATCCAAACTGGCTGGGAAACGGTGGGGTCACTGAGGCAGGGTGCAGGGTGTGGACTACTTCAGCCTTGGCCTGATACCACACCTAAGCTCTGTCTTCCACCTTTCCCCTTCAGCGCGACTTGGACTTTACCATCGACCTGGACTTCAAGGGCCAGCTGTGTGAGCTCTCTTGCTCCACCGACTACCGGATGCGCTGAGGCGGCGCCAGGCTGGCCCTCCTGCAGAAGGGGGCTTAGGGACTGGGCTTGGGGGATGGGAGGGTACATCGTGACTGTGTTTTTCATAACTTATGTTTTTATATGGTTGCGTTTACGCCAATAAATCCTCAGCTGACCGATCTACTTCTTACCCTGGGGTTGGGGTGGCTGGGTAGCTTGTCACTTCCTGGGGAACTTGGTTGTACCTTGGGATAGGATTCTGGGCTATACCCAGTCCCTGGATTCCCATGACCTCTTCCTTCTACCTGTCCAGGACCATGTAAGGACAGGCCCAGCCTTCAGCCTCCCTTCCTATAGTGGCACCTGACATTCATCTCTTTAGCTAAGGTTGAAGGCAGGAGAGCTGGGTCTATTTGAACCTTCCCCTGGCTTCTAGTCATGCTGGATTGTGGTTTGGAAGTTATATCTATCTGCCTCTACACCAGAGCCTGTCCTGTGTCCTGCCCTTCCTGTGCTGTTTCTAAGTGAGCTGGCTCACCCTTACGTTCTGATCCACTGGTGTTTGTGGAAGTTGGGTCAACCTGGGTTGGAAACAGGCAGGAACTGAATTTGGATCCTATGTGTTATGGCCAAATGGGGCTGGGTAACTAAAGCCAAAGCTCACTTAGCAGGCACGGGCTCAAGAATGCCCTTGGGAGAGAGAGAACTTAGTACTGGCTCTTCAGCTGTACCTGGATCCTGCTACTGAATCACTGGAGCTCCTCTGGGTTGGCCCTGCCTCTGAGGAATACTAGGAAAAATGAGAGCCTTAGAACCTCCGCCGCTCCCCACCATCTAGGGCAGAGACTTGGGCAGCTCCCTTTTGGCTGGGTGACAGTGGGCTTGTCTGTCTTGGGGTAGACCTAAGGAACTACCGGCTCCATCGTGGACAAAGTATGAACGTGCAGAGTGGAATAAAGCCAGACTTCATTATGCTCACCTCGTGCCTGCCGTCCCTCTGTGTGCCTTGAATCTAGTCCCCAGTCCCAGCCCAGTCGTGTTCTTCCATGTCTCTCAGTCCCAACACCTACCTGCCTTGGATAGTTCTGGTGGGTCAAACAAAAAGCCAAGACAGTCGCCTTGAAGTGAGGGGGTTGGGTGCTGCGACTCCAAGGGGGCGGGGACAGGACGCGGAGGGATTGGAAAGGGGCAGGGATAGAACGCGGAGGGATCAGAGGGGGCGGGGATAAAATCCGGGTCCTGAACACCAAGTTAGGTGCACACAAGGTGGATCTGGGCTTTAAGGTGACATCCGAAACCGGCTTATCAGGTCGTGGACTCATTACACGGGGACTGGATATATACACAAGGGAGCCTGGGGGAAGGAAGTGTCCATGGGATTGAACCCAGGAACCGCTGCTGCTGGCCCCTGAACAGCGTAAGTACCGGGCCGGATACGGATACAAGAGGGGCTATGGACCTTGCATTGGGATAGGCGAGTGGGGCTCTCCATCACTTGTACTGGACTCCCCTTTAACTCATCACCGGCATCCTTCCCTGCCGAGCATGCGCAATAGGATGCTTCCGCTCTCATCCCTGTCCAGGTCCCATAGTGGAAGGACCCCTCATGCGTCTGCCTTGCGATGGGAAAGAGCAGTGCCACCATTGACAGATGTTCATTTCCTATGGGTCCAAAAACTAGTGTTTTGTATGAAGCCCCACAACTAATCCTGGATCAGTTTTTCTCCCCCATCCCAAATACTGAGCACTGAATTCTCAGCAGACAGCTTGCTCTCCCGCCGCTCTACATTCACAGATCCCGAGGGGCTAGGCCTGCCTTCAAACCCTCTAACTCTCCAGCTGGGAACTGCAACAGCCCTCAGGTGCTTAGGCGGACTGAGTAGGCCTGAGGTCCTGCTGTGGGGAGGAAGGGATGGGGTCTGAGAGCGGGGGAGCCGTCTGAAGGAGAGCTGGGGTCCTGACGCCCCCTCCCAAAGTCTGTACCCCTGGGTCTAAGGGAGGAGGCACTGAGATCTTGGAGAATGACTCCACCTTCCTCCTAGGGATCCCAGGGAACATGGCTGAGGCACAACAGGCCTCTAGCTTGCTGTCTGCACTGAGCTCTGATGGGGCAGAAGTAGAGCTCACTTCCCCGGTGTGGCAGGAGATTTACCTCTCAGGCCTGCGCTCCTGGAAAAGGCATCTCTGGCGTGTCTGGGTGAGGAGGGGATCCAGGTGCCTGCTTCTGGGGTGCCCGAAGCCCACTGCTGAAGATTGGGATGTCCAGTCCGGGCCACTATTGGCTATTTCTACGCCTTCATGTAGGATGCTCTGTCCTACCCACTGGCCTACCCTGCTCAGCTCTTGACTCGCTTCACTCACCGCTGCTACCCTCCCCACACACTTCTCCCCCAACTTCTACAACTCAAGTCTCTTTAGCTTGGTTTATTTATTTAGAACACAAACCAGTTTGAATGATGCCCTCAGTCCCTTAGTGGTGAATTCCAGGAAGGTGCCCTACCACCGAGCCACCACCACCGCCCCCACTTACCCCACCTCGCTCCTTATAGTGAATTGATTCTAGGAAGAGGCCCAAGCCCGGCCTCCTTACGAGGGGAAAGGCAAAGGTGCTACCACTGAGCCACGCCCCCAGCTCCTTACAGATATATTCAGGATATATTCAATAACGGGGATCCTGAGCTCCAACCACATCCAGGTCCCAATAAGCCACTGAGAGAGATACAGCGCATGTCCTCTGTATGAACGTATGACTGCTGGTGTCTTTTCTCACCACAGAACGACTTTCTTACTGGTGTGCTCCCTGCAAGCCCCCTCAGTTGGCTCTTCCTCTTCAGTGCAATCCAGCTTGCTTGGTTCCTCCAGCTGGATCCTTCCCTAGGACTGATGGAGAAGATTAAAGAGTTGCTTCCAGACTGGTAAGGACCTTCCTCTTCACCCGAGTCACGGCCCTAACCCCCCACCAAGAAACTCCGCATGCTTTGCCTGTCAAAGAAATATAATTTCTTGGTGGGTGGGAGAGCAGGAAGAGAGGAGAGAGGGAAAACTGTGGTTGGTATGTAAAATGAATGTACATATATATATATATATACATACATATATATATATTATATATAATTTCTGGAAGCCAAGATTGGTGGTGTACATCTTTAATCCCAGTACTTGGAAGGCAGAGATGGGCAGATCTCTGTGAGTTTGAGGGCAGCCAGGTCTACAAAGTGAGTTCCAGGATAGCCAGAGCTGTTACACAGAGAAACTTGTTTCAGAAAACAAAAAACCCAAACAAACGAAAAAGAAATGTAATTTCTGGAACTTTCTTTATGTCTGTTAATGTACAGCCAAAAAAAGGGGGGGCTCTTTCTCTTTCACTTTAACCTTTATTTGTCTATTTTGGTTTTTTTGAAACAGGGTCTTTCTATGTTGAGACCTTTCTCTATATAGAGGCTCTCTGTAGACCAGGCTAGCCTTAGAACTCAGAGATTCTCTTGCCTTTGCCTCCCAAGTACTGGGATTAAAGGCATGCGCCACCACTGCCCAGCTGTGTTGGGACTCTATTTTTATTTATTATTATTTATTTATTTATTTTGGTTTATTGAGACAGGGCTTCTCTGTAGCTCTGGAGCCTATTCTGGAACTAACTCTTATGACCAGGCTGACCTCGAACTCACAGAGATCTGTCTGCCTCTGCCTCCCTAGTGTTGGGATTAAAGGCGTGTGCCACCACTGCTAGCCTGGCTCTGTGCTGGGACTCTTAAACAGCTTACTTATATGTGTGTTTTGACTGCATGTATGTCTGTGTACATGTTTACAGTGCCAGAGGAAGCCAAAGAAGGTATTGGATCCCCAAAGCCAGAGTCAAATGGTTTTGAGCTGAGAATCTAACCTATGTCTTCTGCAAGTGTTCTTAACCACCAAGCCATCTATCTCTTCAGCCTGGTTTAGTTTTTTTTTCAGTTGTTCTTGTTTTTGATGTAGCCCTAGCTGTCCTGTAACTAGCTCTGTAGACCAGGCTGGGCTCAAACTCCCGAGACCTGAGAATGCCACCACATCAAGCTTGCTGTCTCCTATCACAGTCAGGGAACAGAGGAGGTGGCGCAGGTCTTCCTTGGGAAAAGGATGCAGATTTTCTAAAGAAAGCAGAGCCCAGATTAGACACAGAAATCCCTAGAAAGGGCATATTCACGACCCAGTCCAGAGACGATGCATCCTGAGTGTTCCAGATGAGCACACCATCCTAACTGAAGGGAATGCTGTGGATGAGCTGCACTAACATGCCCAAATCCTTTTTGGTTTGCTTGTTTGTTTTGTATTTTAAGACAGTTTCTTCGTAAAGCCCTGACTGTCCTACAGATAACTCTGTAGACCAGGCGGCCTCAAACTCAGATCTGCCTGCCTCTGCCTCCTGGGTGCTAGGATTAAAGGCGTGTGCCACCACCATCCAGCTTTTATTTTCTTTTCTAAGATGGGGTGTGTATCATTCTGTAGCTCAGTCTGTCCTGGAACTCCCAGAAATCCTCCTGCCTTGGCCTCCTAGGTGCCAGATTAAAGTATTCCTGGCTGAAACTCATGACTTCCTTTGAAAACTGACTCTATGGATTTCTCTGTGGCAGGGTCTCACACTGACTAGGTTGTCCTGGATGTCACTGTGTAGCTGAGGATCTGCTTTAGCTCACCCCGCTTCTCCAGTGCTGAGATTTTAGCATGTGCCCCCACCCCAGGGCATCTGCCTGCTAGGCAAGCACTCTATTATTATGGGCTATCCCTGACCCCAGGAAAGTGATTTTGAGAAGCTTGGTGCCTCCATAAGGCCAGTCATGGGCGGCAGAGGAACACACCCACTTTATGAAGTAAATAAGTGTCTGTCAAGTGTGATTGTCCCCACCCCCATCCTGAAGCTCCAGTCTACTGCACAGCTTCAAGGGCACCCTTTATTTTTTTTCTCTCCTAGGGGTGGACAGCACTATCAGCTCCAAGGGCTTCTGGCAGCAGCGCTGTTTGCCTCGTGTCTGTGGGGAGCCCTGATCTTCACACTTCATGTGGCTCTGAGGTTGCTTCTGTCTCACCATGGCTGGCTCCTGGAACCTTATGGCACCATGTCCTCACCCACGAAGACCTGGCTGGTATGTGAGAGGCTCCAACTCCCACAATATACGCTGCGGTCCCTCTTGGTCTTTGTCTCCCAGTGGCTTTCCTCTCACTAGCTCCCCCTCTGCACATCACCTGTGTCCTCTTGGTCCACAAAATCTCCCTTCTCCCTCCCTCTATCATCTCTGTCCTCTCAACCCGTTCTTCACTGTCTCTACCTCTCCCTTCATTATTCCATCCTCCCGTCTCACTCCCCTATCCATAATCTTGTCCTCCCTCATTCTTCTCCATCATCTCCATTTGCCCTCCTTCATCTCCGTCGTCTCTGCTGCACCATCTCTTTCTTCCATCCTTACCCTTCCATCTCCTTCCTCCCTCTCCCCACATCATCTTCGTTCCCCCCTTCTCCCTCCTCCAACCCAGTTCTCTCCTCTGTTTGGCAGGCACTGGTCCGAATCTTCTCCGGGAGGCACCCAAGGCTGTTTAGCTTCCAAAGGGCCCTCCCGCGGCAACCAGTGCCCACAGCGCAGGACTCCGTGCGCAAGGTGGGCGTGTCCCGGAGCGGGGTGGTCCCGGGAGACTAGCAGGAGTTCTGATGGACGTTCGTTCGTTCGGCTCCACTTTTGCATGCAGTACCTGGAGTCGGTTCGCCCGGTGCTTGGAGACGACGCCTTTGACCGCGCTGCTGCTCTGGCAAGCGACTTCCTGAGGCTGCAGGCGCCACGACTGCAGCGCTATCTGCGCCTCAAGTCCTGGTGTGCTTCCAACTACGTGAGTTCAGGGGGCCCCAGCCCTGCCCTAGCCATGCCCCTGCCACGATTGGCCTATCTAAGCCCTGGATTTGCTGGATAATGGAACTTCAGTAAGTTCCTTGCTCAGGAGTCCCGCCCCTTGCGCAGTCCTTAAGCCCCACCTAAGCTCAGCTTTCCGCCCCTCCCCCCGCCCCCCAAGACAGGAGACCGGGTTTCTCTGTGTAGCCCTGGCTGTCCTGGAACTAGCTCTGTAGACTTGACTGGCTTTGAACTCAGAGATCCGCCTGCCTCTGCTCCCAAATGCTGAGCTTAAAGACGTGTCCCAGATACTGGAATTACTTCAAGAGCTTCCGTCCCACCGCTTGTGTTAGCACCAAAATTTCCACATGACCCTGTCTAGCGCTTCCAGGTCTCGGACAGCTTCCTAGACGGGTGGTGAGCTAGTGTGGGAGCTCGGCCCTTGGCTGCACTTTGAGTTAAGCTGGGAAACCAAGACAGTCTTGTCTTCTGTAGAAAAGTGGAGCCAGGTGACAGGCAGAGAGGTGAGTGTGAGAAGTGGTGAGGAACGATGGGGCTCTAAATACCTCAGAGGCAGGCGAAGAGCCTGCCTGGGAACTGAACCTGTCTGGTTAGCCTTAGGGACTTAGGGCAGACACCAGCGAGGGCTGAAAGGGGGCCTCACTTTGGTTGGATGCAAGGATGGGAAGTCTAGAGTGATAGGCTCACTCAGGAAGGGACTAGGGAGTCCTGGGAAAATTTGGACCTCCAAGACAGGGTGTGTCAGAGGCCTAGAGATGGAAGGTTGAGGGGACACTGAAAGGGACAGCTCACAGACACTTTAGTTAATCTAAGCATTGGGCACATGCTTTTAATCTCAACACTAGGGAGAAGAGGCAGGAGGATATCTGTGAGTGTGAAACCATCAGTGCAGGAGGAAGGAGGGTCTGGGGCAGAGCCACACTGGGGGATGAGGGTGTCCTGAACCCTTTGCAGGGCTGCAGAGCGCCGGGGCTGCAGAGCACCGGGGCTGCAGAGCGCCACCTCAGTATTACTGGCACCCTTCCTTCCTGCTCCTAGCCAGCTCTCAAGACAAGGTTTCTCTCTCTCTCTCTCTCTCTCTCTCTCTCTCTCTCTCTCTCTCTCTCCCTCCCTCTCTCTCTCTCTCTCTCTCTCTCTCTCTCTCTCTCTCTCTTTGTTTGTTTATCAAGACAGGGTTTTGCTGTAATTTTAGAGCCTGTCCTGGAACTAGCTCTTGTAGACCAGGCTGGCCTCGAACTCACAGAGATCCACCTGCCTCTGCCTCCCGAGTGCTGGGATTAAAGACGTACACCACCACTGCCCGGCTCAAGACAAGGTTTCTCTATTGTAACAATCCTGGCTGTCCTGGACCTCTCTTTGTAGACCAGACTGGCCTTGAACTCACAGAGATCAACTAGCCACTGCCCCTCAAGTGCTAGGATTAGAGGCATGCATCACCATGCCTGGCTAATTTTTTGTTTTTATGTGTATGAGTGTGTGCATGTTTGTATGTGTGGGTGTGCTGCATATATGCAGTACCTATGGAGGTCAGAAAATGGTGGCAGATACCCTGGAGCTGGAGTTATGTGCAGTTGTGAGCTACCAGGTAGGTGCGAGGAACCAAACCCAGGTTCTCTTCAAGAGCAGCTGAGCCATCTCCCCAGCTCCATCTTGGTCATTGAAACAGCCTCCATCTCTGAGATGTAGGGCCTGCTGATTGGGCTGGTTGTGTGACTAGCGGCCCCAGCAATGTCTCTGCCTCTACAGCGCTGAGATTACAAGTGTGAAGCACTCCACCTGGCCTTTATGTGTGCCCCGAGTTGTTAACTCAGGCTCCTACGCTTGCAAGGCAAGCACTTACCACCTGAGTTACTGCCACAGTTTCCTTGTTCTGTTTAATGGTTACTAACACTCCATCATTAACTAGTCCTTCATTGTTTAATGGTTACTAACACTCCACCATTAACTAGTCCTTCACCTGTTTAATGGTTACTAACACTCCATCGCTAACTAATCCTTCATCTGTTTAATGGTTACTAACACTCCATCGTTAACTAGTCCTTCATCTGTGGACGTATAAGTTATTGCTAGTTGCTGATCATACCCAATTGTTCTACTGAGATCCTTTCTGCCCCTGTGACACAGGGAAGTCTGTGGCCTCCCTGGTGACACCATCCTCCCCCACAAGGTCTCAGCCGGCACAGCTGAGCATCTCTGATTCTCCTCCTAGGTGAGTGACTGGTGGGAGGAGTTTGTGTACCTGCGCTCCCGAGGCTCGCTGTTGGTCAGCAGCAACTATTACATGATGGTGAGAAGGGAGGCCCCTGTGGGAGGCAGGGGCCTTTTGGCCTTGGTGGCCCTGGTAGAAGTCCAGAACACTGGAGCCGCTAGCCCATCTGCTTTGGCTGTCAGGGGCCCTATCGGACAAGCATGGTCTCAATGTATTTTGTGTCCTCTCCCCTTGCCACCAAGCAGGATTTCCTGTATGTCACGCCCACACCGCTGCAGGCTGCCCGGGCAGGCAATGCTGCCCATGCCCTGCTCCTGTACCGCCACCTTCTGAACCAGCAGGAGATTCCACCGGTAAGGCAGATCTCTTGGATTGGGGCTGGAGGTGCTGGGAGCACACAGGGCCCGGCTCAGGAGCCCTTGGCCTCCTGCAGACACTGCTGATGGGAATGCGGCCCTTGTGTTCTGCCCAGTTCGAGAGGATATTCAACACCACACGGGTGCCAGGGCTGGAAAAAGGTGAGGACGCTCCCCCACCCAGTCCTTGTCCCTTCCTGCCACAATGGCTGTGGCTGCGAGAAGATGTTAGCCGCCGGCCTGTTTGGGTCTCTGTCCTGATTGTAATGCTTTCTCCATGGCCTCAGGCAAATCATTGTCCTCTCTGAACCTTAGTTTCTTCAACTGTGAAATGGAATAATAATGACCTGTGGTGGTACAAATTTAAAAATAGCTTAATGTGGGACAAGCCAGAAAATTTCTCATTAGAGTTTTTAAATTTTATTTTTTCAATTTTTAAAAATGGAAGAATTACATCATTGCCCTCTTCACTTTCCTTCCTCCAACCCCTCCCATACCCCCTACCCATACCCTCTCAAACTCCTGACATTTGGTTAGTTTCTTTTGTTGTTATTGTTGTTTGGTGTTTCAAGACAGGGTTTCTCTATGTAATAGCCCTGGCTGTCCTGGAACTTGCTCTGTAGATCAGGCTGGCCTCAGACTTAGCGATCTGTCTGCGTCGCCTCCTGAGTGTGGCTCCAGCTGGACTTTCTTTTGTCTTTTTTAAGATATATTTATTTGTTATGTGTACTGTGTTCTGCCCGTACGCCAGAAAAGGGCACCAGATCTCACAACAGATTGTTGTGAGTCACCATGTGGGTACTGGGAATTGAACTCAGGACCTCTGGAAAAGCAGCCCGTGCTCTTAACCTCTGAGCCCTCTCTCCAGCCCTGAACCTTGTGTTTTAATTATATTTTATGTGTATGAGTGCTGTGCATGCATGTATGTCTGTGCACCATGTGTGTGCAGTGCCTGTTAAGACCAGAAGAGGGCATCAGATCGGGGACTAGAGTCACAATGTTTATGTTCTGGATGCTGGGTCCTCTGAACACACAGAAAGAGTTCGTAACCGCTGAGCTGTCTCTCTAGGCCCTTAGCAGACTTCCTGCCTAGCATGTGGGAGGTCCTTGGTTCCATTCCAAACACCAAGTAAATGAGATGTGGTGGCATACACCTGTCACCCCTGCACTAGGAAGGTGGGGGCATGAGGAGCAAGAGTCATGGTCATCCTCTGCTACATTTCAAATTTGAGTCTAACCTGGGCTACGCTCAGGCTATGGAACGGTCAGAAATGACAAAGGAAAGGGGCAGAGCACATGATTAGTCAGTGGTGTGGTTCTTATGATGTAGGTTCTTCCCACCCTCATATTCTGCCCATACTTCTCCAGACTACCTCCGTCATGTCCAGGACAGCCGACATGTGGCTGTCTTCCACCGGGGCCGATTCTTCCGCGTCGGGACCCACTTTTCCAATGACCTGCTGTCCCCACGGGCTCTAGAGCAACAGTTCCAGCAAATCCTAGATGACCCATCCCCGGCTTGTCCCCTTGAGGAACATCTAGCAGCTCTGACTGCTGCTCCCAGGTAAGAGTCAGTGGCCTGGGTTACAGGGGTGCGCTGGGCTCTGGGGAGCAGGCTGGTGGCCTGGGTTACAGGGGTGCGCTGGGCTCCGGGGAGCAGGCTGGTGGCCTGGGTTACAGGGGTGCGCTGGGCTCCGGGGAGCAGGCTGGTGGCCTGGGTTACAGGGGTGCGCTGGGCTCCGGGGAGCAGGCTCGTGGCCTGGGTTACAGGGGTGCGCTGGGCTCCGGGGAGCAGGCTGGTGGCCTGGGTTACAGGGGTGCGCTGGGCTCCGGGGAGCAGGCCGGGACCTGAGTTACAGGGGTGCGCTGGGCTCCGGGGAGCAGGCTGGTGGCCTGGGTTACAGGGGTGTGCTGGGCTCCGGGGAGCAGGTCGGGACCTGAGTTACAGGGGTGCGCTGGGCTCCGGGGAGCAGGCTGGTGGCCTGAGTTACAGGGGTGCGCTGGGCTCCGGGGAGCAGGCTGGGCAAGGGAGAGTGCCAGTTGGGCTCAGGCCCATCCCACTTGGACAGGAGTATGTGGGCCCAGGCTCGAGAGTCAGTGAAGACTCATGCTGCCACTGCCCTGGAGGCCGTGGAAGGGGCTGCCTTCTTCGTGTCCCTTGATCCTGAGCCCGCGGGACTGACCAGGGAGGATCCGGCAGCTTCCCTGGACGCCTACGCTCATGCTTTGCTGGCCGGCCGGGGAGATGACCGGTAAGTCTATCCCTCTACCAACCCTCCCACACTCCAGTGGAGATAGCCAGACTCCACACCTCAGCAGCTAGACCCAGGGGCCACTCACATCTGACAACCCAAACTCAGTTCAGTAGAACAAGGAGACTTCTAACCCAGAGAACCCATCTGCTCAGGACCCCAGACTCCTTTGTTTGTTTTTGTATTTTTGACAAAGCATTTCTTTGTGTAACCCTGGCTGTCCTGGAACTAGCTATATAGACCAGGCTGGCCTCAAACTCACAGAGGTTCGCCTGCCTCTGCCTCCCGAGTGCTGGGATTAAAGGCATGTGCCACCACTGCCCGGATTAAGACCCAGACTCTATATCTTAATGGCTCATTTGTGTCACTGAGCACAGCTGTGTAACACACCGTAGCCTGGGGACAGCATAGTACTGGTCAAGATCAACTTCTCCATTGAGTGTGGTCCCATGATGGAGGATTATTTAACCATAAAGTAGACCCAAGATTGTGGGTCTTTTCCTAACACTTCCAATGCCTCAAAGAGAGCCTAGGAAAACAAACAAACAAACAAAAATTCCTAAATTTTATATCTATGTGGAGACTATCTGGAATCACCTCTAGAAATGGAAGCACGTCTAGAGGCCCCCAGAGCTGCCACCCCTTCTGATTTCCCTGCTCACTTCACCCTGAAGCGCACCCCACTAAAAGTCCTACAGGTACCCACATTCTCCTCCCAGCCCTGGCTCTTAATGGCCCTTCCAAACTTCTTTCTGCAGGTGGTTTGACAAATCCTTCACCCTCATCGTCTTCTCCAATGGGAAGCTGGGTCTCAGCGTGGAACACTCCTGGGCTGACTGCCCTGTCTCAGGACATATGTGGGAGGTGCGTGTCTAAGGCTGGGTATCGTATTCAAAGACTAACCCTGAAGGACCTTAGACTGGAGACATAGGTTCAGAGACAGGCAGGGAAAAGCCTAGAAAAGAAGTGGGTCTACCATGTTGACCTGCCTGGGTCACTGGGGCTCAGAGAAGGGAACTGAACTTCCAGAGTCAAGAAGGCAGAGTGACAGTGTTAACCTACAGCCTGTGACATGCGCCCACCCATGCACACGCACAGACAGACCTCACACAATCATGGGATGTTGTAGCACACATCTGTAATCCAAATACTTGGAAAACAGGAGGCTTTTTATTCTAAGCCAGTCTGGGCTACCGGGTGAGACCATGTTGCAGAATGAAGCAAAGCTGGCTTTGGGCTCAGCTGGTCCATTGCTCCTGAAGCCCTGGATTCCACGGCAGCTGCATATAACATGGCTGTTGTGGTGTGGCCTGCCATTCCAGCACATAGGAGCTGGAGGCAGGAGGATCATAGTTCAGGATCACCCTCAGCCACACAATAAATTCAAGACCAGCCTAGGCTACATTAGACTCTGTTTCAAAATGAAACAAAAATGGGTCCTCTGATTCCCCATCTTTATAAGACAGCTGAGAGAGATAGAAGCGTGTACCCAGAAGGTGGAGCAGCAGACACTCATCAGTGCAAACTTAAAACATCCCACAACCCTGCTTACAGAAACCCTCGCTCTGCCAGGCCTCTCCCGCCAGTGAGGGGTGACTGACAGTTTTATCCACAGTTTACCCTGGCCACAGATTGCTTCCAGTTGGGGTACGCAGCAGATGGCCACTGTAAGGGGCAGCCTGACCCCACTCTGCCGCAGCCCCAGCGCCTGCAGTGGGACCTCCCAGAGCAGGTGAAGCTGGGCTCTCGTCTCCCCTCTAAGTCCCTTGTCTTTGTCCTGAACTCATCCACACCTCACTGCCCCAACCTTCGGATCATGCCAGACATATCCACCATCTTGAGTCCCACACTATCCCCCAACACCAACCTCACCCTGAACTCTGTGCCCACCACCCATCCCATCTTTAATCCCAGCCCTATTCCTACCTCTTACTTCTATTCTCCACACCTTCTTTCCCAAGTGGGGCTGTCCCAACACCCATAGCCCCACCTGAACGTCAGTCCTGGTCCTTTCAAGCCTGTTCAAACTCGGTTGCACCCGAGTCCATCACTAGCGCTCTCGCCCTGTCTTAACCCCTTCCAGACCCATGCCCTGCTCTCCCTCTTGAGGGTAATGCCAGTCATTTCTCCCACCTCCTCTTCTGCAGATCCAGCCATCCATCTCTCTGGCCCTGAGGGGAGCTAAGATCTTATCCGGCAACATCGACTGCCACGTCTTCCCCTTTCCCCACTTCGGCAAGAACTTCATCAGAAGTTGTCATGTCTCTTCGGACAGTTTCATCCAACTGGTCCTGCAGCTGGCTCACTTCCGGGTCAGTGGGCATCCGCGGTGCCCGCTCCCTTAGGGCTCCAGCCCCTCCAGATCTCAACACCTGCCCCTCCAGCCACCTCTTAATGTCCTTGTGTTTTGTCATTGTGAGTCATCTGTTAATCCAGCTCATGGGTCATTCATTGTGTTTCGAATTAGCCTTTGGGGGGGCAGGGTCTCACTGTGTATCCCTTGCTAGCCTCAAACCCACAGAGATCCACCTGCCTCTACCTACCAAGTGCTAGAATTAACAGCATGCACCACCGAGTCTGGTAGATCAGTTATCTTGTTGTAGGTTGACATCTCGTTGTCAATCAGCCATCTTATTCTGGATCGTTCCTCCTGTGTGGGTCAGCCATATTGATCCTTCTACGTAGAAGGATTTTTAAGCAGAGGGAGGTTGATTGGAGGTCAGGACAAAAGTGGACGAAAGCTACAAAGACAGCCTGAGGCGACTCACAGGCTCTTCTTTTCCCCAGGACAGGGGTCAGTTCTGCCTGACTTATGAGTCGGCCATGACCCGGCTGTTCCTGGAAGGCAGAACAGAGACAGTGAGGTGCTGTACCAAAGAGGCCTGCCACTTTGTGAGAGCGATGGAGGACAAGGAGAAGACAGTGAGTGTGGCCTTGCTGAGGGCTCTGTCGCCTGTGCTCACAAGGACCTGGGAGGGGCACCTGCATGAGGGAGGCGGCCAGGAGGGTGGGGGCTTTGCTGTGGGGACACACAGCGCTGGAGCACAACTTCGCAGGGAACCGAGACTTCGCAGGGAACCGCTTCTGCTCTTTAGCCACTTTGGTCATGTGACCATGACCTCTATCTACACCATGCCTCAACTTACTTATAGCCTCTAAACAATTTCTGTCCTCCCTCCGCCTGTCCCCAAAGCCTGCTCCCTTACCTGTGAGATACCGTGGCTCTCTAAAGGGTTTAAATGTCCTAAAGTCGGTCACCGAGCTGTGTGATCCTGTCTTTTCATGACCTCTGACTGCCCGGGGGACCCAGGACCAGCAGCGCCTTGCCCTGTTCCGGGTTGCCGTGGACAAGCACCGGACTCTACTGAAGGCAGCAATGAGTGGACAGGGGACCGACCGCCACCTCTTCGCACTCTACATCGTGTCCCGGTTCCTCCATATGCCATCGCCCTTCCTGACCCAGGTGGGCGCAGAAGGGAAGAAGTGAGCAAGTCAGAGAGAGGGGCTGAGGGCAGAGTGGGGTTCAGCAGTAGAACACCGGTCCAGAATCCCCCGGTGAGGGGCTGGGGTGTGGCTCAGTGGTAGAGCCCCTGCCTAGCAAGCTAAAGGTCCTGGGGTTAATCCCCAGCACCATCAGAGGAGAAGAAAGAGCACAGTGGGAAAGGGGCAAAAAGAAGGGCGAGGTGGGGTCAGGAAGATGGACGTGGTTAGGGACGACGGGACAGTCACTGACTTTGGAGGGGTTGGCGTAGGAGGAGGTCTGGCTTGTGGTGAAGCAAAGAGAATCTTTTCTGCTCACGTGAGTGCCTGTTCCCCAGGTCCAGTCACAGCAGTGGCCGCTGTCCACCAGCCAGATCCCTGTGCAGCAAGCGCACCTGTTTGATGTCCACAATTATCCAGATTATGTCTCCTCTGGAGGTGGATTTGGGCCTGTGAGTGGGGTGTGGTGCAGCCAGGGACGGAGGAATGGGGATTGGTGCCCTGTCGGTGTGGACGAGGGGCTGGGCTACTTGTTTGCTTCCCTTTCCCCACTCCAGGCCAGTGACCATGGGTATGGCATCGCCTATATCTTCACGGGAGAAAACATGATCACCTTCCATATTTCCAGCAAGAAATCGAGCACAGAAACAGTGAGATGAACTGAGTGCCTTCCATACCCTCCTAAATCTGGGATGGAGTCAGTCAGTCTCCAGGGTCCCTGATCTAGCCTCCTCCCTCGGACCTCCCAGTCCTCCCTAGCTCCTTGTCTGCTTCTCTGCAGGACTCCCAGCGGCTGGGGCAGCACATCGAGGATGCACTGTTGGATGTAGCCACCCTGTTCCAGGCCGGGCAGCATCTCAAGTGCCGGTTCAGGGCACTTGAGGGGAACTCGGGATACAGACGTGGCTTTCTCTCCAGTAAGACTGTGGACCCCAAAGTCCCCACAACATCCACCAACTTTTGAGCTCCTCAGCAGGGAGCTGGTCTCCCTTAGGAAGGAGTGTGCTGTTCCCAGGGCTAGGCTGGCACAGACGGGGGTATGGGGATCCCCACAGCCACCTGGTAATAAAGATTCGTAAGTTGGGTGCGGCCTCCACTGTGCTCTTGTGCAGGGTGTGCACCCTTCCCACCCCAGCTTACATCCTCGGTTGTCCCCACTGTCACCGTAGCCCACACCACTACCCTGGCAGGTTCCACTCTAAGCTCCCTGGCCAGACCAGCTCAATCAGCTCTTCACACTCTGAACCTACTCCTGCCCCCCAGGACAAAAGCGCTGTTAGGTTGTCTCCAAACTGAGGTCTGGGCAGCAGTTCTTTCCTGTGGGAGGAAGGATTGAGATGGCATCGGAATCCAGGCTGCTCTGGAGCTTCCGGTCTAACAGAGGGTGATCATGAGCTCTTGATCTTCCTGTGTCTGCCTCCCAGAGGCTGGGGTGGCAGGGGTGTATCACTGTGTCCCCCTATTGAAAAGTCAGAAGAAGGCTAGCCTGAACTACATAACAAGGCCCAGTCTCATACGGGAGAGGATGTCACACCTTTAATCCCACTGCTCGGGTAGCAGAGGCAAAGGGATCTCTGTGAGTTTGAGGTGAGTTCCAGCACAGCCAGGGCTGTCACACAGAGAAACCCTGTCTCAAAACAAAGCAGTAACAGGGCTTTACTTTTTTTTTTTTAAGATTTCTTTTATTTATTATGTATATAGTGTTCTGTCTGCATGTGTCTCTGCAGACCAAAAGAGGGCACCAGATCTCATTACAGATGGTTGTAAGTCACCATGTGGTTGCTGGGAATTGAACTTAGGTCCTCTGGAAGAGCAGTCAGTACCCTTAACCTCTGAGCCATCTCTTAACCAAATGCCTCCGGGATTTGGTGGGTCATCATTTTATTAACCTCATTTGCAAAATGGATTGAAGGGCTGGGCTGTCCTGGGACCTGAGAGACTGAGGGCCAGTGACAATCCAGGGCCCTCTGCCAGGGTGATTGCCTCCTTCTCCTCCCTTCCCTTCCTCCTCTGTTTATTCCCCTTCTCTCTCTCTCTCTCTCTCTCTCTCTCTCTCTCTCTCTCTCTCGTTCTTGTTTTTGAGACAGGGTTTCTCTGTGTAGCCTTGGCTGTGCTAGGATTAAAGGCATGTGCCACCACCTCTCTCTCTTTTTAAAAATTTAAAAAATTTTATCTGTATCATCAGTGTTGTGTGTGTGTTACATGCACTGTGTACACAAAGTGCCAGCCGAGGCCAGAAGAGGCTGTCAGGTTCCCCGGAACTGGAGTTACAGATAGTTGTGAGCCACCAAGTGGAAGCTTGGACATGAACTCAGGTTCTTTGCAGGAGCAGTAACTGCTCTTAAGCACTGAGCCTTCTCTCCAGCCCCTGCTTTATTCTTTGAGACAGGGTCTCAGGTTAATAGGCTGTCTTGGTATTTCCTGTGTAGTCTAGTGTTGACCGATGCGCACCTGAACCTGGGTGGTCCGGATGACCCCAGAACTTCAAACCAGCTCAGCAAGTGCTCTATGTTTCCAGCTGTATCCCTTCCCATTTTTTAAATATTTATTTATTATTATTATGTATATTCTGTCTGTGTGTATGTCTGCAGGCCAGAAGGGGGCACCAGACTTCATTACAGATGGCTGTGAGCCACCATGTGGTTGCTGGGAATTGAACTCAGGCCTTTGGAAGAGCAGGCAACGCTCTTAACCACTGAGCCATCTCTCCAGCCCCCTTTCATTTTGTTTTTGAGAAAAGATGTCACTGTATAACTAGGCTGTCCCAGATCCCATGGCGGTCCTGACGACTACTTTTCAATGCCAGCTCCGAATCAGGATTCATGCCAGCGTGAGAAGCCATTTATTGTTCAGAGCCTGGGCCCCCACGTTTAGGGGGAGCCCCTCCAGTGCTTCCTCCCACGACTGCCCCTGTGGACCCCTCAAGTGGCAGGTGGTTGAGCTGGTCGTGGAGAGAGCACATCTTCAAATGCATATAGTCCAAAGTGGCCACCTTCTCCCTGCAGTGACAGTCAGCGGGGGTCAGCCCTGGGAAGGCCCAGCTGGGGGCTAGGGCAGGTGGCCTCACCCTCCTCCCATGCCCTCCGCCTCAGTCCTCACTCCGGCTTCATCTTGTCCGTCAGCAGTAGGTTCTTGGCCCGAACGGCTTCGTCTTGGGCCAGCCGAAGGGTGAAGCTCAGGGCCTCTGCCCTGACTTGTTTGGCCAAGGCCTGGTGCTCCAGCTCCTGGGGAGAGGAGTGTAGGCGCCGCTGGGCTTGCTGGACTGGGCTGGGGGTGGAGGGGGAGCTGGGTCGCGGAGGGTAAGGGGTAGGGTCCCATGGAGCCCACACACCACCCAAAGTAACCCATCAGGCCTTGAGCTTGGGGACAACCCTGGTATCCCACAATTCGCCTGTCTCCCCAACTGCATCTCACGGGACGCCCGTGAGTGTCCTGGATGTTCTCAATGCACTGGCCTGTGTCTCAGCAAGCTGAGTCAACACTCAAGTACTGTGCCCCTAATGCCTAGGAACTGTCCCATACTGTGCGTATCCCGGACTGCATGGTGCCCTTCCACATCCCATAATTCTTAAGTCCCTCTGTTACAAGAATGGTCCCTACCATTATAGCGCTCCATTCCCACAGTTCACCACACCCTGTGACCTTCGGTGGATTAGGGCTGCAGCTCTCATTACAATTCACATCCCGTCATCCCTTAGGCCAGCATCCCATCATGCACTGACCTCTGTATCTATGATGTGTCAGGCCACGACCTCATGCATCCCTATAACTACTCTCTCTAATGTATATCCCACAGGCCAATACGCACTCGCTCTCTATGTCCCACAATGCACCAGGCCTCAAGCTCTGACAGCTAGAAGGCTGTGACTTGTGGAAATGGGTCCCTCTGTGTCCAGTGACCTCCCTGAAGGGCTACAGAAAATCAGGTCCATGATTCAGAGCTACAAAGTGGAATCTGCTCCACATGATGTCCCAGCCCCGTGCATTAGTATTGCTTCGGGCAGAGTCTGTCACCGTGGGCTGCAGAATGACTGGGCTGTAACTCAGCAGCCACCAAACTCTGACCTGCCTGCACAGAGGCCAGCAGGGTTCCTGAGCAGGGCTGCCCACACCCTGCTAAACACAAAAGTAACTTGGGTCATGGCAACCCATGGTTTCTGGTACCAGAATCTTCTTGTGTAGCCTCTGGCAGCTGGGGCAAGCAGGAGCCAGGCCTTTTTGCTTCACCTCATCTACCAGCGGGGTCAGCGCACGTTCCAGAAGCTGCCGCAGGGACTCTGTGGACAACTGCTGCCCCTGGCTGTGGAGTGAGAGTCAGCAGATGGGTGATGCCCTGGTTAGGCTCCATCATCTCCTTTTCTTTTTTGTTTGTTGAGACAAGGTCTTTTTTACTTAGCGTTGGCTATCCTGGAACTCATGATATAGACCCATCTAGCCTCGAACTCACAGATCTGCCTGCCTCTACCTCCTGAGTGCTGGGATTAAAGACATGTGCTGCCACTTCTTGACTGGTGGTTCTTGCCTTTAAGCCCAGTACTTGGGAGGCAGAGGCAGGCGGATCTCTGCTTGAGGCCAGCCTGGTCACCAGAGAAACCCTGTCTTGAAAAAACAACAAAGAGTCATAAACCACCAAGTCTGGTCTTGCTTCTTAAAGCACCTTGCGTAACCAGCCAGACATCGGCAGCACAGTTACGCGTGACTGGAAACCCACTTCCTGATCTCCACAGCACATGGAGGTCTCACTTCGTGTGTGCATGCGTGGGGGGTCAAAAGTCAGTGAGTGTCTTCCTCAACCAATCTCCACCTTTATTTTATTATTTTATGTGCATATTTTATATGCATCTGTAGGTATGCGTATGTGCCAGGAGAGGCCAGTGGAACTGGATTTCTACAGATAGTTACAGGGTGATTTTGAGTGTCCTTTTGTGGGTCTTCTGAAAGCAATGTGGGCTCTTAATCTTCTGAGTCATCTCTCCAGCCCCTTACGTTTTTTTTTATTTATTATGTATACAACATTCCTTCCATGTATGCTTGCATGCCAGAAGAGAGCGCCAGATCTCATTATAGATGGCTGTGAGCCACCATGTGGTTGCTGGGAATTGAACTCAGGACCTCTGGAAGAGCAGTCAGTGCTCTTAACCTCTGAGCCATCTCAACAGCCCCAGCCCCTTACTTTTAAGATTTTAGTTCTGTGTCTGTGTGCCTGCATGCCCCATGTGTACAGACAGGGGCCAGAAGAGGGTGCTGCATCTCCTGGAACTGGAGATGCTGAGAGCCACCATGTGAGAGCTGGGAATGGAACCTGGGTCCTCTGGAAGAGCACCCAGTGCTCTTAACCCCTGGACCATCTCTCCAGCCCCTCCAGAGAATGTGGGCATGCTGGTGTGAAGGGTGGAGGACAGCCAGCGTGGGTGGGTGGGCATGCGGGTGCAGAGGGCGGAGGTCAGTCAGCATGGGTGGGTTCTCCTTCCCCCTTCCACAGGGGCGGAGATGTGGCTGTCAGAGCGCACACTTCAGCCCTTCGACCACCTCTCTCACCCCATTGTACTTCCGTTTTCTTTTCTTTTTAAAAAATAGAATCTATCAGGCTGGAGAGATGGCTCAGAGGTTAAGAGCATTGCCTGCTCTTCCAAAGGTCCTGAGTTCAAATCCCAGCAACCACATGGTGGCTCACAACCATCTGTAATGGGGTCTGGTGTCCTCTTCTGGCCTGTGGGCATACACACAGACAGAATATTGTATACATAATAAATAAATATTTAAAAAATAAAATAAAAATAGAATCTATCAGCCAGGCAGTGGTGGCGTATGCCTTTAATCCCAGCACTCGGGAGGCAGAGGCAGGCGGATCTTTGTGAGTTCGAGGCCAGCCTGGTCTCCAAGAGCTAGTTCCAGGACAGGCTCCAAAGCTACAGAGAAACCCTGTCTCGAAAACTCAAAAAAAAAAAAAAAAAAAAAAGAAAAAGAAAAAAGAATCTATCTGTGTAGCCCTGGTTGGCCTGGAATTTGCTATGTATACAGGGCTGGTCTCATATACACTGCAGTCCACCTGTCTCTTGAGTCCAAGTGCTGGGATAAAGGCATGCATAAGTTTGCACATCAGAAGAGGGCGTCAGATTCCACGGGACTACAATTACAGACGGTTGTGACCTACCATATGGGTGCTGGGAATTGAACTCAATTAAGAGCAGCCAGTGTTCTTAACTACCCGCTAGCTCTCAACCTTATTTATTTGCTTGTTTTCTGCCTTATTTTTAAAGACAGGGTCTCTGACCTTGGAGTTCCTCGATTCAGCTCGACTGGCTGGTACAGGGATTCTCCCAGCTGCTTGCAAGGCAAACACTTTCCTGACTGAGCTCTCTCTCCATGTCCCTGGTGTTATGTTGCAGGTCACTGAGAGCCCACCCTCATAACATGCTAACCTTCCCACAATGTGCCGGAAGTACACAGCGTCTCTACAGCGTCTCTATCAGTACACACGATTTTCGCTTTCCACAAGCCAATTCTTACCATGTGGGAAGGGTAGAAAGTTGTTCCCACAATGCAACAGAATTCTCACTCTGCAACCCACAGAGATACATCTCACAATGGCAATGTGACCCACAGGGTCGGCTTTACCCCTCCCCGTACCTGGCACAGCGGGCACAGAGGCCTTGGGTAGACCGATCCAGGTTCAAGACATGGTCAGCTCCCCTTCGGGAGTTCTGAAGTTGTCGCCCCAGTTCCTCCAGAATCGGTTTCACTGGTCCCAGAATCTCCAGTTCGCTCCTCAGTGAAGCCATAGACGCTGCTGACCTCTCCACCCTGAGACAGGAGAGCAAGCAATGTGGGTAGCTTGCAATGTCCAATATTAGCCCGGATCCCGAGAGGCCGCCTTTCAGTACTATAGACTTGCCTGTCTTCTCCCCTCTCCATCTGATGATGGAGTGGGGCTCTCCATCTCCACCTTTCAGTACTATAGACTTGCCTGTCCTCTCCTCTCTCCATCTGATGATGGAGTGGGGCTCTCCATCTCCACTGAGAATGGGAGCTAGGGCTTCTGCTGGGCAAATGCACTACTGCTGAATCATGCTCTCATTCCTTACTGGTGGATCACAAGCAGGGACTCTACCCCAAAGCCACGCCCTTAATCCATAGCAGGGGAATTTTAGGCAGGGGCTCTACCACTGAGCCACACTTCCAAACCCTCACTGGGGATTCTAGGCAGGTTCTACCTCTTGGTATGGTCACTTAGCCCCAGCAGATTGGTCAATCCTTTTTCCTCAAGGATCTACCCTGAGGTTGGTCCCACTTTCCCATGGACCCCAGGTCCCCTCCAGCACCTGCTGAGCCCTTACATAGTGCACAGCTCATCTGCCCGTCCTCGCAGCTCCTGCAAGCCCCGTGCAGACTGTGCCTGTTCCCGCTGTGCCCGTTCCCACTGGCCCAGAAAGACATCCAGCCGGCCACCCAGGCCACCCAGCAACCGCAGGGCTTCCTGCACCGCTCCCTCCTCCTGATGCCACCGGGCTGCCAGTGAGGACACCTCCCTCCTGCGGGGATCAGAGCGGGAGAAAAGGTGGGTATAGATTTGATCAGGCATGCCCCCACTGACTTCACCCCAAACAGGTCACCCAATTATTTTCTGCTTGCTTGCTTCCTTCCTTCCTTCCTATCTTCCTTTTCTTTCTTTTTCGTTTTCTTTTTTCTTTTCTTTGGACAGGGTTTCTCTGACTAGCCCTAGTTTGTTCTAGAACTTGCTTTGTAAAACAGGCTGGCCTTGCAATCATAGAGATCCACCTGCTCTGCCTCCCAAGTGCTGGGACTAAAAGCATGTGTCACAACCACCTGGCTTTTTTATTCTTTTTGAGACATGGTCTCTCTCTGCAGTCCTGGTTGTACTGAACGCTCTATGTAGACCAGGCTGGCATGGAACTCACATAGATCCTCCAGCCTCTTCCTCCCAGTGCTGGGACTAAAGGTGTACGTCACTCTGCCCCGTCTTTTTCTTTTCTAAGTGTGTGCTAGGTTAGCCCTGTATCACTGATGCCACCACCCAAATCCTCTTCTAGGTTCTGCTGCTGTCCCCACTAGCTCCTCTAAGCCCCACCCACTTCAGCCTCCAAGTCCCTCCCATATCAAGCTTTTCCAATCCTCCCTCACCTACCGCAACCCCTTCGATCCACGTCGTCCATCCCGCTCTCTTCCAAACCCCAGCCTCCACGCTCCACGGAGGTCCCGCCCTTTGTTTAACCTGAGGCCTGGTCCACCCACCTCCTTCAGTCCCAGCCCACCTCAGCTCCTCCAGGCCGGTGGACACCTTCTGCAACTGCTGCTCTGTCAGCGAATTTCCCTCCGCTGCCCGGAGTGCCAGGCCCCAGCTACTAGAGGTCAGGCCTCTCGGCCGCGGGGGTTCCTCAGGGCTGCCGGGCGGGCCGGAGCAGCCCCGATTGGGAGCGGCAGACCTCAGGCCGTGCCGGGAGAGGCCGGCCTCCAGCTTTTGCTCCAGCTCCTGCAACTCGGCCTCTTGCCTCCGCGGCGTCTCATCCTGCAGTTGCTGCTGGAGGTATCTTAGCTTCTCCTGGGCAGGGGAGGACAATGAGTCAGGGTGTCCGGCACCTTGTCACCCTTAGTCACCTGCACCCCAGGGATCCGCGAGACTGCAAAGTAGTGTGGGAAGAGGAAACTGGGAAGCATGCTTGCCGTCTAACGGGTCTCATTGCTGTTATTAGGGAGATGCCGTAGTTTACTCTAAACCCCTTTAGCTGTTTCTAAGACAGCAACCAGCCTACCCCCATCTCCTGCTCTACCTGTCAAAAATCAGCCCTTAGAGACCACGACAGGCTTTCTCGGCGTTTTATTGGGTAGTAAGCTGGCAGGTCTTCATCCTAAGATCCCACCCACCAGGCGCTTCGAGCTCCACGCTTATATGTCTTAACTTCCTGAGGCTCCACTCTGGTCCCTCCCACCAACCCTTTTGGCTCCTCCTGTGGGTCCTCCAGTCCACCTCCAATCAGGTCCAACCCTCCTGAGCTCCGGGCAGCTCTGGACGCTCTCCACTCCTGTCCCTGCCCTCCCAGCTCCACTAACCCCCATCCCTAGGCTCCACCAAACTTTTCACTAGCTTGGGACCCCCGCCTCACAGGCCCTCTTACCTCCAGCAAGGCAGAGTTCTGCTTCAGGACATTGGTTTTGATTTCAGCGTCTTCCACTGAGCGGGTCACCTTGCGGCAGTTCTCCTGGGTCAGGACATCAGGGCGGGGGCCCTACCTTCCCATTCCGGTTCTGCCCCCCACCTTCAGCCTCGCTGTTTGCATAGCACCTGCCCCGTGTGGGATGCAACTCCTTCCCAGCCAGGTTTCTTCACTAGCCATACCGCCCTGTACTAACCCTTCCCATTCTGTGCTAACACTTCCACCATCCCACTACTCCTGCGCTCCTTTTGTCTTAAATTTTAAGATTTAAAAGATTTTTTAAAAAAAAAATATTTCTTGAGCCGGGCAATGGTGGTGTATGTCTTTAATCCCAGCACTCTGGAAGCAGAGGCAGGTGAATCTCCGAGTTCGAGGCCAGCCTGGTCTACAGAGTGAGTTCCAGGACAGCTAGGGTTACACAGAAAAACCCTGTCTCAAAAACAAGAAGAAAAAGAAGAAAAACAAAAAAATTCTTATGTTCTTATGTGTATGCATGTTTTGTCTTCATGTATGTATGTGCATATGTATGTGTCCAACATGCATGCAGTGCCCATGAAAACCAAAAGAGCCACGAGAGGCTCTCACTTACCCCTGGCCTCCAAGTAGCTGAAAAGAGTCTTGACCTGAGCCCTAGAGCCCAGCCTCCGAACGCAGTTCATAGGTGTGTTCTCCCACATTCAGCTTAGTGGCGCTCTACCGGCCGAGCCACACCCCCCAGCCCAACCCTCCCACAGCAGCTCACCTTCAGCTGACTGCAGTAACCCTCCAGCTCTTCCGCCTCCTGCCGCCGCCTTTCCAGATTCTCACTGAGCACAGAGCACTCGCTCTGGACCATGGAAGGGAGGCAGTGGGGGAAGCTTATAGGGGGAGTAGGGGCTTATCCTCCTCGGGGCTGGGCATGCACTATGGGGAACGTAGTACTGGAGGAAGAGGTCACGCGCAGGGGTGCAGGGGTGGGGTGGGGCACAGGGATTCTCAAGCCTCACACCTGCAGGGTCTGAATGTGCTGATTAACCCTCGTAGTCTTTTCCTTCAAGCTGGTGATGGAGTCTTTGGCACGCACCAATCCACTGTTGACCCCACTCTGGAAAAGAGTGGGAGACATGTGTAGTCCAGTACCAGAAAACAGCTTGGTTTGGCTCTGGAAGGGTGTGTGGCTTTGGGTAAAGGATTGACCCTTGGACTTAGTTTCCTTGTGTGGGAAAGGCAGAGGCAGACTGATGCTCTTGACCGTGCTCTAGGAAAGGGACAACGGGAAGACAGTTCAAACCTCAGGGCAAATGCCTGAATCTCCTGTTGGGGGTGGGGTATAACTCAGTGGTAGAGCTCCTGCCTAGGATCCTCCAGTGAGGGGCTGGGGTGTGACTCAATGGTAGAGCCTCTGCTAGAACCCCCCAGTGAAAGGCTGGGGCATGACTCAGTGGTAGAGTACTTGCCCAGCATGCATAAGATCCTGGGTTCCAGCCACAAATATGTATCCATAAAAGCCCTCTTCCTTTCTCTCTCTTCACTCTCCGGAGTAAAATCAACAACATCTTGGATCATCACATAGATACTGAGATCTGTTTCCCAAGTGTGCGTCTTCAGCCCCCTCAGCACCTCTATCTAGTCAACATGCTTCATTTTTTTGTTTGTTTCATTTTTTGAGACAGGGTCTAACTATGTAGCTCTGGCTGTCCTAGAGATGTCCCTGCCTCAGCTTCCTATTTATTGGGATAACTGGCAAGAGCACTGTGCCCAGATGTCTCCACTTTGAAGACAGTCTCAACTGGGCAGGGATGGCTTACACCTTTAATCCCAGTTCTCAGGAGGCAGGTGTATCTCTGAGTTCGAAGTCAGCCTGTTCTGGAGAGAGAGTTCCAGGACAGTCAGAACAGTTACATAGAGAAACCCTGTCTGAAAAATAAATAAATATTAAATAAACAAAACCAAAGATTATCAGCAAAATGGCAGAGGATGAATTCTAAAATTTCACACTTCCATAAGAAGACTAACAAACCAGAAACACTCTGAGGCACTCTCCAGCCCTCTAGAAACTGAGGATACACTGGGTCAGGTATGGTGGCACACAGCACTTGGGAGGTGATGCTCTGGGGAATGCTGGCTGCTACGTCAACAACATTTACGTATGGAGAAGAAGGCCATGTGATCGGGAGGGGAGCCTAGGTCTCTAGCCAAAGGTCAGAAAGGAGTGAGGTACCCACAGGGTACAATGTCTTGGTAGGGCATCTTCCAACCCTAGTCAAACCACCAGATGAACATAGCCGTAAGCCCAATGCTTCCTCCCATCAGATGACTGCAGTGCAGTGTTTTATTCTTTGTTTTTTTTTGGGGGGGCACCACCCAGTTCCCAAATAAATCACACATGGAGGCTTAGTCTGTTATGAACGCCCAGCCTTAGCATGGCTTGTTTCTTGCCAGCTTTTCTTTTTTTTATTTATTTATTATGTATACACTACTCTGTCTGTATGCCTACAGTCCAGAAGAGGGCATCAGACCCCATTACAGATGGTTGTAAGCCACCATGTGGTTGCTGGGAATTGAACTCAGGACCTTTGGAAGAGCAGCAAGTGAGTGCTCTTAACCTCTGAGCCATCTCTCCAGCCCCCTTGCCAGCTTTTCTTATCTTAAATTATCCTGACTACCTTTTGCCTCTGGGCCTTTATCTTTCTTAATTCTGTATATCTTATTCTCCTCCTTACTCTGTAGCTGGCCGGGTGTTGGGTCCCTGATGTCCTCCTCCTCCTGTTCTCCTAATTCTCTCTCCTCCAAGATTCCTCCTATTTATACTCTGCCAGCTAACCCCTCCTGATGTGGGATTCCCCTCAGTATGCTGTAAATTTCATTGGTTAATAAAGAATCTGTTTCAGCCAGTGGCTTAGCAGAACAGAGCTAGGTGGGAAAAACTAAACTGAATGCTGGGAGAAAGAAGGCAGAGTCAGGAGAAGTCATGTAGCCCCGCTGGAGACAGATGCAAGAACTTTACCCAGTAAGTAAGCCACTGACAATTCACAGATTTGGTGCGGGAGAATTGTCTGTATTCTGTCAATCTGTTTATTTTGAATAAACGCTGACTGGCCAGGCAGGAAGTATAGGCAGGTAAACCAGACAGAAAGTAGAGACGGAGCAAAGAGAACAGGAGTATTCTGGGAAGCAGGAAGCTCCCTCCACCATTCCTGCCCAGACCACTGAGAAACAAGATGTAACCTGCCCAGCTGTGAAAGGTACCGAGCCGTGTGGCTAATGTAGATAAGAATAATGGGTTAATATAAGCTACAAGAGCTAATAAGTAGCCTGAGCTAATGGGCCAATCAGTTGTATAACTTATAGAGATCTCTGTGTGATTTTCTCTGGAACTCGCCAGCTGTGGGGTACTGGGCAGGACAGAAACCCCAACAAGCCGGCCCCTCATGTTAAACAGATAAATAGAAATGGTTTAAATTAAGATGTAAGAGTTAGTCAATAAGAAGCTAGAGCTAACGGGCCAAGCAATGTTTTAATTAATTAATACAGTTTCTGTGTGGTTATTTTGAAAGTCTGGGTAGCTGGGAACAAGCAAGTGTCATTCTACAACTAATTGGTGTCAACGTGGCCAACTAAAATCCACTTAAAACTCAAGAGGGCTTTGAAAGGAATTCTAGACACTAAAAATCAAGGGTTAGTCACATTATTATTTTCAGATGGGCTCTGCTTGTTGGCAGCATGCTGCAGCTCCTTTAAGAGAGGTTTTCTTGATTCAGCCGTAGCAGAAAAAAAGTGTGGTTTCCAAACAGCAGCTGTCTGGGCCATGCTGGCAGCACTAACTCTGGCTCTTTCAGGAGGCTGAGCACCTGAGTGGGATTTGCGTTGTGGCGCAACATAGACTGGCTGCACCAAGAACTGGGACAGTGTGCTTGGCTCTCAGAGGCAGCGAATAGGCCTCTGCCACGTCAGAATGGGCAGAGCCAAAAGGAAAATCAGCCTTAGTACTAGACAAGCCGTTTAACATTTTAAGAAATGATTCTGGTCATAAAAGGATTACAGATGTACAATAAAAATAAATTCAGATGAAAAAAGACCTCTAGGGGCTGGAGAGATGGCTCAGTGGTTAAGAGCATTGCCTGCTCTTCCAAAGGTCCTGAGTTCAATTCCCAGCAACCACATGGTGGCTCACAACCATCTGTAATGAGGTCTGGTGCCCTCTTCTGGCCTGCAGACATACAGACAGACAGAATGTTGTATACATAATAATAAAATAAATAAATATTTAAAAAAAAAAAGAAAAAAAAAAAAAAAAAAAAAAAAAGAAAAAAGACCTCTAAATGGGTCACAGTGTTGGATAAATGTATGTAAACATGGGAGAGAGAAAAAAGAGTATAGAGAGTTATAAAAGGAGGTAAATTGAAGCCTGGTGGTGGCGGCGCAGGCTTGAATCCCAGCACAGGGAGGCAGAGGCAGTTGGATCTCTGTGAATTCAAGGCCAGCCTAGTCTACAAGAGTTAATTCCAGGACAGGCTCTAAAGCTACAGAAAAATCCTGTCTTGAAAAACAAAAACAAAAAAAAGGGGTAAATTGTTTAAAAAAAATAAAGCAAAGTCTTTAAAGAGACAGAGTAAATTTGCAGAAAATGTAATAGAGTAAGAAAAACAAGCCATGTAAAGGTGGAAAATACACAGAGAATCTAGATTATGTATACTATTTTGTTTTTTTTTAATTTTTTGACTGTGAATGAGCTAAGCACAGAGATATATTTCATTGTCTAGACTATTAAACTAAACCAGCATATATACTTTAAAGATATCTTGGCTTCAAAATTTGGGTCTCAGGATATGTTGCTTTGGAAAAGAGATTTTTCTTTAGTTTCCACAGAGGATGAGAACCTGTGGATTTCTTCCAGACTAATGTGGTTTGATGGACTAAGAGCCCCCAAAAGGTTGCCATGAACACCCCCAAAGATTACTTTGCCCAACAAAAAGCAGAAAGCAGTTTGGAGAGAACTATGCCTAAATTCCTAAATATGGTTTATAAATGTTTGTTTACCTTTAAAGAGGGATATGCTATAGAGATTTGCATTGGTATGGATCTTGGTTAATTGATATAAATTTAAGGTTGTTTGTTATATGTATATTTTTGCTCTTGATTAAGGTTTTGTGTTTGTGCAGCTCAGTTAAAAATGTAATGTATAGAGGGGCGTAAATGGAAACTTTTATAATTTAATAAAATTACTTAAAAAATGTAATGTATACTTAAGAAATATAGGTTAATAGATAATCATCTATAATAGTCAAGATGTAATCATGTTAGTTAGATTTTCTAGGTGTACAGAGATGTATTTCAGATGGATAGGCATTCTTCAAATCTTTCTAATACTATAGAATATGGCATTTAAAATATTTAAGAACTTAGGACTTGTCATGGCAGTGAGATACATCTGTTCCTGGCAGCTCCAATGAATTCAAGAGGAAGATGGGCACTGAAGAGGCTCCTTATGGAGTTTGGTAGCCATTTGGGCAGTAAACTGCTCTTGCCTGGACTGCTTGAAGTTATGCTGTATAAACTGGACATGCAGGACCCACGGAAGAATGACTGTGAACTTGCCTAAAGGTGAGATGATCTTTCGGGGTTCCTGCTTCATGAAAGAGTCTGCTAGACATTCTGCAGGACGCAGAAAAAAGTGACTGACAAACTGCCAATATAGGTGGAACTATCTTTGAAATTTCTTGCTTCGTGGGAAAGTCTCCTAGATACTATGGGCCTGTGGGCTGAAGATGGATGTCCCAATGTACAGAAGAACTTTGGGTGACTGTCCAGGCAGTGAGATGTTTCTGTCAATTCTAGAGTTTTGGAAGTTACTTGCACTGTACTTCCTGTTAACTTAAGTAATATTATATCCTTCTGGAGTCTTTGACAGAGTTGAAGAATATTTCGTTATAATTATAGTTTTTTTAGTTATTATAAAAATATAGTAGATATAAATGTTGTAACTAATTCTTGACACCTGTCTTGTTATATGTAATTTTACTATGTTAAAGTTATTTAAACAGAAAAGGGGAGGTGATGTGGGATTCTCCTCTGTATGCTATGAATACCATTGGTTAATAAAGAATCTGTTTTGACCAGTGGCTTAACAGAACAAAGCTAGGTGGGGAAAACTAAATTGAATGCTGGGAGAAAGAAGGCAGAGTCAGGAGAAGCCATGTAGCTCTGCCAGAGATAGATGCAGGAACTATCTGGTAAGAGTCACAGCCTTGTGGCGATACACAGATTAATAGAAATGAGTAAATTAAGATGTAAGATTTAGTCAATAAGAAGATAGAGCTAATGGGCCAAGCAGTGACTTAATTAATTAATATAGTTTCTGTGTGGTTATTTCAAGAGTCTGGGCAGCTGGGAACACACAAGCAGCCTCCTACAACACCTGACTATTCTTGCTCCTTCTTGCTATTGAGTCATTCAACTCTTTTATTAAAATTTATTTATTTATTATGTATTTAGTGTTCTGCCTGCATGTATGCCTGGCCAGAAGAGGGTTCCAGATCTCATCATCAATGGTTGTGAGCCACCAGATGGTTGCTGGGAATTGAACTCAGAACCTCTGGAAGAGCAGCAAAAAGATAATTAGGCCTTTAAGGTCTAGATCAGCACCTATAGATGAATGAATTCTGCATACAATGAATGTTGAGACATTTGACTGTAATGATGAATCTTAGGTAGGAGAAGCGATTTCCAAAGCAATGAGGAGACATCAAACTGCCAAATGTTTTAATTGTGGTAAAATAAGACATCTGAAAAGGGATTGCAGGCAAGGAATTTCTAGGAATAATATTTCATCTGGGAATGGCAAAAATAGGAGACCTCAAGCCTTCAGGTATATGTAGGAGGTATGGTAAAGGACAACATTGGACCAATGAATGAGGATCAACAACAGACAGTCAAGGGAACCCAATACCATCGGGAAACTCCTTGAGGGGCCAATCACAGGTCCCCAAGCCAAAAGTGGCTCAGTAGTTCCCAGTAACCATGGAGGACATGTCACACCAGGAAAATTTAAAAAATACAGAACCTTCTGCACAAGACCATAATGTTCTAAATGAAGGCTCAAATTTGGAGAATAAGTCAGAAATTCAAATAGGAAATAAGAAGCATATATTCTGATAAACTTCTATAAATGATCAAAGATCAAAACTGAGAGTGCATATAAATAGAATTGTGAATGTTGGCTTGATAGACACAGAAGTGTAAGTGACATCACCCCAGAATCATGACATCCAAATTGGCCTCTTCAGGAGGGAGATGTTCAATTACTAGGAATTGGAACCATATCTCAAGTTAAACAAAGCAAGAGATGGGTTTTGGGCCAGAAGGTCAAAGAGGAAAGCTGAGGCCATATGTAGCTGATATTGCAATAAATTTATGGGGCGGTGACCTGCTAAAGCAATGGAATACCCAGATTAACATTCCTGTAGTCCCAGGAACTCATAATTCTGGGAAGGATGTAATAAGGTACTATGCACAAAGGTCACCAGCCATTCAGGCTGTCCAAGAACATAAAGCAACTAACAAACCTTTAGAGGTACCAACAGCCCTACCTTTAAAATGGCTAACTGAGAAGCCAATATGGGTTAAGCAATGGCCTCTAGCTGAAGATAAATTGCAGGCTTTAGAACGATTGGTACAGGAGCAATTAGATGCTTGACATATTGAGGAGTCAACTAGCCCTTGGAATTCTCCTATGTTTATTGTAAAAAAGAAATCTGGTAAATGGAAAATGGTGACAGATCTAAAGGCTGTCAACAAGGTAATTCAACCTATGGGCCCTCTACAATCTGTAATTCCTCTGCCTTCTTTATTACCGAAAAGATGGCCTCTTATAGTTATTGATTTGAAAGATTGTTTCTTCACTATACCTCTACAAGAAAAGGATAGAGAAAAATTTGAATTCACAGTGCCTACTTATAATTCTCAGTCTACTAGGAGATATCAATGGACTATCCTACTACAGGGATGCTCAATAGTCCCACATTGTGCCAATATTTTGTTAAGTCAGCCATTGGAAATAATACATAGGCAATTTCCTAAGTCTATAATCAACCATTACATGGATGACATTTTGCTATCAGATTCAAGCATAGATACTTTAGAAAGAATGTTTAAAGAAGTAAAGATAGTTTTACCTAAATGGGGATTGCAGATTGCTCCTGAAAAAATACAGAGAGAGGATTTTGTCAATTATCTAGGTTATAAAATAGGTTTGCAAAAAATTAGGACACAAAAGGCACAAATTAGGAGAGACTGCTTATGGACTCTTTTTTTTAAGATTTATTTATTATGTATACAACATTCTGCCTCCGTGTATGCCCGCACGCCAGAGAGCACCAGATCTCATTACAGATGGTTGTGAGCCATCATGTGGTTGCTGGGAATTGAACTCAGGACCTCTGGAAGAGCAGCCAGTGCTCTTAACCACTGAACCATCTCTCCAGCCCATGGACTCCTTTTTTTTTTTTTTTTTTTTGGTTACGGATTCTTGATGATTTTCAAAGATTGTTAGGAAACATTTCCAGTCTATGACCGGCTGTTGGGATAACACCTAATCTAATAATTCATTTAAACAAAACCTTGATGGTGATAAAGACTTGAATAGTCCCAGAGAATTAACAGATGAAGCAGAAAAGGAACTGACAATGGTTGAGGAAAAATTACAGGAGGCACATGTGGACAGGGTAGATCCAAATGTTAGTTGTAGTCTAGTCATATTGCCTTCCAGAATTTCTCCTATGGGAATTTTAATGCAGAGGGAAGATATTATTTTAGAATGGATCTTTTTACCACATGAACCAAGTAAAAAATTAAGTTATGTAGAAAAAGTCTCTTAATTAATTATAAAAGGCAAATTGAGACTTTGTCAACAAGCAGGTATAGACCCAGCAGAAATTATAGTGCCTTTCACTACTGATAAAATAAAAAAGTTATGGGAAGACAATGAACCATGGCAAAGGGCTTGTGCTAATTTTTTTGGGAGAAATTAATAGCAACTATCCCAAAAGTGATAGACTTAAGCTTATAAAAAGAATTTCTTGGATTCTTCCTCAAATTGTACGTGATGCTCCAATAACTGGAGCCCATACATTTTATACTGATGCAAATAATAAGAGAAGGCAGTTTACAAATCAGATGAATTGAGTAAGGTGGAACAAAGTCCTTATAAATCTGTCCAGAAGGCAGAATTATATGCCATTCTTATGGTGCTAAGGGATTTTAAAGAACCTTTTAATATAGTTACTGACTCACAATATGCGGAAAGAGTTGTCTTGCATATTGAAACTGCTGGATTTATACAAGATGATACAGAATTGACTTCATTGTTTATCCAGGTGCAAGACATAATCAGGAATAGGCTTTGTCCTATGTACATAACACACATCTGATCCCACACAGGTCTGCCAGGTCCTCTAGCACAAAGTCATGCCAAAATTGATCAATTATTGGTTAGAAGCATGTTGCAGGCCTCAGAATTTCATAAAAAAAATCACATCAGTAGCAAAGGTTTAAAGAAAGAGTTTTCTATTACATGGCAACAAGCTAAGGAGATTATAAAGAGATGCCCTACTTGCTCTTTATATAACCAAACACCACTACCTGCAGGGACCAACCCAAAAGGTACTCAAAGGAATGAAATCTGGCAGATGGATGTGTTCCACTTTGCAGAATTTGGGAAATTAAAATATGTCCACCACAGCATTGACACTTGTTCAGAATGGATGAGGAAAATGTGGTACATTTACACAATGGAGTACTACACAGCAGAACAAAATAACGACAGCTTGAGTTTTGCAGGAAAATGGATGAAACTAGAAAACATTATTTTGAGTGAGGTAGCTCAGACACAGAAAGACAATTATCACATGTACTCACTCATAGGTGGTTTTTAAACATAAAGCAAAGAAAGCCAGCCTACAAACCACAATCCCAGAGAACTTAGACAACAATGAGGACACTAAGAGAGACTTATATAGATCGAATCTACATGGAAAGTAGAAAGTAGAAAAAGACAAGATCTCCTGAGTAAATTGGGAGCATGGGGACCTTGGGGGAGGATTGAAGGTGGGAGGGGAGAAGCAAGGAGGGAAGCAGAGAAAAATGTAGAGCTCAATACATATCAATAAAAAAAGGGAAAATTGGGGCTGGAGAGATAGCTCAGTGGTTAAGAGCATTGCCTGCTCTTCCAAAGGTCCTGAGTTCAAATCCCAGCAACCACATGGTGTCTCACAACCATCTGTAATGAGGTGTGGTGCCCTCTTCTGCCTTCAGGCATACACACAGACAGAATATTGTATACATAATAAATAAATAAATATTAAAAAAAGGGAAAATTGGATGGAATAATAGATTGGTTTGTGAGTTATTATTTATAGACAATTACATTGGTATAGATTCTTGTATATCTATACAAAGTTAAATTATATTGAATATTGCATGCATGCATGCTTCTATCTCTATTTAAAACATCTTTTATGTATTGATATATATATATATACCATATTGCAATGTACATTTCTACCTCTGATCTAGATACTTATACATTGTTTACATTTGGAAGTCATTATCCTTATTTATTGCACAGTTGTTTATTGTCTTAGTCTTTAAGTTATACAGGTATTAAGAATTATAGATCAATAGTCATCTATATTTGTCATAGTTAGATTGATCAGCTTCTTTAGATACATAGAGGTCATATTCTGTATAGATAGATAATCTTTAACCTCTTCAAAGATCTGTAGAGAATGGCATTTAGATAACTCAGAGTTCTGTTGAAGTGAGACACAATAGCTCCTGGCAGCACCGATCTATTCCTGAGAGAATGTTGAGCACTGAAGATGCTCCACTTGGAGCTTGTTTTCTTCTTGGCAAAACTGGCCTTTGGGCAAGGAACTACCCATACCTCAACCACTGACAAAATACATAGTATCCAGAAATGGATAAGCAGGACTGTCAAATCTTGCCAAGACAGGGTAAGACAGTTTTGAAAAATTTCTTGCCTTTGAAAATAGTCTGTCAGTTATTCTAGGCCTTAGCCAAAGTTGGTTGCTTCAACGTTGCAAATGTGACTTTGGGTGATTGTCCAGGTAGCCAGTTGTCTCTGTGATTTGTTGCATGTTTTGGAATTTGTTTTATTGTTCTTCCTACTCACGCAGGTAACATTATTTCCCTTCTCAGATCTTAGATGGGGTTGAAGACTAGACAAGTGTCTAGTCTTTCCTCTCATGACTTGGCCAAGTCATTTATTATACAAGACTTAAGCTAGTTAGAATAGGATATTTGTTCTTATTGTATATAATTTTGTATTAATTTTAGAACTCTCTTATTTAAACAAAAGGAAAAGGTGCTGCAGGAAGGTTTACAGCTAGTAATTACCTGCCTACTGGGGCGTGGCCTCATAGGTTATTTACCAGGATGCGTCTGGCCCCTTCTCTCCTCCTCCCTGATTCCTGTTTGCTTGTTCGGATTGTTTGGATCCCATCTCCATCCACCAATAAAGCAGAGAATCCTGATTTGTAAGTTTTACCCCTAAATAAATATCTATCTCTCAGTTCTGAGCTAGTGTGGGATTTCTTTTAAGCGTCCGATCTCTCCACCATCAGTGCCATCTCTTTTTTTTTCTTCCGCCAAGCCTAAATTCTCCTATTTTTTTTACTCTCCCTGCTCAGAAGTCCTGCCTAGACCTCCTCCCTCGCTATTGGCCATTCAGCTTTTTATTAGACAATCAGGTACCTTAGGCAGGCAAGGTGAAACAGCAACACACCTTTCCATAGTTAAACAAATATTCCACAGCACGACGAAATGGCTTATTGGGTGAAGGCATTTGCTGCCAAGTCAGATGACCAAAGTCTGATCCCTAGACCTCTCAATTGAGGGAGGTGTCACTAGGTTGTCTTCTCATATGTGCTGAAGCACACGTTTTCCATCGCACATAAAAACTAAAATTTTTTTTGAAAGAAGCTGGAAAAAAGGCTCAGCAGTTAAGAGTATTGGCTGCTTTTGCAGCAAACCCAGGTTCAGTTCCCAGAATCCACATAGCAGTTCAAAATCAGCTGGAACTCCAGTTTCAGGGGATCTGACACCCTCCTCTGGCTTCCTTGAGCACCAAACACATATACAGTGCTCTTACATACAGGTGGGAAGGACACTCATACACATAAAATAAAAATAAATCCCTTTTAAAAAATATTCTAGCACAGGCTGGGTGTTGGTGGCCCTCAACAATCCCAACAGTCAGGAGGCAGAGGCAAGCAGATCTCCATGAGTTCAAGGCCAGTCTAGTCTACAGAGTGAATCCCAGGACAGTCAGGTATACACAGAGGAAGCCCTGTCTCAAAAAACCAAAAGCCAACCAAACAATCACCACAGTTAACTGCCTAGGCCTCTCTCTTTTCCTAGCCGAAAGCCTCTAGTTTTTCTCACCAGAAGCCCATGTACAACCTTAGTGGCTTTCTGGGTTTTTGTTTGTTTTTTCTTTTTCCTTATAGGTTAAGGACTCATCCAAGTCCCCACCAGAACCAGTCTATAAGCTCGGTTATCCAAACGAGTAAAGGGCAGTGAGCTGGCTCGGTAGGGAAAGGCACTACCGCCAAGCCGGAGGACCTGAGTTCTGTCTTTGGTTCCGCTTGGTGTCAGGAGAGAACCCACTCCTCCAAGTTATCCTCTGACCTCCACTTTCTTTTTTTTTTTCTTTAAATATTTATTTATTTATTATGTATACAATATTCTGTCTGTGTGTATGCTGTAGACCAGAAGAGGGCACCAGACCTCATTACAGATGGTTGTGAGCCTCCATGTGGTTGCTGGGAATTGAACTCAGGACCTTTGGAAGAGCAGGCAATGCTCTTAACCACTGAGCCATCTCTCCAGCCCCTCTGACCTCCACTTTCTACACAAACTTTTGGAGCTGTAAGGAGAGCCACCCAGTGGAGCATAAGGCTGATGCTCACACGCATCCCGGCCTCTTCCTTGGTAAGACGTCACCCTTGAGTGGGTCCTGTTTCCCACTGAGTGCCTCTCCTAACTGACCTGTTTCAAGTCTGTATTAAAACATCTTTCACGAAATCTCTAGCTCTGGTTTATAAGCCAGTGCAGGTCCCTGCGAGGTGAAGCTAAGGCCTCCATCTGGGGGTGGTGCTGCGTGCCTTTAATTCCAGCAAGTGGCAGTGGCAGGAGGATGCTGTAAGTCTGAGGCTAGCCTGGTCTACATAGAGCGTTCCAGATCAAATTGGGCTACATAGTAAGACGCTGTCTCAAACACAAATTCAACAACAAAAGTAAAGGCTCAAGCTGCTGAGGGTGACAGCTTGGCCTTGTGTCCCTGACCCTACTCCTGACATCTCATCTTTGACTTTCAGGGGAATGTCTCCTGGAAGCTGGGAGCGTGGGCTCAGGCCTGTCATCCCAGCTACTTGGAAGGACTGCAGGTTGGCCAGACTGGACTAAGGACTAAGACCTGTCTCAAAAGTAAAAGAGCTCAGGTATGGCTCAGCGGTAGAGCCCTGCCTAGAGTCCCTCAGTGAGGGGCTGGGGTGTGGCTCGGTGGTAGAGCACCTGCCTAGAATCATCCAGTGAGGGGCTGGGGTGTGGATTAGTGGTAGAGCCCCTGCCTAGAATCCCCCAGTGAGGGACTGGGGTGTGGTTCAGTGGTAGAGCCCCTACCTAGAATTCCCAGTGAGGGGCTGGGGTGTAGATCAGTGGTAGAGTCCCTGCCTAGAATCCCCCAGTGAGGGGCTGGGATGTGAATTAGTGGTAGAGCCCTGCCTAGAATCCCCCAGTGAGGGGCTGGGGTATGTGGCTCAGTGGTAGAGCCCCTGCCTAGAATCCCCCAGTGAGGGACTGGGAGTATGGCCAGTACATTCTCTATGTTGCTTAGGATGAGACCCATGCCTGCCTGAGCTCCACCTTCCTCCCAGAAGTCTCTTCCTGACACTGTCATTGAGGCCTGTCTTCTGCCCCCGCTGACTAGAGCTTCTCACTCAAAACCAGATCAGCTCCATGCTTGGATCTCCCTACCTTCATTGAGTAGACCCTGGCCCTCCCCACGTGAGCTGCTCACCAGAAGTTCTGTGATGTCAGGGTCCTCGGGAGCCCAGGGTGTTGTAGGGGAAGCAGGTGGCCCTGGCAGTGCCAGTGGACCACTGTCCTCAGTGGTTGAGTCTGTGCCTGACGAGTCGGGCTCCATAGCGGTCAGGTTGAGCAAGGACACGTTGGTGCAGGCTGAGGACCGCTTGAGGTTCAGGCACCAGTGGGACATCCGGGGCTCCACCCTGCAGGTGACCCAGGAGATGGTGGGGATGGGGTGCCAGAGGGAGGAGCGGGGCTTATGTCCTCAACACTGCACCTGCCCCCACTGAAGCCACCGGACCCCCTGCTTCTTTCAGCTACCGTTCCCCCCGCAGCCCGCTTTCACTTCCTGCTCAGTCCCCACTGCCTGTGTTCTTCTTCCATCACTTCGCCCTCTCCTCCTGATGCTCCACTGCCTTCCTGTCCCTCTTCCTTGCCCCTCCTTTCCCTCCAGCAACCATGCTTTGCTGTAGGCAGCGTTGGGCAGTAGGCCTATGACCAACAGGGTGCAGGAAACCCACCCATGGAAGGACACGGCCTTCTTTTTCTTCGTGATCCCCTTGGTAGGGCTGGTCACTCCCCCAGGAGCCTCGGGCACCAGCTGGGCGCAGCTCTCGACCCCCGCAGGTGGGTCCCCCGCCTCATGGATCTCTTTGGACTGCCAGATTGTCTTCACCACCACGCTTGCCATGGCGCGGGGGGCCTGCTCCCAGGGGGAGACTCACCATCTACTGTGCCCGCCCCCCACCCTCCCGGCGCTTAGGGTCCCCCTAGCTCCTGGCCTAGGTCACAAAGGGCCTAACCACAGGGTCACAGGGAGGGAGGGGCACGAGGGAGAACAGGTGTTGGCTCAGGGTGACCCTGAAAACCTCAGTGGACTCTTCCAGGTCGAGTTCTGGTTCTAAAGCCCCCTCATTCGGGTCCAGAGCACACAGTGGGCTGGAAACCCTGCACTCAGCTCTGGGACCCAGTCTCAGGTCCTATACTGCTTCATGCCTTGCCTGAGATCTGAGAGACATAACAGGATCATTTCCAAGGCCTTCCCTGGAAGACTTGGTGTTCTGTGGTGGTCTGGGAGGCAGAGTTGGGAAGAGAAAACCCAGAGAAAAAGATGCCAGCACTGGACGTGTCACAGGAGAGTCAAGAGAAGTCATGGCGTATGCCACAACTCCTCAGCCTGTGTTTTAGGGGATTTAGGCTTCATACTGTGTGTGAATTTTACCTGTCAAAAAAGAACCCAAGCTGGGCAGTGGTGGCACTTGCCTTTAATCCCAGCACTCCAGAGGCAGAGGCAGATGTATCTCTTTAAGTTCGAGGTCGACCTCACTGGTCTACAGGGTGCAAGACAGCCAGGGTTGTTACACAGAAAAATTCTGTCTCAAAAAACCAAGATAAAGAAAGAAAGAAAGAAAGAAAGGAAGGAAGGAAGGAAGAAAGCAAGCCGACAAACTGGTAAGATGTCTCAGGAAGACCAGCACTGTGGCTCCACAGTTAGAATACCTGCTCAGGCACTCTCACGAAGCACTGGGTTCCACCTCAGCACTGGGGAACTGGAGGCAGCAAGATCATGAGTTTAGGGTCAAACTCAGCTACAAAGTTTGAAGCCAACCAGTACAAAGATTTAGGGATGATACTATTTGAGTACTCACGGTGAGATAAAGTGTGAGGAGGGTCCTTGTGAGGATGATCTAATTGTTTTTGTTTGTTTTTTAAAGATTTATTTATTTTTGTACACAGTATTCTGTCTGCACATATGCCTGCAGGCCAGAAGAGGGCATCAGATCTTATTATAGATGGTTGTAAGCCATCATGTGGGTACTGGGAATTGAACTCAGGTCCTCTGGAAGAGCAGTCAGTGCTCTTAACCACTGAGCCATCTCTTCAGACCCTACATCTAGTTTTTTAATTAACTCACTTATGTGTATGGGTGTTTTTCCTGAATGTGTATCTGTGCATAGCATGTGTGCCTAGTGCCTAGAGAGGCCAGAAGGTGTCAGATACCCTGGGACTGGAGTTGCAGACTGTTGTTAGCTGGAACTCAAACCCGGGTCATCTGGAAAACTAGCCAGTACTCCTAATGACTGAACCATCTCCCCAGCTGTATGCTTGATTTTTTAAAAAAATTTTGTGTGTACTGGTGTCTCATGTGCATGTGTTTCTGTGTGAGAATGTGTGAGGATCAGATCCCCTGGAACTGGAGTTATACGGACAGCTGTGAGCTGCCATGTCGGTGCTGGAAATTGAGCCCCAGTCGTCTGGAAGAGCAGCCAGTGCTTTTCACTGCTCGCTCCCCAGACCCCTTGTTTTGTTTGGTTTATGTGCATTGGTGCTTTGCCTGCATGCATGTCTGTGTAAGGGTGTCAGCCCCTAGGACAAAAGCATGTCTGTGTAAGGGTGTCAGCCCCTAGGACTACATGCATGTCTGTGTAAGGGTGTCAGCCCCTAGGACTACATGCATGTCTGTGTAAGGGTGTCAGCCTCTAGGACTACATGCATGTCTGTGTAAGGGTGACAGCCTCTAGGACTGGAATTCTAGACGGTTGTGGCCCCTGGATGAGCAGTCAGTGCTCTTAACCACTGAGCCATCTCTCCAGCCTGTTTGCTTGATTTTTTTTTTTAAGACAGACTCCCATTATGTAATCCTGGCTGGCCTCAAATTCACAAAGATATGCCTGTCTTTGTCTCCAAAGTGCTGAGTTTAAAGGTGTGTGCCATCATGCCTAGTCTTTTCTGGGTTTTAAATTTTTTATTTATGGGTCTAAAAGATGGCTTAGCAGTTGAGAGCACTGGGTGCTCTTCCAGACTACCTGGGTTCAATTCCCAGCACCCACATGGCAGGTCACAACTGTAACTTCAGTTCCAGGGAATCCAACACTCACACAGAGGCATACGTGTAGTCAAGACACTGACACATATAAAATAAAAATGAAGATAAGTCACTTAAAATATATCGATTATGTGTGCACACCAGTCCATGGTGTGGATGCCAGAGAACACCTAGTGGAAACTCGTTTCTCTTCTTGTACCACGTAGGTTCCGGGGGTCAACCACAGGAGATTGCCTTTGTCAACAAGCACCTGACTACCTGCTAAGCCATCTTGCTGGCCAGTTTGTTTTGAGACAAGGTCTTATTACACGATTGAAGATGGAATCAAACTCATGGTGATTCTTTTGCCTGTTTCCCGAGCAGCTGAGATGGGCCAGTCCTACCACAACTAGCTGTACTTGGAATTTTGATTTAGATCATTTCCTAGGCCTGAGAGCCTCTCTGGCTGTTTCCCACAACGCCACCATCTGGAGGGGTCAACCAGTGTGTAGAGTGGCTGCTCTGGGATGGTACAGTATCCTAATGCCTTCACAAAGGATTTCCAATGGCTGGGACAGGACCTCATTGTTCCTAGGGACACCGTATTACCAAAAGAGTTAATTCCACCTGTTTCTTGTTATTTTGTTGAAAATTTGGCAGGTATACATAGAAATTACATGAGTCCCTCCCATTCTACTTCCAGTGGACATCCCTACTGTCACTCATGGGTGACAATGAATCCTTGCGACAGGCACATAGGCCAGTTCTGAGGATGACTGTCAGGGACCGCCCACCCCAGTCTTCATGGCCAGGAGAGAGATGACCTGTGAGGGGTGAAGAATAAAACTTGCTGTGGGAAATGCTTTTGTACACTGTAAAGAGTTGTCACTCATACTGGTTTAATAAAACGTTGATTGGCCAGTACCCAGGCAGAAAGTATAGGTGGGGCAACAAGACTAGAAGAATTCTGGGAAGAGAAAAAGCAGACACGCAGTCACCAACCAGATGCAGAGGAAGCAAGATAAGAATACCTTACTGGTAAAAAGTACCAACCACGTGGCTAAACATAGACAAGAATTATGGGTTTAAGTTGTAAGGTCTAGTTAATAATAAGCCTGAGCTAGTAGACCGAACAGTTTATAATTAATATAAGCCTCTGTGGGTTTTTTTGGGGGGGGGACTAAATGACTATGGGATTGGGTGGGACAGAAATTTGCATTTACAAAATCTCAACACAGTACCACATTTTCAGGTGCTGACTCAGGCCATCCAGAGACTGATTTCACGATTAAGCTACACCGAAATTCCTTTGCAAAGTAGCAAAAACCTGTCATCTTTACAATAAGAATGAATTCTGCCTGGATATGGTGGCACACACCTTTAATCCCAGCACTCTGGAGGCAGAGGCAACGGATCTCTGAGTTTGAGGGCAGCCTGGTCTACAAATCGCGTTCCATTACAGACACGGAGAAACCCTGTCTTGAAAAACAAAAACAAAATAAAACCAAAAGAAGAACCAAAAAAAAAAAAAAAAAAGGCAAAAGAAAAAAAGAAGAATGAACTTTAAGCAGGGTGGTGGTTGTGCACCCTTTTAATCCCAGCACTAAGGAGGCAGAGGAGGAGGACTTCTGAGTTCAAGGCCAGCCTGGTCTACAGAGTGAGTTCCAGGACAGCCAGGGCTGTACAGAGGAAACCCTGTCTCGACTCCTCCCCCAATAAAGGGTTCTACTGGCTAGGGCCTGAGCTGATAAGGATAATTGTAAGAATAGATTCTACTGGTGGAGAATGCAAAGTACATGGGGCCTATTTCATAGGGATGTGTTCTGTTCACTGAGAGAGAAAGCCCAGGATACTGGGGGTAGGGGACTCAGGTGAAGGATGGCTCCTAAGAGGGTAGCACAGCACCACAGGGGTTTTGACGACATCACTTCAACATTCCAGGGATCAGGCATCATTCATTTCTTCTATTGAAGAAAGCGCCTGGTTTCTCAACGCTGACTCTAAGCTGTGCTTCCGATAGGTGGCACTGCTGGGTTTGGTAGAAAGCTGACCAGCTCCTTCCCCTGACACCTGCTGGGCCTCAGAAAGCTGGGAGCTGGGAGAGGTGGCACTCAGGAGGCAGAGGTGGGTGGATCTCTGTGATTCCAGGCCCACCTGGTGTACACAGTGACTGTGTCTCTGCAGATGTGTGCTCCCGTCTACCCTGGAGGGGCCCTGGAATCAGGAAGGCCTTTCTTTATACCCAGAACTCAGTCACTCCACTGTCCCTACCAGGCTGCCTGAGCAGAGAATCAGAAGCGATATTCTACTAGTTAACTAGGGGCAGGTTTTGGATATTCTTGGGACACTTTATGTTCATTCCTCACATACTTCCTTGGAGGATTAATTCAATCTCCACTGCTTACCTGTGTCCTTAAGTGCCTTTAGTATTTAGAAGCTCTCCACAAAACAGACATTCTGAATTGTTCTTTTTTTGGACAATACTGGAGATTGAGCCCAGCATTTGGTGTATTAGGCAAGTGCTTTACCACTAAAACATACTCCCAGCCCCTCACTGCGGGGGATTCTAGGCAGGGACTTTTTTTTTTTTTTTTTTTTTTTTGAGACAGGGACTCTCTTTGTAACCTTGGTAGTCCTGGAACTCTCTACGCTGATCAAGCTAACTTTGAACTCAGAGAATTGCTTGTCACCCAGGACTGGGCGTTGCCCCTTCCTAGGTCACAGGACTTATCTTTTAGACCCATTCTGGGCTTGTTGGAGATTAGAAAAGCCTGTCTGGGGTGGCGTTTTGTCCTGGCAATAACAGAAATGGACCCTTCCAATTCCCTTCGCCACAAAATTCTCAACAGCCCGGGCATTGGCGATCTGGCAACTTTCCTTTCTTGCAATCAATCCTCAGCTGTGGTGGTAACTGGTTTTTGCCTGGGTGACTTCCAGAACTGATGGAGGAAGCAATTTTTACTTTATAACCACTTAATGCAGACTCTCTTAGGCACTAGGGTTCAGGGAGAAAAAAAAAGAGCAACCTATATTTAAAAATGTTTAAAAACTAAAATAGTAATTCCATAGTTTTCTTCCTCTGAGCTGTGTAGTCTTGGGCAAGCCTCTCTGGACCTCAGTGTTTAATGGGACGAACCTTTAGGGGCAGTCCCTTCTCTCATGGATGATAGGTTTCCAGGAAAGTCAATTTCCAGGTGATTTATTTATTTTTTTCTGGTTTTTCGAGACAGGGTTTCTCTGTGTGGCTTGAACTCTGGCTGGCCTCGAACTCACAGAGATTCACCTGCCTCTGCCTTCCGAGTGCTGGAATTAAAGGCATGCGCCACCAACGCCGGGCTCCAGGTGGTGTTTTTAGGGAAGGAAGCGGGAAGAGCTTGGTGCCCAGACAGAGACTGAAACAGTCCGGAATGCAGATGCAGAGAGAGGCCGGGAAGAAGGGGGCGCCTGCGTAGTGGACATCTCATGGTCCATCGCCTCGCCCAGCCCCTCTCTGCAGCAGGGAATTGCAGGCAACGCTCCACCTATCGCAGCTCAGCTGACTGACAGCTCCTCTTTCTCCTTCCTTCTCTATAGGTCGTCGCCCTCTGCCCATCCCCTCACAACCGCCCCTTCGAGGGCGGAAGTATAAATCGTCCGGCGAATCCGCATAGCCTTGCGGAGCTCAATCTCCTCACCCATTGGTCTTCTTTGCTCGAAGTTCCGCCTCCTCCGGCGCGTTCCCCAGCCTCTTCTTACGTCCCGCCCTCCTGTCGGGGAGAAGACTGCCCATCCAATTAGCGTTAGCCTCTGTCGTGAAGGGGGCGGTTCCAGAGTGTGTCATCGAACGCCGCCTGTCTCTAGGGCAACGCCCCCTGCCTCCCTGCTCCGAACGGAAATAGCACGGTACTGCGCCAATCATCACCATGTGTCTTTACTAGTTATCCAATAAAAATGGGAGGAGGGCGGGAGTTCTATTGTGAGCGGCAGGGCGCTCAGCCAGCAAGCGGCGGAAGTTCCCGGATGACAGCCCGCAGGGGCGGGTCCGAGGCGGGGCGTCGGCCTGCAGCCATCCCGCCGCCAGCCCGCCCTCCCCCGGCCGGCTCCTCGGCGCCGCCTGGGGTCCTTTCCGCCCGGTGCCGCCCGCCAGCCCCGTGCCCGTTCGGCCAGGCCTGGAGCCGAGTTCTCCGCCATCATGCCGGCTGTATCCAAGGGCGATGGCATGCGCGGGCTCGCCGTGTTCATCTCCGACATCCGGAACTGTGAGCTCACGACCGGGGCCTGGGGGTCACGCGGATACCGGGCGGAGGGAGTGGGGAAGCGCGGGGGTGTCCTAGCGGGAAGAACCGGGGCGGCGCAGGCGGACGTGGCGGGCGGAGGTGGAGGGGAAAGAGCAACGGGCTAGGTAGGTCATTCAGTGCTATCCCGAGCCTATGTGAAGAAAATCAGGGTCGCTGAAGAGGGGGGAGGCCGGCGACCACTTACGGCCAGGGGCTAGAAGTTGGGGAACAGCCTCGGGACCAGAGATGATAAAGTGGAAGATACCAGAGGAGTCAGAAATAGAACTGCGGAGCGGGGGGCAGCGGGACAGAGAGGAAGGTGAGGGGGCAGAAGGACCAGTGATGGAAGTGGGGGAACTGCAGAGGAACCAGATATGATAAGTGGGGGGTGACACCGTAGGGCCTATGGATGATAAGGTGGGGAGCACAGAGATGATGGGGGAGGGGGCAGAGGACCAGAGGTGGCAATGGGGACAGCAGAGGGGGAGGTATGAAAAAACTCTAATGGGAAGATTGCTTAAGAGACATGGAAGGCATTTGAGAGGCTACACGGGAGAGAGGGAGTGTAGGTGTAGACTCTTGGGGAAACCCAAGACACCAACAGGGCCTGGGAAGGAATGGTGTTCATGATAGAGGCAGACCCCTAGGAGGAGGCAAGGCATCTGGAAGCTCTTGGGGGTAGGGGAAATATGCAACCTGTGAAGGAAAGGGGTCAAGGAACAGGGCAGGCCTGGATTCGAGCCTTCTTTGGCTTATCACAGCAATATGGGTGCCATGATCCCTTCTAGGAAGTGTTGTAATGATGGGCTGAGCTGGCTGCTGGGAGCAGATGTTGGTGTCTGGAGCTGCCAGGAGCCTTCAGACACCCCATCCATGGATGTAGTAGGCCAGACCTAGCTTTGTGTTTGAAGCTCACTCCTATCACCATGTGACCTTGAATAAGGGCCTTCACCTGTCAGTTTCTTCATCTGTCAGGAGAGGCTGCTAATGGCTTCTTCATAAGGGGTGTCTGGACTGATGGAGAGCGAGGCCCACACGATGAGGTCCTAGGCGAGGCCCTGGTAGTTGCTGTCGGCATTAGCAGGATCTAAAGAAGTCCTTCACGCTGCTCAGGGGAGGATCGTGAGCCCAGGAGGTGCCAGCAAGTGGGAAGCTGTGGATTCCCTTAATGAGAGATGCTTCGGACCCAGGGAAAAGACGTAGAGTTAGGAAGGATTATAGATTTTGGCATGGATACCTGCTAAAAATGGGTGTACTTGGGGCTGAAGAGAAGGCTCAGCAGTTAAGAGCACTGACTGCTCTTGCAGAGGACCAGTCTGCACGTGGCAGATCATGCCTGTCTAACTCCGGAGCCTCTGGCAGCCTCACACAGACATACATGCAGGCAGAACATAATATGAAATAACAATAAATTATATATAAATGGGTGTGCTTTATTTCTGATAACTATTGAGAGCATAACCCTCTGCACCCTTTGGGACTTAGTTTGTGTGTCTGAACTCCATTCCTAACAGCTTGTGGCCTGCAGAGATTTGTTTGCTCCTTTATTTGACAAATGTCTTTGATTGCTCCTGTGTTTATGTCCCTATTTGGAGTCCTGGGGTCACAGCTATGTAGAACTCCAGTCTTGGACTGTGGCTCAGCAGTAGAGCACCTACGCACCAGCTCTCATGAAGGGCTGAGGGCATAGCTTGATGGTCCAGCACCTGCCTAGTGGGAGCAAGCTCCTGGGTTCCATCCCTAGCACCACAAGACAAAACAAACAAAATCCACATTCAGAAGGGATAGGAAGTACAGAGAAGGGACACAGTGTAGTCTGCCAATGGCTGGTGCTGTAGAGACGGAGTGTTGGGACGGAAAAGGTGCAGATAGTGGCTGGCATTTGAATGGACTCGAACAGAATGAGGAGCAAGGAGTAAGTGCTGTGTTCTGAAGAAATAGGTCCATGCAGGGAGATACTGTGGTTAAAGGTCTTGAGGTTGTAGCATGCTTAGACCAGGTGCACAGGACATGAGCAAGGACTGAGGAGACAGGGAGACTGAGGGATGCTGAGCACTGTGGCCCTTCTGTGGCTGGCCTGAGAGCTGTATGATGCTTTTGAGCGAAGAAGGGCATGGTGTGCATAGCACTGGGAATGTTCTGGCAGGACATTGCTGAGTTCAGGAGGAGATTGGCTCAGGCATGACCATGTCTCACGAAGAAAATCAGAACTGTTGAATTATTGTTCTGGCTGCTGTGAGAGTAGACTTGAGAAGTTAGGGTCGCAGCTGGGAACCACATCAAAGGTGTCACAGGCCTCCAGGCTCAAGAAGTGGCCAAAGGAGTGAGAAAGGGACTGCTGAGGTGTGGGCGGAGCAAAGCACTGGTGTGGTACACCTGCCAACCTAGCATCTGCCAAGCTGCAACACCAGGATGGTGACGACAAGGATCACAGCAAGATGTGGCTCAAAAAACAAAAAGAAAAACAAAACAAAGCAACCCCAGGGGGCTGGAGAGATATTTCAGCAGTTAACACTTGTAGAGAACTGGTGGGTTTGGTTCCTAGTACCCACATCAGGTGGGTTACAACTGCCTATATCCTGTTCCAGGGAATTTCGCACCTTCTGGTCTGTCTGCAAGGACACATGCATTCATATGTCCAGGCACACACATAAGATCACCAACAAAAGGATTGGTCAGGTTTTAGGTCAGTTTTGAAGGATTTGCAGAGAGACTTTGTGTTAGGGTTTGGGGAAGGAAAGAGAAGATAGTCAGGTGTCACACTGTAGGACCCTGGGAAAGAGCCAGGGGACAGAGCAAAGACAGAACCTCAGATCTTGGAGTGGTTCAGCCTCTGGCCACTGCTGCAGCACCAAGCATTGCCCCTCTCTGGGCCCAGCAGCCATTTGCTGAGTGGCTGGTGTGTTCCAAGCCCTGTGACAGCTCTGGGGCGCAGTGACAAATAAGACAAATGAGTGTGTGAGCCTGTGCAGCTGTGACCCCAAGGGGAGAAGGACCTTCGAGCAGATCACTGCTGTGGCCTGAGCCATGTCAGACAAGAAATGCAAACAGAGCTAGAACTGGAGCTATTCCAGAGGCTGAGGCAGGAGGATTTCAAATTCACGGTCAGCCTCGGCCTGACTATATGTCTCAGGAGATAGAGGCACTTGCTGCCAAGCCTGACATGGGTTCAATTCTTGGAGTCACGTGGTGGAAGGGGAGAACTACAAGTTGTCCTCTGACTCCACATGCAGACCTACACACATGCACATACACACCTACACACATGCACATACAAATGGATGTAATCATAATGTAAAAGTCACCGTGTGTTACAGAGTGAGTCCAAAACCAGCTGGAGCAATAAAGACATCCTGTCTTAAAATAAAAGGTAGGGTCTGAGGCAGGTGATGGTGGCTCAAAACTGTAGTTCCAGCATTAAGGCAGAAACAAGTGGATCTCTGAGTTCAAAGCCAATGTGGTATACAGAGCAAGTTCAAGGACTACACAGAGAAACCTTGTCTGCAGTGGGGGGTGTCTAGAGAGATTGCTTAGCAGGTAAGAGTAATGGCTGATCTTCCAGGGAGCCTGGCTTTGATTACTAGCACCACATGGCAGCTCACAAACATCTGTAACTCTCGTTCCAGGGCCTCTGACTCCTGGCCTCTGTAGGCACTACACACATACATACAGGCAAAACACTCATACATGTACAATCAGGAGTGGTGGCACACGCCTTTAGTCCCAGAACTCAGGAGGCAGAGGCAGGTGGATCTCTGTGAGTTTGAGACCAGCCTGGTCTACATAATGAGTTCCAGGACAGCCAGGGCTACACAGAGAAACCCCATCAGTAAACAGTCAATCAGAGAAATAAGTAGATAGAAGGTTTAGGTGCATAGTTGAGAGGTAGAGAGTACTTTCCTAGCACATGTGACTCCTGAGTTCCAGCTCCAGAGACATGGTGGCTCACACTTGTCATCACTGAGGCAGGACACAGCCAAAACTACACAGCAAGAACTTGCCTTCAAACAAAGAGCTGGGCGGTAGTGGCGCACGCCTTTAATCCCATCACTCGGGAGGCAGAGACAGGCAGATCTCTGTGAGTTCGAGGCCGGCCTGGTTTACAGAGTGAGTTCCAGGACAGGCTCCAAAGCTACAGAGAAACCCTGTCTCAAAAAACAAAATAAACAAACAAATAAAACCATAACAGGGCGGGCAAGCTGGCTCAGTGGGTAAAGGTGCTTGTTGCTGTGTCTGAGGACCTGGGGAACCACTTTGTAGAAGGAGAGAACTGACTGGCACAAATTGTCCTCTGACCTCCACACTTGTGCCCACACACAAATCATACACATAATAAATTCTAAAGGGTGGGCATCGATGATACTTTATCAAGTAGAACAGCCAGACCTAGGGTTCTGTGTGGATGGAATGTCAGAAGAGGCTGCACCACAGAGAAAGCCAAGGAGACTGGGGCTGTGGGGTCAGGGCTGGGGTGGATGGAGAGCCATTGCTCAAGCATACAGTCTCTGTGTATGAAAGATTATTTTGGAATTAGACACTGGTGATGGTTGCAGAGTTCTATGAGCAAAGAATTTAATAGGGTGAGTTCACGATTCACAGCTTTTTGTTTGTTTCTTTTTTAATTAATTAATTTTATTTTTTGGTGTTTTTTGAAACAGGGCTTCTCTGTATAGCCTTGGCTGTCCTGGAGAGCAGGCTGACCTCTACCCACAACCAACCCCTGGCCTCAGGGTTGCACCACCCATGGCTTGATTCATACCTCTACATCTCACTGCACAACCCCCAGAACCCTCTCCCCCACTGGTCTTATAACAGGTGCACATGTATCTTAGTTTAAAATAAGAATGAGCCGGGTGGTGGTGGCTCATGTCTTTAATCCCAGCACTTGGGAGGCAGAGATAGGCAGATCTCTGTGAATTCGAGGCCATCCTGGTCTACGGAGACAGGCTCCAAAACCTACAGAGAAACCCTGTCTTGAAAAACCAAATAATTAATAATAATAATAACAACAATAACAATAAAGGATGGGGTCAGGTTTGGGAGGGAGGGAGCCCTCTGTCCAGGGACACCATGGAGCTCAGCAAATAGGCTGTGAACAGGAAGTGCAGATTCTCGGGGAAACAGATAATGAGGCTGGACTGTGGAAAGTGGTCCTGTCCTCCAGAGCAGGGAAGCCTTATCAAAGGGGAACTGCTGCAGGGCTGGGGCTGTCTCCTATCAAATCCCTGTTCTTTTGGAGCAGGTTCCTGAAGAAGGCCTTGGAGTTGGAGTGCTGACTCCCTCTGCCTTGCCCCACATTAGAGTCTTTGTGGTAGTGACCTTTGCCTCGGTCCTGGGATCAAGACCTGGGCTTCACCCTGTTCATCCTCAGCTCTGCCTTCTGCAGGTCCTGGCCCTTGGGAGGCCTTAGCAGGTGTTTGATGAAGCTGGAAGTGTCTGGGTGAACAAATAAGGCAATCCTTTTTTCTCCCCTCCAGACTTGGGATCAAGAGGGAATATTGGGAACTGTGTCATGGTACTGAGAAGTAAAGGCAGGGGTCATCAGATGTCCAAGGTCACCCATAGCTGAAATCAAGTTCAGTGCAAGTTTGGGCTTCATGAGTTCCTGTCTCCCACAAAACAAAATAAAGTAGGGCTGGTGAGGAGGCTCAGCAGTAGAGACACTTGCTGTGCAAACATGGAGACCAGAGTTCAGTCCTGGGTTCACATAAAGGTGATGGAGAGGAGAGAACTGAGTCCACAGAGTAGTCCATGGATACACCTACTGTGAGTATGTGTGCACACACACAGATACACACTGACACACTGGGTCATGTCTGCTCTGTTTCTAGTGCCTCACAGCCACATGGCACATGGCCATATTTTGGCTATGGAGGAATCAAAACAATGAGATTTTTTATGGCAATCCAGAATCTGGAAGCACTGAATGGCTTTGGACAGGGCCCAGGCTTTTACATGAAGGTGCCCAGGGTCCTCCAGGGCAGGGCCAGGCTGACCCAGATCCCTTTGAGGGTAATTACAGACGCACTCTGATGCTACTGCCTGTTTAGCCACTTAGGGAAGGCATCACCCCATACGTTTAAGCTGGACTACAAGTAGACCTCTATCAGGAAGGACAGAAACCTCAGGCAGCCCCTCCTGGGAGATGGCCCTGCCACTCCTGACCCTCTTGTCTTCATATTCGAACCCTTGAATGGCTTGAACTTGGTCCCCATTCTGCTTCCCCTCCTTCCAGCTGCCTGCCTGGTCCCCTCCAAGCCTTTTTGCCTGCTTCTTCCATTGCCTCATCTCTGACCCTAACTAGGAAGCCTTCCTCCCCGTTGCAGTTCCAGCCCCCACAAGGCTTGCCTCTGTCACAGCACTCACCGTTGTCCCTGTGTACCTCTCCACCAAACCAGAGCTCCGCAAGAGCAGGACAGGAGTGACTCATTCCCAAACCCACTCAAGAAATTCCTTATACCAGGAATGCCACCTGGGAGGGAGAGGCAGGCAGATCTCTGAGTTTGAGGTTAGCCTCCTTTACAGAGTTGTTCCAGCAGAGCCAGGACTACATAGCTGACACCCTCCCATGCAGCGTCGGGAAGGACGGAAGGAAGGACAGACTCTTTATAAACGAGAGAATTGCTTTAAGACTCCTTGACTGACACACTTGTATGCTACCTGTGATGGGTGGGTGACTGTCTATCCTGAGTGCTGCACAGTCAAGCTTACCAGTGTGCAGTCTGTCTAGTGGCCTCTAGTGGCCTCTGCTGTTGCTGCTGTGCTTTTGTCAGCAGTCCCAGAGCACTGTCCCCAGCCCCCAAACTCTTTGTGGGTCTGTCTGCCTTGCCTTTTTTCTCCCTTAGTACTGGGAATGAAAACCAGGACCTCATGTAAGGGATCGCTACTAAGCCTTGCCCGACTGCACTCAGTTGTGTTCTCGCGCGCTCTCTCTCTCTGACAGGGTCTCATCCGCCCAGACTTAGCCATGATGACCTTAAACTCCTGATCCTCCTGTCTCCACTTGCAGTGTTAGGGATTCCAGGTGTGCTGCACCGAGTCTGTGCAGTGCTGGGATTGCACCCGGAGTCTGTGTGCTAGGCAAGCATTCTACCAGTTGAGCTACACTCCTAACTTTGTTTTTAATTTTTTGAAATAGTTTCATTCTGTAGTCCTAGTTAGCCTAGAATGAATCTATCCTGCTTCGGCCTCCAGAGTGCCTGGGTTATAGGCTGCAGCTTTCACATCGGCTTCAGCTCTTTCACTTTTCATTTTGAGATAGAGCATCACTAAGTAGCACAGGCTAGCCCTGAACCCACTCTGGCCCAAGTTGGCTTTGAACTGGTGATTTCCCTCACTCAGTCTCCCAAGTAACTCCATCCATGCCTAGCTTTTGCTTTCACATTTGCGGACTCTATACTTCGGTTTTTAAATTAAAATGTGTGTGTGTGTGTATTTTTTGTTTTTATATTTTGAGACATGGTATCTTTGTGTAGCTTTGGAGTGTGACCTGGAACTTGCTCTGTAGACCAGGCTGGTTTCAAACTCAGAGAGATCCACCGGCCTCCTCCTGAGTGCTAGGATTAAAGGCGTGCACCACCACCACCCAGCCGTGTATGGATGTTTTGCCTGCTTGTGTGTATATGCAGCACTTATGTGCCTAGTGCATTTGGACTTCGGAACTAAAGTTACAGATGATTATGAGCTACCATGTTGGTACTGGAAATTGAACCCAGATCCTCTGGAAGAACAGTCAGTGTTTTTAACTACTGACCCTCTCCAGCTCCTGTTTCTATTATTTTTAATTAAAAATGTATTTATCTTTGTTTGTTTGAGGCAGGGTTTATCTATGTAGCCCTGACTGTCCTGTACCTCACTGTGTAGACCAGGCTGGTCTCAAACTCACAGAGATCGACCTCTGAGATTAAAGGAGTGTGTACCATCAGTCCCAGCAAGATGATTTATCTTTATGTTTATAAATGGTTTTCTTTCATGTAAATATGAGTACAATATGCATGTCTGGTGCCTGGAACTGGAGTTGCAGATGATTGTGAGCCACCATGTGGATTCTGGGACCTGAACCTGGATCCTCAGAAAGAACAGCAGTGTTCTTCACCATTGAACCATCTCTCCAGCCCCTCTGAGTTCTTTTTTATAACAGAGCTATCAATTATGCCAAGCTACTATCTGATAGATGTGGACAGTTTAAAGACTAAAGAAGCACACACGCTCACTTGGATAGATGACCCTCTCTGTATTGATGAGTCCAGATCTGGGGTTTCAACCTGTTAAGGACAAAAAAATCCCTCTTCCTTGCAAAATTGTATGGTACTAAGGATATATAATGAAGCAGTGAGGAACTTACCTAGCATTATCCAGTGAGGAGCTGGAGGTGTGGCTCAGTGGTAGAGCCCCTGCCTAGGGTCCACAGTAAGGGACTGGGGTAAGGTTCAGTGGTAGAGAACCTGAATCCATTTGAGGGGCTAGGGGCAAGCCCCGGGTTCAGCTCTTTGCAGAACACACACATACACACACATTAATTTAAAGATACTGAGTAGGCTACAGGGAGAAGTAGATGATCATTTAAGAGCATGTGCTCCTCCTTTATGAGGAGTGGAATTGGAATCACGACACTCGAATTGGCAGTTCACACTGTTCTCACTCCAGTTCTAGGGGATCCTATGCCTTCCTCTGGCCTCCACTCCCACCCATACACAAAACAGAAGTGAGACTGGCGCTAGGTATGGTGGCGTACCCCTTAAACCCAGCAGTTGAGAGACAGGTAGATGGGTCTCTGTGTGTTGAAGGCCAGCCATGGCTACTTAGTGAAACCTTGCCTATAAACAACAAAAACGAAAGAGAAAAAAGTGTATTGGAAGCAGCTAACTACTGTGGCTCAAGCATATATTTCTAACACTTTAGAGGCTGATGCAGGAGTGTTGTCCCCGAGGCCCGCCTGGGCTACAGAATGCATGTGAATACACTTATGTATGTATCTAAGTCCATTGTATGTGCGTCGTCTGTGTGTCTGTGCAGGCACATGTGCATGCTGGATTGTGTTGAGGTCAGAGGACAGCTCAGGTGTGAGTCCTCACCTTCTTCCTTGTTTAAGACAGGGGCTCTTGTTCACTGCTACACTTGCCGGTTTCATTATCGTCTCTTCACCTCCCGTCTGCTGGGCCTGTGTGTCACTGCATTCTGGGGACCTGAACTCCAGTCCTCATGCTTAAGCAGCAAGCCCTTCACCCCCTGAGCTCTCTCCCTGTCCTTGAAGAGCATTTTAGGGGACATTAAAAGGGTGTGTGAATTCCTACCACAGAGCTCCTTTTCCTTCCTTCATGGAGCTGGGTACTTTGGTTGCCTGTGTAACCCAGGTTGGCCAGAGTTTGATCTTCCTCCCTAATGCTCGACCCCAGTCAAGCTGGGCTGTTACTCAGCTCTTGAGTGATGTGCCATCTGGTTAAAAGTCTTTTTAAAAAATATTAACTTTATTTTATGTGCATTGACATGAAGATATCAGATCTCCTGGAACTGGAGTTACAGACAGTTGTGAGCTGCCATGTGGGTGCTGGGAATTGAACCCAGGTCCTCTGGAAGAGCAGTGTGGACTCTTAACTGCTGAGCCATCTCTCCAGTCCCAAACACTGGCCTTTTTGGCCCCTCCAGAATAACATTAAGAAGAAACTGCATGGTCAGGAATGGAAGTGTCTGCACTCTGGTGGTCACCTGGAACCACCTTGGTCACCAGCATTCTCTGTCCACCCTCTCAGCCACTTTCATGGGCAGCTCCCTACTTGGGCTCAGTCCCACCTGTGACTGGTGTTCTACCTGAAACCTCCGGACTGAACCTTACTCATCTCTCCAGGTCCTCCTCAAATGTCCCCTCTTCTGGCTGCTTCAACACAGACCCGATGGATTCTAGGTAGCCTCTCGGACTCAGGTGTGACTGATTCCTCATCTCCCCTCACCAGGTCAGGAGTTCCCAGGACACAGTGTGATAAGCACTGGAGTGTCTGCTTCGGGACTGCTAGGTATCTTTTTTGAACCTGGCCCATAGATTGTCAGGAGACTGTGAAGCCAGGCAGTGGTGGTGCATACCTTTAATCCCTGTACTCGGGAGGCAGAGGCAGATGGATCTCTGAGTTCAAGACCAGACTGACTGGTCTATACATCAGGTTCCAGGACAGCCAAGGCTGCACAGAGGATCCCACTCTCGAAAAACAAAAGAAAAAATGATGAAGATCAGATGGCATTTGAGACAGCACGGGTTACATGGGATCACACTTGGCCCAGAGCCCTCCACCTTTCCAGGGGGTGGGGCAGACTTCTGTCCTGCCCAAGGTCCTTCACTTTTTTTTTTTTTAAAGATTTTTTCTTTTTTCTTTTTCTTTTTCTTTTCTTTTATTTATTTATTTATTTTGGTTTTTTGAGACAAGGTTTCTCTGGTGCCTGTCTGGAACTTGCTCTTGTAGACCAGTAGACCAGGCTGGCCTCGAACTCACAGAGATCTGTCTGCCTCCCAAAAGTTTTATTTATTTTTATTATGTGTGCATGGGTGTTTTACGTGTGTGTGTGTGTGTGTGTGTGCGCGCGCGCGTTTGCCCTTTGAAGAGCATGGACACCTGTTGCTGGGATTCTAAGTCACTGAGCTGTGGGTGCCAAGGTGCTCTACCCACTGAGTCATCTCTCTAGCCTCTTTTCACTTTTAGTTTTAATTTTATTCTTTTAGGGGGTGTTTTTTCAAGACAGGGTTTCTCTGTGTAATAGCCCCGGTAGACCAGGCTAGCCTCAAACTCTGCCTCCCAAGTGTTGGGATTAAAGGCATGCACCATTACAGCCCAGCTCATTTTATTATTTTCAGATAGGGTATCACTAAGTTGCCCATGCTGGTTTTGAACTGTAGATCCTCCTGCCTTAACTTCCCCCCAAAATGGGAGGAGACTGGGTATGTGCCTCAGTGGAGTACTTCCCTAGCATGCAAGAAGTCTGGGGTTCCATCCATCTCCAGCACTTCATAAACTGAACATGGATGGAATCTGGGGACCGAGCCTTGGCCTGAAAGCAGGAGCATCAGAAGCGTGAGGGATCCTTGGATGCAGAGCTGATTGAAGCCTATCTTGGGCTACCCAAGGCCCTGTTAAAACACTAACCAAAACCTGGATGACAGGCCTGTACCAGTGCAGCAGACAGTGCCGTCTTGGCGCCTTACTGAGCCCTTAATGTAGCAGGAAAGAGGCTGGCCTTGCTCTGTTTCTGAAATAGAAAGACGCGTTCAGATCTTACTTTATCCTACCTCTGTGTATGTGCTTGTGCAGCGTGTGCGTGCACGCACAGGTGTTTCCTCAGCTGCTCTCCACCTTAGAGATGGAAATGGTCTCCCTGAACCTGGAGCTTGGCAGCTCAGCCAGCCTGTCTGGCCAGCACATCCCTGGAATCTGGCCTCCACCATGCCAGCATTGGAGATGCACGTATGTTTCCATATCCAGCGCTGTAGGTGCTAGACTCCTAACCTCAAGGTCTCGTGTTTACCCATGGAACCATCGCCTACTCCCAAAGTTAATTTTAGCAATGTTTCTATAACCCAGCATATTGGCAGTGCTGCCCTTGGAGTCAGTATCTTAATATTCCTTCTCTGTTTCTCCAGTGTGGTGATGGAGCTCTGTGGGTCGGGTGTGCCCGCCAGACAAACTTGCCCACACTACCCTTCGGGGGTTGGTTGGTTTTTTGTTTTGTTTATCCTTTGAAAGGTGTCTCACTAGCTATATAGTCCAGGATGACCTCATACTCAAGATCCAGCTGCCTCCATCTCCCAGAGCTGGGATCACAGGTCACTCCTGTGATGACCACACCACATCATCCCAGCCCTGTGGGAAACTGCCTGTTTCAGTTTGAAGCAGCCTCAGCTTGGATGCTCAGGACACCTGTCTGCCACTGCCACACAGGCTGCAACTCTGTGATCAGGATGCTAATCACAGTGACTTCCTAGAGGAGGCACTGTTTGAACTGGGGCTTGTAGGAACTGCTTGGGAATTAAGAGCAGAGGTGAGGGGGGGTTGTGGAGGAATATGGATCGATGCTCCTCTTCCCTCATACATTCACTTCCTGCACCCTGTAACTGACTGGCTGTTAGTAGAATGCTGCTGCATGCCAGGCATAGGCTGCATCCCCTGCAGCTACTTAGGATAGGAAGTGGGAGCTGACCTGAGCCCATGTGGGTGATGTCTGCTGTGTACGATAGAATACAAAGGTCTGGAATTTTTTTTTCTTTGTTGTTGTTTTGGTTTTTTTGTTTTTGTTTGTTTGTTTGTTTTGAGACAGGGTTTCTTTTTGTATCCTGGCTGTCCTGAAACTCTCTCTGTAGACCAGACTGGCCTCCAACTCACAAGAGATCCGCCTGCCTCTGCCTCCTGAGTGCTGGGATTAAAATTGTGTGCTACCACTGCCCAGCCAAGGATTTTTTTTCTTTAAAGATTGAATTTCTGTGGATGAGTGTTTTGTCTGCATGTATTTCTTGTGTACCATGTTTGTGCCTGATATCTGAGGAGGTCAGAAGAGGCCCTCAGATCACCTGGGACTGGAATTAGATTTGTGAGCTACCATGTGGGTGCTGGGAATGGAATCTGGGTCCTCTGCAAGAGCAGCCAGTGCTCTTAACCCCAGGCCCAGGGTTTTCAATCCTAGAACAGCAAGAACTGGGAGTGTGCCATAGGCTTGTCGTTCCAACACTCGGAAGGCTAAGGCAGGAAGATCCTAAGTACAAAGCCAGCTAGGTCTATATAATGAGGTTCTCGGGATGTAATAATAGGACTGGAGAGATGGCCCAGTGGTTCAGAGCAATTTTTGCTTTTCAAGAATGCCTGGGTTTGAGTAACTCCAGTAACATAACTCCAGTTCTAGGAGATTCAATGTCCTCTTCTCCATTTGCCCAAACATGCTGGTGGTATACACATACAGGCAAAATACTCTTACACAAGAAAGATATAATTATAAAAATGAACTTCTTATACAGAAGGGAGTGGAAAGTGTCTCTCAGAGGAAGTTGCAGGCACTGAGACCAAAGTAGTAGAACACTGGCGGTGGCTGGAGGCAGAGGCAGTGTATACAGTGTATATATAGTGTATATAGCCCAGAATATGGGGTAGGAGGGAGGGGGGAGGCAGAGGCAGTGTATATAGTGTATACAGTGTATATAGTGTATATAGCCCAGAGTATGGGGCGGGCGGGAGGGAGGCAGAGAAGGCTCCAGAGAAACCTGAGCTATTGCAGACAGTGTGTGCACTGTGAGGTGGTGATGGTGTGTCACAGTTCAGGGACAGGCTCTGGAGGTCCCCACTTTAGAATGGGGCTCTGTTAGAGGACATCTGGAGCTGTGCCCAGAAGACAGGCAGCACACAGAACAGGGTGCGTGGGACGTCAGACAGCCCCGGCCACAGGGAATCTGTCATAGCAGAGGTTTAGGGGTTAGGAGAGCTAGGACACAAGGAAGAGAGTGGTGCTGCTGAGGGAGGGGACAGGAGCCAGTGTAGCTTTTCAGTCATTCATTGGTCACAGCTCTATCGTGGGGCGCTCAGGGACAGGACAGGAGAGATGGGCCTTTGGGCTCCAGTGGCAGGATATAAACCCTGTAGTTCATGGGCCACCAGGAGGGCAGAAAGCTTAGAACTTTGCACTGGGTGCCGATGAGCAAGCTCCCAGTGAGGTGTGGGTAATGGGCATTTTCAGCCCAGACCCTGCAGGGGAGGAGACGGCAGCTGCCCATCTTGCAGCCTCATGTGCCGCGCCCTCTCTCCACAGGCAAGAGCAAAGAGGCCGAGATCAAGAGGATCAACAAGGAACTGGCCAACATCCGCTCCAAGTTCAAAGGCAGGCTGTGACCCAAAGCCCTGGGGGAGGGAACCAGTGTTCCGGAGTCTTCCTCACAGGGCTCCTTTTCCCTCCTCTGCCTCAGGAGACAAGGCCTTAGATGGCTACAGTAAGAAGAAGTATGTGTGCAAGCTGCTCTTCATCTTCCTGCTTGGCCATGACATTGACTTTGGACACATGGAGGCTGTGAACCTGCTAAGCTCCAACAAGTACACAGAAAAGCAGATAGTGAGTGCTGGGGTGGAGGGAGGGAACCAGGGTGGGTGCTGGGGTCTGGACTCCTGGGTTTGAGGGAAGGAGGCCTAGGGCCTACACTGTTGCATGTTAGAGTTAGTCTAGTGCCTTTTAGCCACAGGCTCTCAGCTGTCCCCTCTCTATCCCCTAGGGGTACCTGTTCATCTCAGTCCTGGTGAACTCGAACTCAGAGCTGATCCGGCTCATCAACAACGCCATCAAGAATGACCTGGCCAGCCGCAACCCCACCTTCATGTGCCTGGCCTTGCACTGTATCGCCAATGTGGGCAGCCGTGAGATGGGCGAGGCCTTTGCCGCTGACATTCCCCGAATCCTGGTGGCTGGGTGAGGAACTGGGGACCACAGCAAAAGGGCCAGCTTTGTTTGTGGCACCTCCTAAATTCTCCTACCTGGGCTTTAGACCACAGTGGCTCTGTCTCTCTCACATCACCAGGCTGCCTGGGTGTTAGTGTCTCCTCCCATGAAGTGGTAGTTTCATTCCCCCATCTCATTCATGAGACAGCATCTGCCCTGTGCCCGCAACGCTGACGGGTGACAGTGGTGCCACCACCAGAGGTGGACAGTCTCAGTGTTCCAGTCAGACTAGCTGCGCCAGCTGTGGCATGAGCCCTGACAGCTGCAGGGAGCTTCTTGGCCTCCTTTCCTGAGCAGTCCACATGGGTGTGTGACCTGGCTCTGACTTCCGAGGCAGCAGTGCGAGTAGACCTGTGTTCCCAAGTGCCAGAGCCCCTGTGGGGCTGGAGCTCTGCTGGGAGCATGTTTGCCTGACCCACACCAGACCTGGGACCCGTGGAAGTTCAAAGTCATCTTCTGACACTTAGGTAGTTCAA